>NW_012144744.1:1484306-1498160 GCF_000956105.1 Propithecus coquereli | reverse complement strand
GCAATTGATTTTGTGTGTTGACTTTGTATCCTGCTACTTTATTGGATTCACTTATTAGTTCATTAGCTTTTTTGTGGAGTGTTCAGGGTTTTCTATATATTGTATTACATATCAGCCAACTGAGATCAATTTACTTTTTCCTTTCTGATTTGGATGCCTTTTATTTCTTTTTCTTTTCCAAGTGCTCATGTTGGTACTTTTAGTACTATGCTAAGTAGAAGCGTTGAGAGTGGGCATCCTTGCCTTGTACCAGAATTTAAAGAAAAGGATTTCAATTTCCTCCTATTGATTATGATGTAGGTGTTCAACATCACTAATAACCAAGGAAATGCAAATCAAAACTATCTCACACCTATTATTTTGATAATAGAATGACTATTATCAAAAAGAAAAGAGATAAGGGTGGGTGAGGGTGTGGAGAAAAAGGAACCCTTGTCTACTATAAATTTGTACAACCATTTGTGAGACAATGAATTGGTACTACCATTATACAAAACAGTACAGAGGTCCCTCAAAAAATTAAAAATAGAACCATCATGTAATCCAACAAGACCACTACTAGGTATATATCCAAAGGATATTAAATAAGCATGTTGAAAAGATATCATCACTCCCATGTTTATTGCAGTGTTAGTCACAATAATGAAGATATAGAAACAACCTAAGTGTCCATCAACAGAAGAATGTATAAAGAAATTGGAATATATATAATGGAATATCATTGAGCCTTAAAAAAAGGAGATGCTGCCATTTACAACAACATAGATGAATCTTGGGGATATTATGCTAAGTGAAATCAGCCAAAAAGAAAAAAAATACTGTACAATATCACTTATATGTTGAATCTAAAAGAAATATGTTGAATGCATAGAAATATAAAGTAGAATGGTGGTTACCAGGGGTGGGAGAGGGGAGAAAATGGGAAAAATAGGCCAAAGGGTAAAGAATACATTATAGTCCTTTTTTTTTGTTTGTTACTTTTAGCACATTAGATATCTAAAAGGTAACAATCAGAAGTAATTGACATAGTAGCTTGCTTTACAGAATACACTGATGCATTTCTCAGCTCTAAGACTCTGGATTTCAGCAAGAGTCATATTTGGCACTAGCCTCACTTAGTTCATTATTTTGTCCCTTATGGGCAATGAAAATTCCACCTCTTATTTCTTCCACAGTGACTACTTCAGAAAGTGATAGGTCCTAACTCTTAGGAACTGAGAACAGGGAGAGGTCATTTCTGTGAATAACTGTTATGAACCCTCAGTGCCATCCTGGAGGGTCTCTATACTAGGAGGGACTTAGCAAATCTAGCAATGTGATTTTTCGGCCTAAGATCTCAGAATTTCTCCACAGAATCAAGTTCAAGGGATACAACCTGACAGTCAGCAGCAGTCTGAAGTCAGCTATAAAAATGGGTATGTTTGGCATTAAATCAACTTAATCAAAAATAATTTGATGCTTTTAGATAGGACACACACTGTTCTACTTGACAGAGGCTTCACCTCTTTGTATCATTGTAGGCTTCGTATGTTGCTGATATTTTAGATACCCGCCAGACCCTTAGAGACATTTGAGTTTGTGACATGTGAAACTCTTTACGAGGCTGAGCAGGCCAAAGTCTGTCTATCTAGTTTCTCTGTCTCTCTCTCTCTCTCTCTATCCCCCACCCCCACTTCTTTGTTTTTCTTTTTCTTGATGATTGTCCCAGCTTACTCCCATTTCTCCTTTTTCTTTCTTCCAGCCCTCCTAATCTCAGCCTCCATTCTAAGCTGTTAAATTCCTATCCAGAATGATTACCACCACGTGGGTGAATTGGGCTACTGAGACAAAAAGGAAATGGTTTGGAAGAAAGTTGCTGTATAAAATACATGTCATGTTCTATCTTTGTTGATTATTATTCTATTCATTGGAAAATAGTTGAAAAAACCTTGTCCTGACTACAAACCTAGCATGATCTTTTGAAACAGTTAATGAATATTAAGTTCCTCCTTCTTTCTTTTCTTTTTGCCTTGATCACAGAGAAACTCGAGGTTAAATTCTATATTCATAGTAGGATGTGTCATGATCCTTCTTTTCTGATATAACCGTTTTCTCAGCTCCTCTTACTTTAAACATATCATTATTCTAGTTATAGTATGCCTATAGTGGCTGCATAATCTGGTCTATTCTTTCCCCTGAAAAAAACTGTCTGATTCCTCTACTCTTGAATCAAGGCTAGCCTTAGGGATTTGTTTGACCACTGGAATGTAATAGAGGTCACACATGGAGGGTTTTGGGACTTCCAAGCTTACGTCATTCATTAGAAGTTTCCCAGCTTCTGCTCAGGCCTCCTGGATCATAAGGAAAAGCTCTCTGCCATGTAATAGAAACCCAACTACCCAGAGACTGACAAGCTATGAAGAAGCTGCCTGGGCAGAGTTTGTGAAAAGAGAAGGGCCTGGCCAGCCCCAGCTGTTCCAGTCATTTTAATAGGACCAGACATATGAGTGAAGAAACCACCTTGGGCATTCAGCCCTAGCAGGGGTGGCATGAAGACCCAAGGGCCCCCCAAACACCCTTGATATATGATCCCAGAAATTTATAGTTGTTCAAATTGAGCCATTCTGCTGTTTCATTCCCCAAATCCTGATGCATAGAATTCTGAGTGGAATGAAATGGTTGTTATTTTACACCATTGAGACTTAGGGTAGTTTGATACACAGTAGTAGATAATTGGAAGTTTGATTATACAAGGGTTTTATTATAAGCCACTTCAAATCCTTTTCAAAAGTAGACATTTCACAAATAATTAAATAATATGTTTACTGTTAATCAAGGAGAAGGAATTCTTTCAGCTACTGAGTATTGTAGTTGAAATTTATATTTTTCCTCTTTTTAAAATTGTACATCTTTCTCTAAAGTTTCAATTGGAAAGATGATTATTTGTACAAACTCCCAAAAGCTGTAGGCGTTAAAGAAAGTTTGCATGAAAGGTCAAGCCAGTTGTTTGAATTATGCAAGAACATAAACTACAGTCTCTTCTGTGCCTCTTTAGTGCCCTGCGCTGGCACAGGGAGCGCCTGGCACTGCCTCTAACAACTCCCTGTCACGGTATTTGTCGTAAACCATGCCAAACTCATTGGGTAGCACCGTCTATAGTTGAATGACAATATCTAAGTCTCTATACAGCAGCTTTTTATTTTTAAAAATGCCCTGAATGGAGAGACAATTCTTTTCAGTTGGACAGTTAATGGTTTTGCAACAGGAATTCTACAATTGGGGAGTTTATGCAAGTAGTTTTTCTAACATATACAAAAATAAACAAGATATAAGCTATACTCTATGGACAAACTGTACTCCATCTCTTGACCATTACACTGATGAAATATTTCAGTAAATCACAGCCTTTACACTGTCCTTGGGTCTTTTGCAATCTCAGCTGCTGCAACTGTATAATGTACATTGATTTCTGCTAGAAATTCAATGGCAAGAAAAGCTGTTTAATCATTTGACTCCTGACTAGTTAATAAAGAATCTGTCTCATTTAATAAGTTTATTTTAGATAAGACCACCATTATTGCCATGATCCTGCTTCCCTTTCTACTCCTTTTGGGGGGCAGGGTAATAAGTGAGGCTTCAGATGAGACAATGCAACTGTTACCTTCCCTCTGCTTTCCCTGATCGTTTTTATGATTTGCAAGGCTGTCCCACCATCCACCAGTGAAAACCACTTAATCATCTGCTGTATAAATTGTAAATACAATTTATACCTTTCTGTGCCTTTCTGTGCTTCAGAAATCACTATTAAGTAAAAGAAATCCTGATAGCTCCATTCCTAACTAAAGCCTATGCTGCAATTACAGACAGCAAGCACCCTATTGCTATAATTTTCCACCCAATCACATCTCATTAGCATTCAGTTTTGCTAAAACCGCATGACATAAAAGTCACTAATAAGCTGCTGTATTTTGTAGGATATTGGCAAAAAAAACTGAAATCAGATACAACCATATTAATGTTCTATGATGGGAGGTTGCTAATAGGATTAGAAGCAGCCAAAAAGGTTAGGAAGAAACCATCTAAGACAGTCACCCCCAAAGTTAAGAGAATCAATTAGCCAGGCTTATTTGAGAATAGAGGTTGCTGTGCACTGACTGGGGGCTTGTGAAGAAAAGAGGGGGGGGGGAAGGGTCTGTTTTGGTTAGGTAGTCATTGTGGACTTCCAAATAAAGATGCCAGAAAAAATCCTCTTAACTTCTGTTAATACAAAGTGAATGACTTCAGCATCCTCAAAGCTTCTCTTGGCTCCCTACTGATTCTGATTTCTGGGCTATCTAAAAATAGATTAAACCTGCTTCGTGTATTTTCACCTGGGCATCAGTATAAACTTGGCCTGTGGCGAGACCCAGTAGAGGTCTCAGACCCATCTCTAGGGATCTCTTAGTCTCAAAGTTGGAAGGGATTTTTGTAGAAAGTATTAAAGGGGATTTTTGTTTTGTAGAATAATCCCCTGGATTATTCTAGATGACAGCTGGCATTTACTTCCCAGGTAAGATCTTATGTTCCTATTCTCTGAGACTTCTCTGTTCCGTCTCTAAGCTGACATGCCCATGTCCCAAACTTCAATATCTTCTTATAGCTGAATCACATAAAAATGGAGAAATAGTGGACCAATATTGTGTATAGAGTCTCCTGCTCTAGAATCCCATGGCCAGTAAGGATATGTGGGGTGGGGAGCATGCCCTTCCTGTCACATATTGGGAGGCTCCCTACAGGGTGGGTTACCCTGATACTACACACTTTAGTGCTGAGCCTTGGACTCTAAGAGAAGAGTTTTGACTCTGTCAATCTCTGGTCACATGAGATGGTTGTATGAGTAAATGTAAACAGTTTTGAGCTCTCCAACTTTCAAGGGGAGTCAGTTGCTGCGATCTGGGATGAGATGCCTACAAAAACTAGAAACACAATAATGAAATCTATCAACAATCCTTCATAGTGATTGTCCAGGCTCATTACATTTGTCAATACTTCCTGTAAATGGGCATTTAATTAGTCAGTGGGCTCTATACTCAGTAAGTTCTGGTTTGGGATCCAGGCTCAGTCACTTGCTGGAAGACCTTAGGCAAGTCTACTTAACCTTTGTAATCATCAGTTCTCTCATTAATACTGTAGGAATAACAGGAGTGTCTATTTGATAGATCATTGTGAAGATTCAATGAGATGAAGCATGTAAATAAAGCACCCAGCATGGTGCCACGAGCCTCAAAGTCCCTTTCATATATGAGATAAACTAGTTAACACCTTTAGAAAGAAAAAGCTAGACAAAACAAAACAGTCTCTGAGAAGTATCAACTGGGAGCTGTCCTGACACTAGCAATTAGGCAGTGGCATTCCCTTGTTGATCACTAAGAGCCATGATAAAGAAAGACATAGGCCCTGCCCTTGAGAGTGTACGTTCCAGCAGGAGAGACAGAGACATAAATAATTACCTTACACAATCATTCCTAGATGCCTCAAGGTTCAATCCTATAGAAACCAGTAGTTAATCCTGGCCTGATCACAGCTCGCAATAGATGGAGGGAAAAAAATGAAGACAGGATCAAGAATGTTGGGTTGAAATTGAGTCTTTGTAGTTTTGATTACAGGTCCAGGTAGCTCAGCCTCAAGGCGGCGATATCTCTGAGGGCTCGGTAAGCATCTTGGTCTTAAGGTTTCTACCTTGTAATGGATATAAGAGTTTATTTTTTAGCTGGCACCTTTAGTTGAGTGTTTAATAAGTGCCAGTGCAAAACTAGATGATTTATATACATTTCACTTTAGTGTCACAAATATTCTATTAGGTAGTTTTCATATTTCTTGCTATTTTATTTTTACGAAGAAACTGAGGCTTGGAAATATTAAGTAACTTCAAGTGGCACATTATGTAGGTGGTAAAAAGAAATGTCTGATTTCTAAATCTATAATCTTATCCACACGGTATTTCATCTGTTTATACTGTGGCTGCAGCCATAGAAAGTCTTTAACATCAAAGTCTTAGACTAACTGTTTATGATGCTCAAATACTACCAAACTCAATTTTCTCACAGCTTAGAAATAATAATTTTAAGACATGGCCACTTAGGGTATATGACATAATAATGTTCCACTTTAGTTAGGCACAATGCAGCCACATGCGTGTGCTTGATTGAAAACTGCAAAGTTGAGATTTTGGTGTTGTCTCATGGGGAGTAAATTTGTGCTGTCAATTGAATCTGGAAGATGGAGTGTTTTTTCTGAGAAATGTTGAAATGCATTTCATATTTATGGTTTAGATGAGGAGCCATCAGAAGTCCCATAAACACATTTTGTATTTCTCAGTTGAGTATTTACAGCTTGGTAGGTTGGACACATTGGAAAACTGCCAAATCCTTAGGAAGTTGTAAGGGGGATGAATGAAAAGGGAAAAGGGTTAGGTAGGAGCTGGTGTTCAGCTAGAGAAAGTGCACTGGTGAGCATTCAAGCTTCATTATTCAGGCCTCTCACCAATTGTCTCCTAGAGTCAGCGGAGAGTCTGTTCTCACCAAGGCAGGGCTCACACATTGGCCAAATGCATCACGTCAATGCAGTCTCTCCCTTAGGGCTTGTGACAGTGCTGAATATTTAACAACAGGGATTTTCATTAGAAAATTAATGATTTTCTTATGGTGAAATGACTGACTGCAGCCTCCTCTCCAAAGCAGAGGAGGGAGGCATAAGGATTAGGGAGCAGGAAGAAGACAAGAGAGGGTTTCCACTCTGTTCCTGTTACTGTTGAAGTATATGTTGCTGAACATTCTTAACAAGCTTCAGGAGATGATTTGCACAGAGTGACAACAATATAATGAAATTTATACACAAACAGAGAATCTATGCTAGGTACTGGGCAGCACAGGGCAGTGAGGAAAATGCAGAGATGAGTAAGAGAGGAGTTTCCTGTCCTCAGATTTCATTCTCTCCCATAGAGGATAAAACAGATACACACTTGACTGGAATGGACAGCTGAGTAAATTGCCAGGGGAGGATTCAGATACATTCATTGAATCTATGCTCAGCACATTCATGTTACATCATTTAATCTGCATAACAGCCCTGTGAGGAAGAGATTATTATGAGACCTACTTCACTGGAGAGGAAATGAAGGTTTAGGGAAGTCTGCTGGCTAATCAGTGGTTGAGCTAGACTTCAAAATCAGGCCCCTTCCAAAATAGAATGTTCCCCAGGTGCCCCTGGGCTATGATGTTGTAGAATTTGAATTTAAAGGATGGTGAGATCATTTCTTGTTGAGCAAAGAGGTCTTTTAGAGTACCAGGTATTAGAGGCTTGGGCTTTGAATCATAAATATCATTTTGAAAAGTGAAGTGAAGGAGTAATAGGGTGAGGGTAATAAGTAAAGTGATAAAGGAAAGAGGCAAATAACCCAATTTAACCTTCAAAGATAAATATTATTGAATATTATATGAGATAATAAGATTTCAGTATTTCCTAATGATATATTTTCAGGTACTTTTTGTTGTGAATGTTGCCAAATGTAGGTTCACCTGCCTACCACCCGAGAACCAGACAGGAGAGGCGAGTGTTGGTGGAGGAAAGGTGGTTTATTAAGCAGCCTGGGTAGATGGTGGGCTATTGTCTCAAAGACCATCTCATCTCCTTTCCTTACTGAGCAACTTATAAATGAAAGGGGTAAAGAGGGTTAGTGGCAGAAAGCAAGCTTTGTGGAAATCATCATGACTTGCTCAATGGTTACTAGCAACCAATAGGATGTCTGTTTTTCCTCAAAGTCATTTTCTAATTTTGTGCCTGGCAGCTGTGTAAGCAAGGAGCAGGTTATTTCTGAACTTTTAAGACACAACAACCCAAAAGTGTACTGGAAGTAAAATGGCTTCCTTTTAGCCAGCCTAGCATTATAGTCTGAATGGCCCTTGGAATATGCTTACATGAATCCCAGCTTTTTCAGAAACCCTCTAGTTTCTAAGCCCCTAGAGTGCAGGATTATATTTTATGTCATATTCTTTTCCCTCTGTCTTATGCAGAATGAACTCATTATGATTAATTTGACAATTCTCAAATTTTAAAGCTGGGAAGGAACCAAGAGATAGCCTGATCCAACTGTCTTATTTGACATTATTATTCTGAATAATTATTCTAAATACGAGGGAACTACCATAAGAAAGGCTAACTGACTTGCTCAGGGCCAGAGGGGGCTTTCTAGCTTTCATACCAGTAAAACTATGATGGTGGTGATAAAGAAGGAGAAGGAGGAAGAGAAGATGGAAGAGGAGGAGAAAGTGGAAGAAGAGGAGGAGAAAATGCACTTGGCATATCTCATCCTCTTTTCATAGTACAAGTACCTGAAATGGTTTTTCTGAGAATGGTCACAAATTCTCCCTGATCCACACATCTGTTCTTTTCACAGGGTACCTATTATAATAAAGAAGATGGGCTATAGGGAGAAGAGCATAGCTTGTCACTGTGAACAAACAAAAGCAAATTAGTTTAAACAGGGAGTAAACAGATGGCTTCAGCTGCCTTGACATATGAATTCTATGTCAACATAACACTCATAGAAGTTGTGCCTTAAAAGGTCTGAAGTGACCTCCCCAGGCCTCAAACATCAAATTATTTCCTCTTTGAAGGCTTCTCACCCATTGTCCATCAAGATAGTGGACTTTTCCAGTTGTTCTCCTATTTCTCTGACTCTTTCATCTGTCTCTTCCGTTGCCTTTTTGGTTGATACACCTAGATTTGAATTCCTGTGCTACAGATTATTAAGTATGTGAACTTGAAAAATATCTTTAACCTCTTGGAGACTGAATTTTCTTATCAGTAAAATGAAAATGATACACTATCAGGGAAACTGTGAGAAGTACCTAGCACAATGTCCTATTAAAAGAAAACCTTTAGACAAATTAAATTTGATAGAGTTTATGTAAACAAAGAACCATATATATATACACACATATACACTCTCACCTACACACACATATATGTACTTGTACATATATCAGGCAGCACTTAGAACCAGAGGAGGTTCAGAGAGCTGTGTTCTGCGCATGAGCAGTAGGCCTTTAAAGATCAAACACAGAAGCAAAGTAGAGAAAATACTTTGTTGGCTACAGCTAGACCTTTGCCTTATTTGAATATGATCTGGTTGCTAATCTTAGGTGTTTTCTCCCACACTGTACCAACTTTCTTCCTTGGAATATTCAGATGCTTCTAGAAAACAACATTTTCCTCATTCAGGTACCTGAACAAGTTTGCTTTAACAGGTTTATGATTCTGATTTGTTTACACAGGAGATCCTACATAGGGTAGTTCGAGCCCACTGATTCCATTTCTGACAAACATTTGCAGTTATATGACTTCGAGTAACCCAGCCTGGGTTTGTAGACATTTAATATATTCTGCACACATCATATTGCCTCTTGTTTATGCTGTTGTAAATCCTGATTTGCTATACTGTCAACTCCTTGATTTTATGAGCGTGATTTCTCTCTTAGGGGTATATGGTGAGATTAACACAAGTTTGGCTTCCACGTTTGTCATTGAAAGTATTTGTTCTCGTAAACTCTCAATAGTTCTTTTCAGCCATGAGTATGTGTTCCATTTTTCAAACTCCTGACCTCAAGCGATCCTCCCACCTCGGCCTCCCAGAGTGCTAGGATTACAAGCATGAGCCATCGTGTGTTGCATTTTTTAACACCAAAATGCTGTCATCCAGTCATCTTCTTAACTAAATAATAGGGCCTAAAAAACTAAGAGAAATGGTTTTGAATGGTCCTTGATGTTTCTATTACAATTTTACTTATGCAGTAAAAACAAACTGTGTAGTAAGGGAAGCAACTCTTGTTAGAAATAGTAAATAACTCAGTTGGCCTAGAGTGACCCTGGTCCAGAGCTTAGGTAAGTCATCCCCTCTGAGACTCAGCTATTTTTCTAAAATGAAAATCTAAATAGCTATCCTGATAACCTAAGACAGTTTGTATCAGTTCTAGAGAAGGTAAATAATAAGAATGTTTTGTAAACACAAAATGACTTCATGATGTGTACAAGGTATACAACTATTATGTACCCATAATAATTAAAAAGAAAAGAAAAAAACTCCACAAAATTCAGACAATGTAATTCAGTTCTAAGTAAAGAAAGGTGAAATGTCTTTAAAATAAGAAAACTGAATCCATTTTCCTGAATCAGACAGTTTAGATTGGAATTCTGACTAGATCGTTTACTATGTGTGCAATTGTGGGCAAGTTAATTGATGCCTATATGCCCCCACTAATTGGTGGGGTTTTTTTCCATTTGTTAGATAGATAATAAAAATATAATAATAATAATTATAGGGCTAATATAAAAATCAAATTTGTTAATATATGTAAAATATTTGGAAAGATAAAAGGCCCACAGTAAGTGCTCAATAAACATAAACATGCAATTCCCAAGGTCACTTTTATAAGAAACAAATTTGTGCATAGAGTAGAAAAATTGACATAAAAACCTTCAATTGTGCAATGATTTAATATTCATGTAAATTTTCCCCAGGTCACATGATGTCTACTGAGAATCTAGGGTACTCTTGTATGTAGTTTTCTAGCACTTTCCATCTAGACCCACAGCACCCACAGGTGAATACTGAGATGGAAGCAAATAGAAAATAGACACAGAGAACATAGAGAAGCTCCCCCATGGCAGCTGACTAGACATTTGGCTGGGAGCAGCTCTGTACTCATCAAGACTTCTTATCAATGAATCTTCAGTATCGTGGAGCAATTTGAAATATTAATGCTTAAACAGAAAAATCTCAGGCTGACCTATACACCAGGTTGACATACTTTCAATTAAACATAGTAGATTATCCTATCATTTGCACTTTTCTAAAACTAGTAGGTAACAAGTAAAATGATTTGTAATTAAAAGTAAAATATTTAAGAATCCAAGAAGGTTAGGAATAAAAGAGACCTTAATTCTTATTTAAAGACTAGGGAAGCCATTTGCATAAATATCACCAGTCAAGTTAAAGCAAGAGCTTAGCTCTTCTTGAGAGTATGCCAAGTGATCATTATGCCACATCACTTGTTGTCTAGTCATGCTTGTCTAGTATTAGTAAATTTTAATTCTGGTTTTAGCATATGTACTAATATAGAGATTAACCTAGTTGAATTTTATCTTTCAATTTCCTCATCTATGAAATGGGATTATTATTTCTCAATTGCTTAAGGAAGTACTATTTCTCCCACCTCAATATCTACTCTGTGAAAAAGGAATGGTAGCTTGTGTTTTCCCTTAATAAACATGTTTTTACATTGATCTTCCATTGTGAAAATGACATTCAGAAAAATGTGGACACCATCTTTATAGTTGACCCAAACTTAACATTTCCTACACTGTCCTTAAAAATTAAAGTCATGCTTTTTGTTTGTTTGTTTGTTTGTTTGTTTGAGACAGAGTCTCACTCTATTGTTGCCATGGCATCAGCCTAGCTCACAGCAACCTCAAACTCCTGGGCTCAAGCAATCCTCCTGCCTCAGTCTCCCAAGTAGCTGGGACCACAGGCATGCGCAACCACACTTGGCTAATTTTTCCATTTTTAGTAGAGATGGGGTCTCACTCTTGTTCAGCCTGGTCTTCAACTCCTGACCTCAAGCAATCCTCCCGCCTCAGCCTCCCAGAGTGCTAGAATTATAGGCATGAGCCACCGTGCCTGGCCAAGGCCATGCCTTTTAAAAAATTATGTACATATGCACAGAAAGCTTAATGTTATTCCATAAGTGGATCTCAGAGCTCCTTTGAAAGATATGTCCTATTTACCTCTACTCTTTCATTCTCTGCTCTTCATCTCATGAGATATGTTAAACTACTTTCAGGACCCCAGAAACCTTCTTCACTCTCATTGTTAGATAATGACTCATTGCTAGATAATGACTCAACTTGGAAGCATTTTTCAAATGGCCTTTCTTGACCTCCTCCCTACACACAGAATCATGTACCTGATATAACATAGCACTTATCACAATGAATTGCTATTAAACAACAGGCATACCTCATTTTATTGTGCCTCTCAGATATTGTGATTTTTACAAATTGAAGACTTGTGGGAACCCTGTGTCTAGCAAGGCTATCAGTAGCATTTTTACAATGACATATGCTCACTTTGGGTCTTTGTGTCACATTGGTAATTCTCACAACATTTTAAACTTTTTTTATTATCATTATAGTATCTGTTATGGTGATCTGCGATTAGTGATCTTTGATGTTACTGCTGTAATTGTTTCGAGGTGCCACAAATAACACCCATATAAGACAGTGCATTTAATGGATAAATGTGCGTGTTCTGACTACTCTACTGATCAGCAACTCCCCCATCTCTCTCCCACTCCTAGGAGCTCCCTATTCCCTGAGACACAGCAATACGGAGATTAAGCCAATTAATAATGCAACGATGGCCTCTAAGTGTTCAAGTTAAAGGAATAATTGCCTGCCTCTTACTTTAAATTAAAAGTTAGAAATGAACTTCTGATTCATTAGTGAGGAAGCTCATGAATGAGTTTAATGAGGAAGGCACGCCAAAAGATCAGATAGCCCAAAAGCTAGACCTCTTCTGCCAAACAGTTAGCCAAATTGTGAACGCAAAGTAAAAAAATTTTAAAGGAAATTAGAAGTGCCACTTCAGTGAGCAAATGAATAATTAGAAAGGAAAACAGCCTTACTGCGGATACAGAGAAAGTTTTCGTGGTCTTGATAGATCAAACCAGCCACAACATTCCCTTAGGACAAAGCCTAATCCAGAACAAGACCCTAATTCTCTTCAATTCTACAAAGGCTGAGAGAGATGAGAAAGTTGCAGAAGAAAACTTTGAAGCTATCAGAGGCTGGTTCATTAGGTTTGAGGAATGAAGCCATCTCCGTAACATAAAATCCGAGGTGAAGCAACAAGGGCTGATATTGAAGCTGCACCAAGTTATTTAGCAGATCTAGCTAAGATAATTAGTGAAAGTTGCTACACTAAACAACAGGTTTCCAATGTAGACAAAACGTCCATATATTAAAAGAATATACTGTCTAGGACTTCATAGCTAGAGAGAAGTCAATGCCTTGTTTCGAAGCTTCAAACAACAGGCAGACTCTCTTGTTGAGGGCTAGTGTAGCTGGTGACTTTAAGCTGAAGCCAGTGCTCATTTACCATTACAAAAATCCTAGGACCCTTAAGAATTAATGTTAAATCTACCCTGCCTGTGCTGTAGAAATGGAACAACAAAGTCTGGATGACAGCACATCTGTTTATACCATGGTTTACTGAATATTTTAAGCTTTCTGTTGAGATCTACTGCTCAGGAAAAAAAGATTCCTTTTGAAATATTACTGTGCATTGACAATGCAATTAGTCACCCAAGATCTGTGGTGGAGATATGCAAGGAGATTAATGATGTTTTCATGCCTACTAACACAACATCCAGTCTGAAGCCCATGGATCGAGGAGTGATTTTGACTTTCAAGTCTTCTTATTTAGGAAATACATTTTGTGAGGCTATAGCTGTCATAGAAAGTGATTCCTCTGATGGATATAGGCAATGTATATTGAAAACCTTCTGGAAAGCATTCCTCATTCTAGATGCCCTTAAGAACATTTGTGATTCATGGGAGAAAGTCAAAACTTCTAAATATTTGGAAGAAGTTGATTCCAACCCTCGTGGATAACTTTGAGCGGTTCAAGATTTCAGTGCAGAAAGTAACTGCAGATGTGGTGGAAATAGCAAGAGAACTAGAATTAGAAGTAGGGTCTGAAGATGTGACTGAATTGCTGCCATCCGATGATAAAATTTGAACAGATGAGAAGTTGCTTCTTATGGATGAGCAAAGAAA
>NW_012144744.1:1468760-1470621 GCF_000956105.1 Propithecus coquereli | reverse complement strand
TCTGTTCGTCTCTATGCCATTTACTGCAGAATCAAAGACTCCACGGTGGCATCCAATAGAGCAAGAATAAGCTATATGCCCAGGCACTAGCTTTCTGCTTCTTCTAAGTTGGGGGTGGGGGGGTCTCTGCCTCCCACTAAAACTCTAAAAATGGCAAATTCCCAATGTTTATGTTCTGAACCCATCATGTGTCCTGGGCTCCTAGTGACATTTACATATTTACTTTTCACACTTGGGGGTTGGATTTGGAGCACATAGGCAGTCTCGATGTGCAGCCAGAGTATTATTTCATTGGCTTTGCCGCATCTGTAAATTCAGATGCGGCAAAGCCAATGGAATGTCCATCACATTCTGCTTAAAGCAGTATTTGAAAAAACTGCAACTTCTGTGAAGGTGGAATAGACTTTCTTTTCCTTATTTTTCCTGCTAAGCACAATTAAAACCCAGAATATTGTATACAAAACAATGTAAACCTCTGAAAAGTGAAGAGAAAAAGGAAAATGGCTAAAGACCTCAGGACTGGAGGAACAACAGAGTAGTGAGATCCCTGGGTATTCTTTGTGTTTTTCATATCTCACACCTGGAGGTGAAGGGACCAGCAATCCAGAAATACCAGTGGGATTGAACAAGCCCCACTCCCCCCCACCCCTCGCTGCCAAGCCTGCTCTCTCTAGCCAAAGGTCCAAGAAACAGACATCAGAAAGATCGTGTGGAGAGCCTTCACTTCCACATCCACCCAGCAGTGATGAGATGCCCTTTCTTCTGTCACAGGAGGCCTAGTGGAGAGTGGGGGTTTTCACCATTACTCACCGGTAACAGGGCATCCCCTCTTGTCGTGTCAGTGGAGACCATGTAGAGGCCAGAACATCCACGTTAGCTTATCACATGCCAGGAACCAGGAGGAAAGACCAGATATGGTCTTTATCACACCGTATATTCACAGGCCACAAAATGAACTTTGACCTAACTCTCATGTCTTATACAAATATTAACTTAAAATGAATCATAGACTTATATGGCAAACATAAAACTATAAAAATTTTGAAAAAAACAACATAGAAGAAACTCTTTGGCATCTAGGGGTAAGCAAAGAGTTCTTCGATTGATTTGACACCAAAAGGATGATCCATAAAAGAAAAATTTGGTAAGCTGCAGCTCACAAAAATCACAGATTTTCCTCTGTGAAAGACCCTATTAAGCGGATGAAAATGCAAACAACAGAGTAAGAGAAAGTATTTGTAAACCACATATCTGACCTATCAGGAATATGTGACGAACCCTCAAAACTCAGCCATTAAAACAAAATCCAATCATAAAATGGGCAAAAGATGAACAGATATTTTCACCAAAGAAGAAATGTAGAATGAAGATAAACATATAAAAAGACACTCAGCAACATTTTCATTAGGGAAATGCAAATTAAAAGCACAATACAATATCACTACACACCCATTAAAGAGGCTAAAATAAAAAAGAGTGACGATATCAAAAGCTGAAGAGGATGGGGAGAAATGGTCTATTAGCCAGCTAGGGTTAACATAACAAAATACTACAAACTGGGTGGGTTAAACAACAGAAATATATTTTCTCATAGGTCTGGAAGCTAGAAATTCAAGATTAAGGTGTTGTCCCATTTGGTTCCTAGAGAGGCCTCTTTTCCTAACTTGCAGCCAGCTGCCTTCTCACTGTGTCTGTACAAGGCATTTCCTGAGAGAGAAAGATCTCTAGTATCTATTCCTCTTCTAATAAGGACACCATTCCTATGGGATTAAGGCCCTACCCTCATGTCTTTATTTAAACTCAATTACATTTCTAAAGGACCCAGCTCTAAATAAAATCACATTGTGTGTTAGGCTTCAAC
>NW_012144744.1:1467062-1468710 GCF_000956105.1 Propithecus coquereli | reverse complement strand
AAAGCTGAGTGTGGTAGGAAAGGGGAGAGAAAGAGGCTTTGAAGTGCATGCTTTGATAAATATAGAAACACCCTACTTCTACAACATACACTTTTGCACATTTTGTTCATCGGTTCAAGATCCTCAATTTACCATCTCCAAAGCCTATATATTTAGACTATTTCCCTCAGTAATACCATTTGTGTCAGAGTGTGTTGCCCACCTTTTATTCAGAATCTTTTTGCTCAGTTTTAAAATCCACTGTCATCCCCCTGCAGCCTTGCACTTCACATCTTACCTTGCCGTTTTCCCCCAGTGAGTAAATTGCCTCTGCCTCCTTTGATATCATTTTGTAGTGTCTGTGTACAGTTTTATTATTTCCCTTTTGTTGGAAATAATCTTTCAATCTACTTCTTTTGCCTTTGGAAACTGTCCAGGAGACCTAACTTGTCACATTAATAAGGCAATAGATGAAATAAAAAATTCTAGTGTGTCTGAACTGAAGGGCACTTAGAATTCCCAAATCCTTTTCCTTTTATGGATGATGTAATAGGATCCTAAAGGAACCAAATGACTTGGTGAATGGGAACTAATGCATTAGTTGCAAAGCAAATGGTTGAACTCACTTTTCCAATTCTTGTATTTTTCTTGTGAGCACAGGGCTCCCCACTGCCAAATGTGAATTAAAACTCCGTCCAAAGCCCTGCATTTTGGAACCCCTTGTATGCTTGACTTGTATGTTTGATCTTAGTCTGCACAATAAACTTGTGTTGTTGAGGCTCAATTTCCTGAATTTTATATTGTCATAATAGATTTACAAACAGGCAAGGATTGCTTCTTCCTTTTATCAGCAGTAAACAGTATATAATGATAAGGTGGTATGATTTTTTAATAAACAAATATATCAAAGTTTATACATGATCTGACTCACATATTTTTAGGTAGTCCTCTTGAGAGTCTATACAATTATCCAAATAGTATGAATTATTCTTAGTACATTGTTTAAAATGGAGATGATTCAAGTACTGGAAGTATTTCATGCAGAAAAGGGTACAGCTTCTAATGTCCCTGAGGTCCCACCATGAACAGATGGATTACATTAGATTGCAGAGAGATTTTCCACTCTTCTCAAGTGAAGAACACACAGCTGGACCAGGGAAGGGGTTTGGGAGAAACTCTTTGTCCTCTCCTGATCCTAATTACCTTATCATTACTGACTTCTTATAAGGCAAACATGGTTGTGTTATTGAAAGGGCCAGTGAGGTCTGTTGCTTGGGCCTTAAATATAATTCTTATAAATATAGTGACAAATTGAACACTTATGGAATATTTTTGAAATGCCTATGTAAAATTTTATATAAAGAATGAGTTAAATAAAGACAACAGTGAAGACATATATTTTTTCAGGGCCACATTTCGTAGTGGAATATTACTATGTGTTCTTTTATTCGGAATCAAATCTGACAGCCTAAAGTGCTGTAATCCCCAGGAGCCACTCTTTTGGAACAGCAGGATAGGGAGATTGAAGCCTAAGAGTTCAAGCCTCGATTGCCTGGAATCAAAACTTCCATGTAAAGAACTGTCCTTGAGTGTCTACTTTGTTCAATTTTGATATCCTGTAACCGGGGAAACCTGTAGAGAATGAATTTCTGAGATGAAGATATTTGCC
>NW_012144744.1:1466465-1467012 GCF_000956105.1 Propithecus coquereli | reverse complement strand
AGATAAAAGGCCCACAGTAAGTGCTCAATAAACATATGTTGAATAAAAGAGTGGATGAATATAAACATATCAGGAAGGGTGGAAAATAAGTTAGCTGTTCCCTATTGACATTTTAGGGAGTCAGGTACCACTCAATAATTTTCTAGGAAAAATATTTATTCTCTGTAGCCTTCTGTTTCCCTATTTATTGACACATGCTTTATCCATCAACAGTAATATGAGCTAAGCTTGTGATAGAATGCAGCAGTAAAATGATCTTCATGGCTTAATTTCTAGAATAGAGAGGTAGATTAATCCAAGCAAGGAACATTTTATTCATATCTGGAGATATTGAGGGGTTGAATAAAACTTTTTCCTCAATATATTTTGTAATATACATCATTGTGTCCTGCATGAACACATGGCTGTTTTTCTCAGTTGGGAAGTTGGAGCAACGGAGGGATGGTCTTTTGGAGGTATGCACTTCCATGTAGAAGTGGCAGAATAAAAAATATTTTCTCTGGTCCAACAGGTCAGGGGGTCAGCAGCTTAATTACTATAATGTTAT
>NW_012144744.1:1459476-1461845 GCF_000956105.1 Propithecus coquereli | reverse complement strand
GACAAAGTAAAGAAGATACATCCTCATCAATGTGGGTGGGCATCGTCCAATCCCTTGAGGTGCTTGATAAAATGGCAGAAGAAGAAGGAATTTGCTCTCACTCCTGGGGATAGGACATCCATCTTCTCTTGACCTCAGACATTAGAGCTTCAAGTTCTTAGGTCTTTGTCTTGGGACTGAGAGTTAAAAGAATAAGAACAGAATGGATGCCTAGAATAGGGAGGAAAAGGAATATCAGATGGGAAGAAATAAGTTCCAAAAGGAGAGGTGGGAGAGCTGAGATTTCACATTCTTGTCAGTTTCTGTGCCCACCCACTCTTTTTAATTATCAGTCTTACTTAATTCCTAAGTCTCTCAACTCATCTTTTACCACAGATGACAAACTAGTGAGTTAACTAGAAGGCTTTGTAGACAAAGAAATTGACACCTAAAAAGACTAAGAGCTTGCCCAAGGTCATTAAGCAGGATCATTTGTAAAAATGGTTCTGGAGACTTCTCTCCTCTTAGGGGTTGTAGAACAAGCCTGCATGGCCTGACTGGCCTGAACAGGCCCGCATGGCCTGACTGGCCTTTTGGTAGCCTCTATGTAATGTCTATGCTGCCATTATCACTATAGCAGACTTTGTCTTTTTGTTTCTTCAGTCCAGCTACTTGTTCTGTTGATGATGCAGGAACTATTTCCTACAGATATTCACTCAGAGGCAAAATCTTGCTTCAAATGGAGGCACAGAAAAACATAGGTTTAGTCTCTTTACTCTTTAGCACGTGACTTTATCTTTCCATTAGGTGGACTAAGAAGTGCCACAACAGAGTGTGAGGAAATGTGCATAGACTTGTGATCCAGGTGACTCAAGATCTAGACCTGGATCTGATTGACCTGGAACAACGAGTTAATCTCTCTCCATCTTCATCAATTAAAGATATTAAATCAAAAGGTTGGAGTGAGGATGATATGACATAAAATATATGTTACCTAGCATAACATATATAGTAGGCATTCAGTAAATACATTATCTTTTTCTTCCTTTCCATGACTACCTCACAGATTGTTTTGAGGTTGGAATAATATAACAGATGTGAAGACATGTCAAAGAGCTGAAATGCATTTTGCAAGAATTAGGAATCATTTTTATTTATCTGAAACATGGGAATGTTAAAAATTGCCTTCCCTGAAATGGCATTTGAGAAAAATCTTCTGGTTGTGAAGCAACTTTAATCCGAAGAACATTTGCCTACCAGATAAATATAGCAAATCACAGTGAGAGATGAGGTTGAGTTTTTCTGTATTGGTCTATTGCTTCCAAACAAATATGGTAATAGTTCTGATGAGTTGTCCATATCTACAGTGTGCAGCCCCATCTATCTTGCCTGTCTTTGAACTTGGGAAACACTTTAATCAGGTCTAGACTTTTTGTCAAAAGGAATTTGCCTGTAAAGGAAATGTTTGATTCTGGCTTTGCCATGGGATTTTGTTTTATGTTCTAAATCCATTGTGTGTCCTGGGATCCAAGTGATATTTACTTGTTTACTTTTCATACTTGGGGGTTGGGCTTACAGCACATAAGCAGTTTTGATGTGCAGCCAGAGTGTTGGATTTTTACCCTCTGTTAAATATTTTAGGGTCATTCAGGAATTACTACTGCAGGTGAGTGGCTTGTAAAAATCACCGTGACAATATTTCCTTGCATATTTGCCTTTTGCAATTATACACATTTTGAGCAGGAAAATTTATTCTTGAATCAATGTTTGTACCATTTTTCATGTTTTCAAAGAGTAGCTAATGGTAACAAGAGAGATTTCAGATTTCTCTGAGCAGAATATATATTATTTGTGCTAGAAAGGAGCAAAAGTTAAATTAAAGGGGTTTTCCAGCACTGAAACTTTTGCTTCTCTCTCCCATCTGAGCTGTATCTCTCTTATTATTTACTCTTTCACTGTCTCCTATCTCTCAAGAGGGGAGTATATTTGTCTTTGATTATAATACAATTTTGGAGATTAAAAAAATCTCAGGTAATGATGAAAGTAAAGTGGCAAAAGACTAAGGAGATGCTTAGAACATCAACTACATCATCATTATTAGAACAGCTTAGTTAGGGTACCACTGCTGTTGCCATTAGACGTTGAGTGCCAGAGCTGGTACTGCAACCACTAGACCCTGCGCAGTACCTCTAGCAGGGAAAAACATTCTCGACTCTCTGTTCGTCTCTATGCCATTTACTGCAGAATCAAAGACTCCACGGTGGCATCCAATAGAGCAAGAATAAGCTATATGCCCAGGCACTAGCTTTCTGCTTCTTCTAAGTTGGGGGTGGGGGGGTCTCTGCCTCCCACTAAAACTCTAAAAATGGCAAATTCCCAATGTTTATGTT
>NW_012144744.1:1454472-1457641 GCF_000956105.1 Propithecus coquereli | reverse complement strand
AAACCTACATATGAATTTTTATAGCAGCCTTTTTTTTCTTCATAATGGTCCCAAACTAGAAACAAACCAGATGTCCTTTAATGGATGAATGGTTAAACAAACCATCATACATTCAAATCATGGAATTATAAGGAACAAACTATTGATACATGTAAAACTTGGATGACTCCTCAGAGGATTTTGCCAAGTAAAAACAATGTCAGTTCCAAAGGTTATATTCTCTATGATTCCATTTGTGTGATATTTTTGCAATAACAAAATTATAGAAATGGAGAACATGTAATGGTTGCAAGGGACTAAGGAAGGATTGGAGCCTGGAGGGAAGTGTGTGTGGCTATACAAAAACAACATGAGGGATCGTTGTGTTGATAGAAATATTGTCTTGACTGTATCAATCAATATTCTGATTGTGATGTTGTGCTAGAGTTTTGCGAGATATTGCCATTGGGGGAAACTAGATAAAGGGTATATGGGATTTCTTTGTTATTTCTTGCAATTGAATGTGAATCCATAATTATCCCAATATAAGAAATTTAATTTGAAAAAAAAAGGAGCATTTTCCTTTAAGCAATTGATTACTGGAAGTAGGAAGGGAAAAGAGAAAATTAGACAAGTAAATCCAGTAATCCTATTGAACATGCTTCCAAATGTGAAGAACAGGCATAGCTAGAGGAATATTCCTGAACTGGGTGAACATTGTCCTTTATAAGCAAACAAAAGTTAATGGATCTAAAAGCGTTTTTAAAATGTGCACTGATGCATGTGAGATTAATGTAAATAGGAAATGGTGCAACAGAGCATGCATCTATAATGCATGCAGAGGAGTGAATGGTGGTTTTACCTCTGGAATGGCAGTGCGAGAAGGCCATAGCTCTGCTCCCCAAAGAACAAGTGTAACTGGTGAAAATTTAAGATAAAACCAAAAAACAGGCCAGGTGTGGTGGCTCATGCCTATAATCCTAGCACTCTGTAGGTCGAGGTGGGAGAATCAATTGAGATCAGGCGTTCCAGACCAGTCTGAGCAAGAGCAAGATGCCATCTTTACAAAAAATGGAAAAATTTAGCTGGGAACAGTGGCGTGCGCCTGTAGTCCCAAGTACTCGGGAGGCTGAGACAGGAGGATCACTTGAGCCCAGGAGTTTGAGGTTGCAGTGAGATATGATGACGCCACTGCACTCTAGCCCAGGTGACAAAACAAGACTCTGTCTCAAAAAGAAAAAAAAAATGCAATAACCATAAAAGTCTCTGTATATTGTCCTAAGGACATTCAGCAAAAAACGAAACAATTATTTAAGAAAATCTACTAAAACTTGATGCAGATGGTGAAAGTCTGTGACATTTGAACTCACATTTTTCCCTCCCTGTTCCCATCTCAATATGATGGAAACTCAGCTCCAGGCAGATACAGCTAAGAACACAATGATCCTTCTCTCCCTAGCTCCCACCCAGCAGCTATGACATCTTCTCAGAAAGGACAGGCCACCAGGATTTCAAACACCCCACAGCTCTGTGTTCCAGTGAATAAATTTCCAGCAGGTTTGGCCAAGAGGTCATAGCTGCCTTCTTCCATTCAGCCCACACTCAAAAGATGGGGGCTTGTCTTCAGGTGAGGGCCCACATCACCCTCACCTCAGCTCAGTTTCCACACCAAGAGAAGTTGAGAAGACTAGAGCCTAAGGCCCCTGCCCATAACTCTGCTGCTAAGGCAGGAATGTCTTTAAGACAGAAACAGGCCACTGTCCCTACCCCTACCTCCTGATCCATAGCTCAGAGAATTTGCCTAAGAGTATAGGAAGGCCTTAGAAATGGAGAGCTCCAAAGCTTTTCACAAAGGAAATTCAAGCCTCAAGGCAATCTCAAGAGTTTGGTGGTGAGAAATTAAGGCCAGCAGTACCATGAGAACAATAGCTAAATCATAGGCTAGATAGTTTACCAGAGAGAACCAGGAAAAGAGATTACTAAGACATACTCTCCCAGGAACAAAGCAAACCTGAAACAGTGGCCTCCAAAACTTGCTGTTGATGGCTGCTGACTGGTCAGGGTGGTGGTTGCTGAAGGTTGGGGTGGCTGTGACAATTTCTTAAAATAAGACAACAGTGAAATTTACTGCATCAATTGACTCTTCCTTTCACTAAAGTTCTCTTTGTAGCATGCAATGCTGTTTAATGGCATTTGAGCCACAGTAGAACTTCTTTCAAAATAGGAGTCAATCCTCTTAATCCTTGACACTGCTTATTAACAAAGTTTATGTCATATTTTGCCATCTCAACAATTTTTACAGCTTCTTCATCAGGAGTAGATTCCATCTTAAGAAGCCACTTTCTTTCATGCACACGAAGCAACGCCTCTTCTGTTCAAGTTTTATCGTGAGATTGCAGCAATTCAGTCACATTTTCAGGCCCTACTAATTCTAGTTCTCTTGCTGTTTCCACCACATTTGCAGTTACCTCCTCCACTAAAGTAGTCTTAAACCCCCTAAAGTCATCCATGAAGGTTGGAATCAACTTCTTCCAAACTCCTGTTAATGTTGATATTTTGACCTCCTCCCATGAATCGCAAATGTTCTTGATGGCATCTGTAACGGTAAATCCTTTCCTGAAGATTCTCAAATTTACTTTGTCGAGATCTATCAGAGGAATCACTTTCTAATGTAGCTATAGCCTTACAAAATGTATTTCTTAAATAAGAAGACTTGAAAGTCAAAGTTACTTCTTGATCCATGGGCCACAGAATGGATGTTATGGTATCAGGCATGAAAACAACATTAATCTCTTTGTACATCGCCATCAGAGATTTTGGGTGACTAGCTGCATTTTCAATGTGCAGTAATATTTCACAGGGGATCTTTTTTTTCTGAGAAGATGGATGAATCCTCCTTTCATGTGAACACTCAGAGGCCATTGTAGGGTTATTAGTTGGCCTAATTTCAATACTCTTGTGTCTCAGGAATAGAGAGTCCCTAGGAGAGGGAGGGAGATGGGGGAACAGCCAGTCAGTGGAGTAGTCAGAACACATTTATCTATTGAGTTCACTGTCCTACATCGGCATGGTTCATGGTGCCCCAAAACAATTACAATAGTAACATTAAAGATCATTGATCAGAGATCACTGTAACAGATATAATAATACTGGAAAAGTTAGAAATATTGTAAGAATTACCAAAATGTGA
>NW_012144744.1:1445217-1451972 GCF_000956105.1 Propithecus coquereli | reverse complement strand
TTCAGGCTGGTTTCGAACTCCTGAGCTCAAACAATCTGCCCGCCTCGGCCTCCCAGAGAGCTAGGATTACAGGCGTGAGCCACCACGCCCGGCCCTCACCAAACCATTTTATAACCAACAAGAATTGCAACAATTTTACTGAAAATTTAAAATTGGAGTGAATTCTAATCCTCCTTTTACCAACAAGGATAATTTTCGCTAAGTCGTTACCTTTCAGGGTTCAAGTGAACTTTAAGTTTTATTACTCCTAGACTTGTCAGAACCTTTAATATTGCAATGTGCATTATAAATGTCTAAGAGAGACCTATGGCATGCACATTTGTTAAAACTTATTTGATCAGAGGAACTCTTTTTAGAAAGATCAACTTGTTGGACATTTTATTCTCAGCACATGCTTCAACAAACTATCTGAGATATATCACTTTTACTTCATTTAAAAATAATTTGTTAAAAACGTATTTTCCTGTTTTTTTCTTCTGGACGTAGATTTTCCATATGACATATGGTCATCTTTCCAACAAGTTGATAAGCATGAACATCATCCCTGCCTCTTAGCATTTCTAGTTTAATATTCTGGACTAGAAATTATCAGCTCTGAATATTTATAGTAAAAATCTAGTGATGTCTCATATTTGATATGGTCTTTCTGCTTCAGTAGCTGATTCAGGAAGACAAGACTTTTCCTTTATGGTTTCCAGTGCAAAGGCAGCACCAATGTGGTCTCTGGTTTGTGACATGGAGCACTCCCTTATTGTGAGAAAGTTTGACAGATCATCCAGCAGCGGCAAACACCAAACTGTCAAAATTTTACTGAGTTTTGGTGTATAGGGGGTCTTCTTTCTTCAGATTCCATTTAATTCTTAGTCTAACATCCAGATTTAAGCCCTCTTTTGAGTTGCAGCCTCCCTCCTCAACTCGTCTCCAACGACTCACTTTGACTTTTGATTCATTTATTTATTTATCAAATCATTCATTCGTTTAACAACTGTTTTCCATGTAGGTGTTGTGGTGGACAGAGAGACAAATACAGAGCCTGCTATCTAGAGGCTTTGGCTTAGTAGGAGAAAAAAGACATGCAAGAAAACCTTCAATAACTATAATGCAGTAAGAAAGAAGTGCTATTAAACTGTAGATGGTCAGGTGTCATCCGGGTTGAGAGGAAGATTCTTTAAGTACGGCATCTGAGAAGGCATTATAGACGAGATGACATTTGAGCTGATCCTCGGCCTACAGGAAATTTTGAGCATCTGCTTTGTGCCAGCTTCAGAACATACTCCTGAATACACCTAATTAAAATGAGTAACACTTACTGAATGTCACTTACCCACTTTCCCTGTGTTCTCTCTCACCATAATTGTATAAAATGCTCACTATTTTATTCTCATTTTGCAAATAAACAAACTCACACATTTCAGTAACTTTTCTGAAGCCCCTCCGTTAGAAAGTGGTCCGGCCAGGTTTAAATCCAGGAAGCACAGGTGTAAGTCCCATGTCCTTACTACACCAAACTACTCTCTCCTTTCCATGGTCCTTTATGTTACAGTGGTCAGATCCAACACAGGAGACAGACTAGGTGATTATAATACAAAATTGTGTTATAAAATGTGGGACATGCAAAGTATTTGAGAGCAAATAGGAAGGGCACTTAACCCAGTCATGGAGGATCAAAGAAGTAGACACAGCTCTTCTGGAACCTGAATAATAAGTTGAAGTTGGCCAGACAAAAGAGAAAATAAACAGACAAGGGCATTGGGAGGTTCAGGGTGAGTGTTTCAGCAGAGACAGTGACATGTGCAAGAGCCAGTGATAAAGGAGCTTGGCTAGATGAGGGAAGTATTTCATGTGACTCCATGTTAGACCTACCGCTAAAACAATTATTACACAAGTTTCGTGTGAGAATTAAACAAGCAATTGTTTATTAAAAAAAACCAAAAACAAAAAAATCTCAAGTACCTAAACCTTGAGTGATATAAATTAGGTAATTTTTGACTTATTTACCTCCATACCACCCACACCCTTTTTAGCTTTAAGTCAGTTGTTCTGACAAATTCATGCTCAATTTTTTTGTTTGTGTTGAGGATTCCCTTGATCATGAGTCAGTAAAAGTCATCTGAAACAGTGCTGTCAGTTTTTCTAGAGTCTAAAAGCAAACCTTGAAAATATGGAAATTCAAGGTAAAATCTGCTGAGTTTTTTTCCCCCCAGGAAAAGATAATAAGCACATGCAATATTTGAGGCTGTACCCTCTGAAGAGGTCAAGTAATGTTGGGAGAAAGGAAGAAAAGTAGGAAGAGGAAGAGAAAAAGGAAGACAAGAAAGGATTTATCCAACTTGGGCATTGTCACAGGCCAGTATAAGAATCTTCATACTGCAACACTGCACAACTTCAGAGAGGGTGTCATGCATGTTGTTTTTTTCTATGGATTTATACAGTACACAATCTGTATTTCTATATATGGCAGCACTAAATATGACATGCAGGCACATTACAGTTCATTCTGGGCAGAAATTCCTGACTTTTAGTAGTGATCAACAATAGAATGAGTTTGACTATAAAGGAATAAGATCCTCATCACCAGAAGTTTCCAAGTAGAGGTAGATGCAGATTGTTCTCCTATCAAGGTTATATAAAGGAGAGAAACTGAGCTAGATTACCTAAGATTTGTCCTGATTCACTCTAAAGTTCCATGTTTCTGTGATATTTCTATGGCTTTTCCCTTTTTTAAAAAATGTGTATAATTAGAACACATTATTTTTAAAAGGTAGGATATATAGAAAAGTAGAAAAATAAAAGTGTATTATTAGTTAATTGTGCAGTACACAACCTGTATTGAACAAATATTAACCAAAATACACATACTACTGCTAAACTTTTTTTTTGGCAGTTTATTTTTGATGCCCATTTATTGTTTTTTCCTCCCCACAGTGGCAATCAAATAATACTAGTCATGTTCTAACTCCCTGAAACTTAATGTGACTCTATTTGGAAAGGGGGTTTTTGAGTATGTAATTCCATGAGAATCTCTAGATGAGATCATCCTAGTTTATCTGGGTGTCACTGGTCTAAATCCAGTGACACCTGTCCTTATAACAGACAAATGGGGAAAAGACACAGCCCCAGAGAAGAAAGCTTTGTCAAGGTAGACCCAGAGATTGGAATTTTGCAGCCCCAGCCAAGGAAGGCCTGGAGCCTCCAGAGGAGGAAGAGGGAAGGATGGATTCTCCCCTAGAGCCTGCAGAGGCATTGTGGCCCTGCCAACACCCTGACTTCAGACTTAGGGCCTCCAGAATTGTGAGACAGAAAATTTCTGTTGTTTTAAGCCACCTGTTTGCAGTAATTTGTTATTAATACAGCAGCCTCAGGAAACTAACATATATTCTCGTGTGTATTTTATCATAACCACCACTGCCCATTGGTCGTTATCATCTGAGTAACACAAAGGACACTTTAGGAGGCTAGACTGAAGTTATGTGACACTAGATTTTGTTAATCATGACCCTCAATTTTAAGAAATTGCTTCTGAAATGTCATTTGCATCCAAAACAAAAGTTTCTGTTTGCTCTGAAGATTGAAACTGGTCATATATGAAGTTATAAGGAAGTTAAAATCTGATCCCAGCATAAGGAAAAATGCAAGGAGCCAAGGCACACAAAAAATAATATTTGATGCAATGTCTAGATTATTTAATAAATCATAGGGCCTCCTCCCTCTCTCCCCCATTTCTAAATTATTACATAAAAATAACAACCCAACATGATTATCAACTACACATCCTTATCATTTTCACTCATGCAGAGCAGGGTTTCCTATAAATATTCATGGAAAATTTTTACTTTTTACACATTCAAAATCCTTGCTTGATGGTCTGGAGTTAGATTTCTGGCACTCTTCAATGTCAAGGGCACTGCAGCTTCATTTGAACAAAACATCCTGGCTATCTGCAGAAACACAGCTGTCGATGCAGGCTTTGCAGTCTTAGATCAAGAATGCTGGCATTTCACAGAATTCTGACGGTTGGTGAACAGACAGACACACATACAGACATACACACACAGAGACATGCGTACAACGCAGTATTCTACATACCAGTATTTGTAGCTATGTTATCGGTGCAGTATCTTGACGTATACAAGGAGAGCCACAGTATTGCATGTGTATACCCACAGTATTTTTGGCTGCAGTGATACACAGATGTGTCTTCAAATAACATGCAATCCTTTCAAAAACAGACAAGTATTAAGTAAATGACACTTCTATTACACTGCTTGACATTTCATTATCTAAATGCCTAGCCTTCTTTTTGCTTTGTGATAATTAGTTGTCAGTTCCCCAAAGCAATTACGTTGTCTGTGTTACTTCAGTTCTTCAAAGGGTATTGGGGGACATCTTTTAAAAAATCTTATATTCATATGAAACAAAAGTTCTGAGAAGAATGTCCTGAGCTGAGAGAATTAGGTCACAGAAAAATAAATAAATCAATAACCTGGCACCCCCTACATTACCTGAAGGTAGGAAAGGAAAATAATTTGAGTCAGTGTCTCACCAGTGAAGTACAGGGGTTCAGCAACATCAGTGAGATTTTTTTCCCAGAAGTGAAAGTTGTGATTTTAAGAGTTGGTGACATCTCTCACTATGCTGAATACAAAACTTTTATCAAAGTGTAGTTACCTCACCTCGCCTCATACTTCAGGAATAAATTCCTATTTAATTTTGTGTATCTATATGTTCAAGTTCTCCAAATTTTTAGAAGAATTTTATTTTTTGCTATTAATTTCTCTCTTCTCAGTAGCTATAACACATATAGAAGCAACATTATTTTTCTCTGGTGCCAGGCTTATTATTGAATTTTTAAGTAAGTTCAAATTCACTGTGTAGCAATCTATATAAAGAGAAAGCAACAGGAGAATGGAAATAAAGATACAGACAATACGCAGATGTGAAAGATGTTTGAGTGTACATGGGTCAGGCTTAAAAGGATGTGGGTTGATATGGAAATTTAATGGCCACAGGTCTAATAATGAGAAATCAAGAGGGAAAGGAAGCCTCCTTTTATTAAGTCAACAAAAACTAATTTAATGTTTAGTATGCTCTAGGTGCTAAGGATTTAACGGTGAGCAACATTAACATGGTCCCAGCCCTCGTTTGTGATACATAATCAACCAGTGGTGAAACAGAGGCTAAGAAAGGGTAAATGACTTGCTCCAGGTCATGCACATTATTTGTACCAGAGTGAGTTCTAGAATCTGTGACTCTAGTATTCTTAAAGTGGCTGCCAATAGCTGTTAGGCAATAGCACTTATGGGTTTTGACAACCACTGAGATTCAAATGCTTTGTCTTTTTACCTGAGTAAGTTCCGCGGTGTGGACACCATCCTTCCCTAAAACTCACTCCACTATCTGCATAGCTTCATATTCATGAAGCACGTGGTCATTAAGGCCTTAACTGAAGAGGATCGATTCAGCAACTAACTGCGCAAGTGCAGCTTTCTGAAAACTGCCCAAGGGTTAAGCTTGACCAGCCCCTAACCATCTACCATGAGAGACTCCAATTGATAACTTTTTCAGATTTATTTGTCCCAAAGGGCCTACACCCTGAAAGGAGCTGTCATGTTGCTGAAGTGCAGTTGCTTCCGGAGTGAAAGCATAAGGTTACTGAATATCTCACTTATAAAATTAGCCAGATCACATGGTGGCAGATATGCAGAAACGAGGTAGCTCAGTTCTAAAGTAGCTGACACCACTTTTCTTGAGTATGAGTGGGTGTCTGTACTTGTTCGTGTAGGGAAAAAGGGTGGTTGAGCAGTGTTAGAAAGATATCCCTCTTAAAAATATTTTCTAGGACAGGCTAATCATAGATTATTAGAGCTGGATCATTTACCCCATTTCTTTACGTTATATATGAGAAAGGATATCATATAGTTAGTTGCAGAAGTAGGGAATTAAATAGATATTCTGAGACTATTGTTTGTTCCATGTTCCTTTGCCATTGGTTATTTATACAAAATTTGACATTGCCTCACATAGATAATCCAGTTGTTAACACTAAATTGAATGCAAGAGAGATTAAATATAATTGAGAAGATGTTTTGGTGCTAAGTGCCCTTAACACTAATAGTTATTAGTGGGTACCAGCCGTCTTTGGTTGCAGACAGGTCTAGTTCTTCATTGGGATATTCATTAAATTAAAATTTAAAATGACTGATTGATTTTTTATTTTTATCTAAGCAGAAAAGGTCCCCAAGAGTCAACACGTATAATAAAGTTATACTGCGTACCCCTTAATAGTTGCTCAGTAAATATCAGTTGAATAAGTAGGTCAAGAGGTGACTTCAAAGATACTTGTAGTAATGAGGAAGCAGCCTGGTATTTTATTAATACAAAGACCAGAGAACTTAGAATCTTAGGTTTGGGATCTTGGGCCATTTACTTAAGGTCTTTAAGGCTCAGTTCCTTCATTAAGAAAATTCAAAAAGCAATACCCGCCTCTCAGGACTTTGGGGGAAAATTAAGTTAAATAATATTTTAAAGTCCTTGTTCTCTCATATTAAATGCTATAAAAAAGTAGAATATTATTTTATGTAGTGATTCCTGAAAGTTGATATGTGGATTGACTGCATAGACGTTGCCAGAAGAACTTGGAAAAACATAGATTCTTGGGGTTTACTTCAAACTACTGTGTTAAAATCTCTGAAAATGAGCCTGGGAATCTCCATTTTTGTTTGTATCCCCTTAAGGAATTCTAATATGCAGCCCCA
>NW_012144744.1:1437292-1438212 GCF_000956105.1 Propithecus coquereli | reverse complement strand
CTTCCAATCTGTAGGTTGTCTATTTACTCTGTTCATTATTTCTTTTGCTGTACAGAAACTTTTAGTTTAATTAAGTCCCACTTATTTGTTTTTTTGTTATATTTGCTTTTGGGATCTTAGTCATAAATTCTTTGCATCAGCCAATGTTGAGAAGGGTTTTTTCTAAGTTTTCTTCTAGAATTTTTATAGTGTCAGGTCTTACACTTAAGTCTTTAATTCATCTTGACTTAGTTTTTGTGTATGGTGAGAGATAAGAGACTTTTAAAAGACTGGTGACATTTATCCATTTCTTATATTTGAGCTTGATTTGGGGAGCTTGCTCTCCTGAGGGAAATTCCATCTAGAGTCTTTCAGAATGTGCAAAAGGACCTCAGAAATGTGGCAGACATATTCTCTGAATCTAGTTGCATGTGGATTTCTCCAATGATCAGGTAAACCTGTATTTCCTGATAGATGGAATCACTAGGCAGGCTGTGAGCTATAGTCTAGCAATATGAACTTTGGAGCAATTTATTTCCTATGAGCACATAACATGAACCTCCAGCAAATAGTCAATAATGTGAACTCCTGTCTTTAATTGCACACCTTGTGTTCTTATCCCTTAGTAATTACTCTTACTCAACATATCATCTAATTCCATGTATTCAAGCTTTTAATTCATTTATCTAAAAATATTCTCAAGTACATTCTTGTGCTAGCTTTGTGCTATATGTTGTGAATATATTAATAAAAATACACGGGAATTAGAAGATAAGAAGGGTTCTGACTATTAACTGCCTCTGTGACTCTGGGCAAGTTACTTCTCTCTGGACATCACTTTTCTCATTTGAATAATGAGGGAATTTAGACTAGATCAGTAGTTTTTGAGTGGACATCTCAAGGCCTGAATTAAAAGACAAGTAAGGGCCAGGTGGTTTGGG
>NW_012144744.1:1432670-1437242 GCF_000956105.1 Propithecus coquereli | reverse complement strand
TTATTTTCTTATTTTACAAATGACTTCTATAATTGGTATAAAAACATAATGCATATCATTTGTTGGTCAATTACCACCTAAATTATATATGCCTACTTGATTAGAAAAACTATTTTTCTTTTCTTCTTGTAAGGCTTGATTTCCAAGTGTTTGTTTTAATTTTGTCACAGCAATTTCCATAATATATATGCCTATATGTCAAATTGCTGCTGAATGAAATTTCTAGGCACAACAAATGTATTTTTTTTGCAAGTTAATTTAAAATGTCATTTTCCCTTAAGAGGAATAGATAGACCTCTTAGTCAAATAGAATGAAGTTATGAGGCTACCTAAAATCTGGTTCATGTAGTGCCACAAACTATTTCTCTGGCTTTGGCCTAGTTACTTAACATCCTTGAATATAAATTTTCTCATGAAATGAAATGAGACATCAGAATAAATGGTTTTTAAGTTTCTTTTACTTTAACCCAATAGGATTTTATGAGTTCCCCTAACATTAGGGGCAGGAGAAATATAGAATAAACAGAATCTACAAAATGAAACCACACATATCCCATCAATGGAGTAAGAAAGAAAAAGATTAAGCTTTATGGCTTTATTAAAATGAGAAAGGAAAAAATTATAAATCTCACTGAAAATATGTATGTGATTTATTGTTATCTGGAGGCTCAATTAGAAGCTACTCTTTGAGAGTCATTAACTAGGAAGCATCTCAACAATAATGGGTAATTGCCTTAGAAAACCCAGTCTGGCATGGCTTGAATGAGTCTGGTTCCTATTCATAACCCATCATTTAAAAAAGATACATCATTTAAAGGATAAACATAAAGTATGAACTCCATAATCCAACAAAATAACTCTCATCAAAATTGTAATTGTGTCTTAAATCTACACAAAGTGGTACAGAGGGAGCCAGGAGCATAACCAGGCAAGAAAAGGTTCTGCTTTCATTCTTCTTGATTTCCCACCCGATTTCTTCTTCCCTCCGGGGAAACATGGACTGGGTTAAGGAGAATGATGACCAGCATAATGTGGGTTGCCTAGTCATATCCCTTTAATCCAGTTAGAAATCCATTCAGAGCCCCTGCATGGGCTATGTATTGCAACCACTTTTGATCAGCCAATTTATGTTCAAATGCATCAACACCACTTAACGTGCACTGCTGTTTAGGCTCATCCAGCATTTTCTTTTCAGTCTCTCAGGCACCATTCACATCATTACATCCACATATCCACCGTCACCCAAACAAGGCTACCTTTGATAACCTTTCTCCACAGCACTTGTACTCCCTGCCCATTCTTTGTCTATTTTTTCCTTCCTTTTCTTTTTTCTCTTTTTAATGGCAAAAAGGGGAAGTGCACACTGTTCTGGAAATAACAAGAAAGAAATAGGTGAGCTCTACCTACGTACTTTAATGTTAATAATTGATCAGGTCATGGGTTGGTATATGCTCTTTATTTACCAGGACGTCATGCTTTTGTTCCTTTCCTTTGCCCTTCCCTGCGATTTCAAGTCTTTGAAGAGAGCTTGTGAATCTCTGCAGCCCTGTTTAGCTGCCAGGACACACGTTAGAATGCACTGATGTGGTATGCATGAGATTATCTTTGAGCGGGAATTAGAAGATAAGAAGGGTTCTGACTATTAACTGCCTCTGTGACTCTGGGCAAGTTACTTCTCTCTGGACATCACTTTTCTCCTTTGAATAATGAGGGAATTTAGACTAGATCAGTAGTTTTTGAGTGGACATCTCAAGGCCTGAATTAAAAGACAAGTAAGGGCCAGGTGGTTTGGGCTTTTCAACATCCATCAGGCTTTCAGTTGAAGAAAAAAAAGCAACACTATGAAATTTTTAATGTCATTTCCAGTTCTATAATCCACAAATTTGGGAAGTTAAGTACCACAATGATAACCATAATAATATTTTCTTAATATTGCCTCATAGTTTATAGAGCACTTTGAATCCATTATGTAGAAAATAAATAAAGCCCACAAAAGAGAACAAACAAAGGCTACTTATTCAGCATTTGCTCTAGCAAGGGAGTCAGCCACCATCCCTTATGTCTGGCAGAGATTCCCAGGCAGGTAACAAAGTGAGAAAGCTTCATAGTGGAAAAATGGAAAAGCTTCAGGTATGTTGGTGTGGGAAAGCTATTGGCAGGCTAACCAGAAGCAGGGCGTCCTGTATGATTGATTAAGGGTGTATGTTTGCCTTTCTCTAGTTTGTCCTAAGTTGGAGGGTGGGAGAAAAATTAGAGAGATTGTCAGTTACTGATCAAGTCCTGGCCATTTGTGGTGTATATTTTTATAGGGATTATTGTTGTCTTTGTGGACTTGTTATTAGAGATAATAGTATGACTTCCCAGACTGATTATGTAGATAGTAGGTTGGCTTCTTGGGCCAATTGCTGTAGGTTATAGGTTAAAGTTCTATTTGTATATATAGTCTAGTCATTTTCCGTTTATATATTTAGTCTCTCAATGATTTTATTTTAGCTACAAAATAATAGTGAAAATGGAAACAACCAACTTTTTGTTTTTGCTTTCCCTTTATTAGGACTCTATTTGATAGCCAGTTTTCAATTCAAGGCATCTATTAATATCACTATGTTAGGGCCCTAACTAGCTTATCTGGGACTCTGCTGGATTTTTTTTTCCTTCATTTTTTTCTTCTTATTAAGGAAAATACAGAGGTCAAAATGTTTACCCTTCACCCTCTCCCACTTAGATTGCAATGGAAACCTCTGACAAATATTATCTGGTAGACTGCCTAATGCCAGTAATAGTGCCTCCTACAAAGAGCCTATGCAGCTCTGCTTTTGACTTCTAGGGTGGCACAAATTACATTGCCTCAAAATTACTCCTTAGGGGCCCTGTGAAGTTAGCCTGTCAGGTACAGAACAGTGGAGCGTTCTTCACATGACGTGTGCAAATTCTACCAGAGCTACTCTACGAAAGCCAATTCTCATTACCTTCATCATCAGGCTTGTGGCTCCCTCTTCAATTCTCTTCTGTTGTATCATATAACAGGACATGAGTTCTCTTCTTGGGATGTGGGAGGAGTGACTCAAGGGCACTATGACACCAAACAAGCAAGAAAGTAAACAAACCCTATAACCCAATTTTGTTATTTCATTTTTTCTTCAAGGCAGGTACACAAACCAACCCTATTAATCACCCTGGGTTACATGATCTTGTCTTGTTGCATGAGAAGATATCGAAAAACTCAGTGACTCCAAGAGGTGAGGTGATTTTAGAATTTGCATCTTTTGACTCTTGGCTCCAATGTGTGCCTTCTACTACATCTCATTTTCTCTCAAAATATGGTACATATCATTGAAAAACCACAATGTCAGTCATACCTATTAGATAGATAGCAGGTTCAATCTATGTGCATGCAGGAGACAGAATTTCATAATTCCTTTGCATTTTTTTTTAATTTCTAGAGTCTCTGCTCTGTAAAATCCAGCTCTGGATTACTTAGGGCATCTTATCTTGAGCTAACTCAGCCTGCACCACTTCTTGCATAAACTTATGTTGGGGAATGCCATTAGAGACTTTATTTCAGTAGATTTGGAGGTACAAGCTTTTTTTGTTACATAGATGAATTGTATAGTGGTGAAGTCAGGGCTTTTAGTGTATCCATCACCTGAATAGTGTACATTGTACCTGATATGTAATTTTTGATACCTCATCCCCCCATGCTCCCCACTTCTGAGTATCCAAAGTCCATTATACCACTCTGTATGCCCACGTATACACATCATTTAGCTCCTGCTTACAAGCAAGTACATGTGGTATTTGTTTTCCTGTTCCTGAGATATTTCAATAGGATAAAGGCTTCTGGTTCCATCCAAGTTGCTATGAAAGACATTATTTCATTCTTTTTTGTGGCTGAGTAATATTCCATGGTGTGTGTGTGTGTGTGTGTGTGCGTGTATGTGTATACATGTGTATCTATATATATAATATCACATTTTTTTAATCCACTCATCAGTTGATGAGCACTTAGGTTGGTTCCATATCTTTGCCATTGTGAATTGTGCTGCTATCTTTTTTATATAATTACATATTTTCCTTTGGGTAGATACCCAGTAGTAGGATTGCTGGATCAAATGGTAGGTATACATTTTGTTCTTTGAGGAATGGCCATACTGTTTTCCATAGAAGTTGTACTAATCTACATTCCCACCAACAGTGTATAAGTTTTCCCTTTTCACCACATTTGCACCAACATCTATTGTTTTTTGGTGTTTTAATAATGGCCATTCTAATGGGGTAAGGTGGTATCTCATTGTGGTTTTAATTTGCATTTCCCTGATGATTAGTGATATTAAGCATTTTATCATATGTTTGGTCATTTGTCTATCTTCTTTTGAAAAATAATCTGTTCATGTCTTTTGGCCACTTTTTAATGGAGTTATTTGTTTTTTCAATGCCAATTTGAATTTCTTTGTAGATTCTGGATATTAGTCCTTTGTCAGAGGTATAGTTTGTTAATATAGTCTTCCAATCTGTAGGTTGTCTATTTACTCTGTTCATTATTTCTTTTGCTGTACAGAAACTTTTAGTTTA
>NW_012144744.1:1430877-1431795 GCF_000956105.1 Propithecus coquereli | reverse complement strand
TCCTAGGATCAAGGTTTGATGTGACTTTTGACCTTGGGGCTTCCACCAAGATTTTTACTACATGAGTTAACTATGTATTTATTGTAAATTTCTTCTCTATAAAATATAGTATAAGCACCATTATTTTAAATAGGAAATTAAATATCAAACAATTTCAAATGATCCATGGGGGTATATGAAATACTTCCCATTCATAATCTATGAAAGTGAACAAATATGGATTCTTTTTATTAGCTCTTGCTAATTATCTCCCTCTTGCTTGTCCATGTATCTTACCCAGAAGATGCATAACAAGATCACTTGAGAGAGATGGAACTTTTCCCCTCTAAGAGCCAACTGATATGTGGCATGCTCTCATTCTGCCTGATGTTTGGTGTCTGTCCTGAGAGAGGACTCTCTGGCCTGGTGATCAGGGCAGCATCTTGATTTCTGATTAAAAATAAAAAGAGAAAAAAGAGAATTGAGGAGTTGCAAGGCCTACTGTCATTTAGAGCAGTCAGAAAATTAAAATATATTCAATTCTCAGGTATTAAAGAGGATCTAGAGAGGGGGAACGACATCTGTGTGACTTGTGTATCACTTGTCCTTACAGAGGACTAAGAGTAAGAGGGTCAGCAACTGACCGATGTTTTATAAATGTAAATGTGTTTCTTGAAGTATCTGAAAGCAATGTATTTTGATGACTCTTTAGAGTGATCTCTAAGGGGGTGCCTTCATTTAAAGCAAACAGTCACTCAAAACTATAAGAGAAAAGATATTTAAAAAGAAGAATGACTTGACAGGTACATAACAGATACCTCAGTGATAAAGTAAATAAGAGAGAATGGAAAGCTGTTTGCCTCTGATTATCTCCCTAGATGGTCCTGCCACAGTGCCAGATAGCCTCACATTACTCCTCCCTGTGCACTGTGACATCAG
>NW_012144744.1:1407355-1428247 GCF_000956105.1 Propithecus coquereli | reverse complement strand
GATGTTGAAGGTGCTCATGCTCACATCTGTTGTTTCTCTCCCCATTTCTCTCCCTTGCTTTTCACCTCTATTCTCTTTTCCACACTTCATTTCAAATATGACTAGAGGGAGATAGAAATTCAGTTAGATGATTAGTCAGCCTGTCACTTACCAGGGCTCTGAGAGAAGTGAGCAAGAGATGAACAAGTTTAATTTTGGCTCTGGAGGCGTGACTTCCAGAATGGCTTTGTGAAGATGTTGATAGATCATCTTCCAGGAAAAAAAGAAAAATCATTCAAATGGTTGAAATTATAAAACAAAAGCAACCACTTGAAATCTCTGAGAGTTGTCCTAACAGCATGCAGCAAATGGAGAAGCATTTATACAAGGGTGAGAATCTGTGGCAGTTGGGCCAGGATGGGCCAAGATGGGCCAGGACCCACTCCTATCCCATGACCCCTTCCCCTCAGCTCCAAGTTTTACAAACCCTGATCCAGGTGCTCTGCAATTTGGGTGGTTACAGCCAAGTAGACAGGCTGTCGGTCCCTGCAGTTTCTAGTCTAGGGCAACCAACAGTTCCACTCTGAGAGGGACAGGCCTCACTTATATCTGTCCTCCAAACTCCATGTTACAAAAGTCTTATTTCAGGAGGGAAGCATCAAGAGGACTGAGGCTCCCTCCTCCCACCTAATTTTCCACTCATAGGACAAAAGCCCTGATCCAGACAAGACGGATCAAGAATCTTGGGGCCCAACTTGCTTATAGCATGGAGGTTTCATGATGGGAAGGGCAAGCTGAGCTCTTTAGGGGCTACCGTCCCCCCGTGCTGGTAAAGAAAGAGTGCTGCTCCAGGAAAAGAGGGCTGCTGTTTCCACCCCAAGCTTGGGCTCTATAGCTGTGATGAAAGGGACTGACTTTATCAGGTCAAAACGTAAGCGGCCTCATGCCTAAAGATATTGTTGAAAACAATGCAGATTTTGTTGGCAAGCAATTAAGAAGTTGATGGTAGTTCTACAATTTTATTATAATTAAAAATGGAAGACCAGCCAGAAGTAATAACAGAGAAAAAGAGACAGCCAAGAAGAGCCCCTGGGATCTCACTCATCCCTGGGGATCTGAAAGGGAGTGTGTATATCGATTCCCTGAGCAACACATAGATCCATCTGCAGAAGGGAGAAGCCTTACTGGTTCAAGGGGCTTAAGCACAGCATCTAAGTAAACACTAGCTGAACAGTGTAATACTTTGACCCAGGGGCAATGCTTGGGAAGCCAGGCTTAAAAGTAATCACCCTCATCCCTGGAGGTCTGGAAGACTCTGTGCATGGCCAGAGCTGAGCTCTCTCATGAGGAATGGAGAGGAAAGTTCTTAGCTATTAGTCCCTGGTTGAATGTGAGACAAAATTATGAACTTCCTGAATTGTGAAAGCAATCTTCAAGCCACACATTAAAGGTAATGAGTGAAAATTTAAATAACCAACGGGGCTTTTAAGCACAGCTTTTGATCAATAAGTGGCTTCTATGGACTCAGGGGCAAACCTCTGGAAGCCAGCCTAAAATACACGAGAAAAACAGCAAGCAGGGACATCAGAGGCTGCACTTTGCAGGGAAAATCAACATCACAAAATTGATTCAGCCAAATTATTAAATAAACAAATGACCAAAACAAACAAACAAACAGCAAAAGACACAGAGGCAGGGTGAGTCAGTATACATTAATTCAAAGTGCCTAGCACATTGCCTGCCTCCTGTTCATCTCTAGTTTAGAATCAAACTAAGTGGATCCTAACATTGTTCTGACACTGACTGGCTGTGTGACGTGGGCCAGCTGCTTTACTCCTCTGTGCCTTTGTTTCTTGTAATTCAGTGATAATAATAGCACTTATATGAAAGGATGTCGTGAGGATTAAACAAATTGTGCATGAAAAGAACTGATACATGGTCTATGGTCAACTAATATTAGCTATTATCATCATTAAGGTGTGGGTTTTTCTTTGTTTTCTCCTTTTCCATATATAACATATACTGGTGACTGAAGTTTCTCTAATGAATTGCTATCTATCAAATCATTAATACTCTTAAAATGTCAATAGTTCTGGGAAAGCTTGTCTGTGAAGTCAGGGAAACCTTTTAGTGAATATGTTCATCACTTTATGATTGTCATAAAACAAAGGGGGCAGGAAAGCTTTTATTTGGCCAGAAGGAAGAGGGCAACATCAAGAGGAGAGTGGGGAACCAAGGAGGTTAGTGGATGCTAAAAGACAAATTTCACTGACTTTGCATCTTCACTTAATATAAGTCCTCCATGCTCATCCTAATGAGTTATAATACAATTGTGGAAGTGACTGACATTCAATAGCATAGAACAAGTCTTTCTGATTTCTCTAAAACCCTACACCCTATTGCTTGTTGCTAGTTAAGCTAATCTTGTGATTTATTTTTGATTGCACATAGACAGAAAGACATAGTATACCAGCAGACCTCTCTAGAATACTGCAGGATTATTCAGCTCAGCATTTCTTACAAGCCAAATGCTAGATCAACATCGCCATCCATGATTCCGTTTGCTGGCATTAAAGCCCAAATCCTCCCCAGGGATTTTCTGACCATAGAACCAGTCTTGCTAACAAACAAACTTGAATGCTTTATTACAAAAGCAAAAACACAAGGAAATGGAAAGCTACCAATCTCCCTTATGCTAGGCTTAGGAAGAAAGGAAATGCAATCTATTTTTAACTAGAATTTGGTTTCCTGGTGTTAGCCATAGACATGATAATAAATATAAATTGCCTCAAGGCACATTTTTGTTTTTAAAAAATCGTATTTTCAGAGGTTAGCAGTTGCATTACAATTTGCGTAAGGTTCACAAAAAATGGCTTTGTGTGCTGCATACTTGTTTTATTTTTGAAAACAAATTAGCCATCATTTTGTGCTCCTAATTGGAGCTTTGTGTTTCCATAGAAGCCTTATTCCTTTTCTTATTCTCAAATTTTATTAGATAAAAGAACTTTTTTCCTTTTCATTCTTTTTTGTTTAATAAGAACTATTCTAAAAATTTTCAGACATTAACAAATAAAGACAAAATATGACAAAACCCACAACACATCTCTCAGACCCAACAATTATCTAGGTTTTGCCCCACTTGCTTCATCTGTCTCTTTCTATTCTTTTTTCTTTTTGAAGCATTTCAAAACAAATTCCAGATATCATGCTTTCTCATTCTACAGACTTCAATATGTATCTCTAAAAACTATGGGAATTTTCTTATATAGCCATGGTGCAATTTTCATACCTAACAAAATTAACACTAATCCTTGGTACCATCTAATTCCTAGTCCATAATTATACTTCTTCAGTTGTTTTCTTACTGGTAGATTATTTAAATTAGGATTCAATTCAGGTCCACCATTTCATATGATTATTAGGAATCTGAGCCTTTTTAACACTGGGGAAGAACATTTCCTTTTTATCTTATTTTATTATTTTATTTTGTTTATTCATGAGACTGATTTGTTAAAAAACAAAAAAAGACCACCTGATCTGAAGAATATTCCACATTAAAGACCCATCCCTTTGCATCCTCGATCCTTAGTTCACGTAAACTGAAATAAGCTCTAGTGATTCGACTGACACTCCATTAGAATCAGGTTCAACCCTGAGCATTTCATACATGGTGCTAAATACTTTATATTCATCACATCAGGAGACACAAAATACTGGACTATCTCCTCTGGTAATGCTGAGGTTGACCACCAGTGGATTCAAGCTGTGACAGCCTCATCCTCTTTTTTTTTCAATTTTTATTTCAAAACATTGAGGGGTACAAGTATTTTTGTTACATGGATGAATTGTATAATGCTAAAGTCAGGGCTTTTTGTGTGCCCATCACCAGGATAGTGTACATTTTACCCTACAGGTAAGTTTTTATCCCTCAGCTCCCTTTCACCTTCCCCCCTTGTTAGTTTCCAATGTCCTTTACACCATTTTATGACTCTGTGTACCCATTGTTTAGCTTCCACTAATTAGTGAGAACATGTGGTATTTGTTTTTTCATTCCTGAAATACTTCACTTAGCATAATGTTCTCCAGTTCCATCCAAGTTGCTGCAAATGGCATTGTTTCATTCCTTTTTATGGCTGAGTAGTGCTCCATATATATAAACCACATTTTCTTTATCCACTTGTGAAATGATGGGCATTTAGATGTTGATTACATACCTTTGCAATTGTGAATTGTGCTTCAGTAAACATTTGGGTACATGTGTCTTTTTGACATAATGACTTCTTTTCCTTTGGGTATATACTCAGTTGTGGGAGAAAATATTTGCAAACTATACATCTGACAAAGGACTAATGTCTAGAATCTACAAAGAAATCCAACAAATAATCAAGGAAAAAACAAATAATCCCATTAAAAAGTGGGCAAAAGACATGAACAGAGTTTTTTCAAAAGAAGATAGACAAATGGCCAACATACATATGAAAAAATGTTCAACATCACTAATCATCAGGGAAATGCAAATTAAAACCACAATGAGATACCACCTTATCCCCATCAGAATGGCCATTATTAAAAAATCAAAAAAACACTAGAAGTTGGAGTGGATGCAGGGAAAAAAGAATACACACTGTAGGTGGGACTGCAATTAGTACGACCTCTATGGAAAACAGTATTGAGATTCCTTGAAGAACTAAAAGTAGACCTCCCATTTGATCAGCAAGCCTCATCCTTTTGTTGCTCTTCTTCCCATCAGCATTTCACATGATGTCTCCTGCCCCTACTGATCATTTCCAGACTCAATGATTGAATCAGAAGTTGTGAAATACTTTCTATCTCTTCTTCTACATTTACTAGTTATAATTTCATAATGAAGAAGAACATTTTTCATATAATAGGGTGATTTGGGTAACCTGAAATACAATTCCAATAAGAAAAGCATTGTTAAATCTTTAGAGAATGGATCTGAGTCTTCTAATAAAACCAAATAATTGGGAAAGGTGTGGTTATGTCTCTCTCAGTCTCTTTTTCTTTCACATATCATCATAATTTTATATATTTTTATATACACCATGCATTTGAATCAATTTCAATTTTTCAAGACCTAAATTGTATCTGTCATCTTTGCATCTTTGGTCAGTAGAAGTCCCTCCATGTTGGACAGTGTTCTTCTGACATGACCCATAAATCTGTGAGAATCTCCTTTATTTCGGGCAAAAAGGTGCTCCAGATTTTTCTATTATCTATCTTTCCCCACATCTGGAATGAGCCATTACCCCTGGAGCTCTGGGCTGCACAATCTAGGCACTAGATGAGCTCATTGAGCTCATTATTCCTGAACTTTATTTTCAAACATTTCCTGTTGTGAGATCTAGGAAATATGCGTTTTAGAAAAAACAATAATGAAACTGGTCTAAGGTGTCTAATTCAAAACTGCCTCTGTGTTTTTTAAAGCACATAATTAACTATTTTACCTTTATTTTTAGTTGTAGTTTTTAGTTCATAAAGTTTTCTTGTTGGGTTAAATTCTACCTTATCTGATATCAGAATCGCAACTTCTTTCTTTTTATTTGCTTGTATATGGTATCTTTGCCAATCCTTTTATTTTTAACTTTTCTGAATCATTTTTTATTAAATATGTCTCTTCTATTGAGCAGCAGTTAGATAATGGATTTGTTAGTCAGTCTAAACACCTTTTTTTTCTTTTAATAAAGTTAAGTACATTTATATTTATTAATAAATGACTAGAAATTTCAATTTCTGTCATATGATTTTATAGTATATTTATACACACACACACGCACTAAATTTTTCCATTACATTGTCATTTTTAAAAAGTTCTTATTGGTATTTATTTTTGATTTTATGACAGTTTATCTTTTTATTCTCATGATTTCCATCATATCATTATCTTTAATTGTATAATATATTTAGGGCTGTCTTTTTAGGATAATGTCTATTAGCTACCTACTATGAACAATAATGAAGATAGCTAGCACCAGTTTTTCTCCTCTCCTCCCCTCCCTCTCCTCCATTACTCAATTTTAATGGTAAATATTACCTTAAAGTTATCTTTGACTCTTAACAATTGCTTAAACTGTTGCTACTTCATGTATCTTGTAAGTTAATACCAATGAGGTCATCAGCCAGCATATTCCATTATCCACTACTCTCATCTTCTTCCATGTTAGTTATGTCTATATTGTCAAGAGTATATGACATTTGCCAACAGTTTTGTCACTTTTATCGTCTGTATTTATTCTCACTTCAAAACTTATTCCTCAACTTTATACCAGAGCTTGTCTAGTCATTCTTTGGTGCCTGAACACTATTCCCTAATGTATTTCTTATGGAGCCTTCATGGGAGCAGTATCCCCTAAGTGGTCAAGAGAAATTTGGAAAAGATTAAGAAACTACACTGTTGCTGTGATAAGCTGCTGGAAGTCCTAGAATAGGCATTTATTAGGTGCCAAGTGTGTCAGGTGATTCAGAGATATTTAAACTGAGGTTCTTGCCTACAAGAATTTGACATTTATTATACTACAGTGTTACCTTGTACTAGGAATTCCAGAGTTCTGCTAAGGTGTTTCCTTTTTCGGATAACTTATTACCTGTATGTCTGAACCACCAGATTTCAGACCCTTTAAGATCAATCTACTCCTTTGTGTCTGGCCCGGCCTACAGCCTACCAGATGAGTAAGAGCTGCCCTAACACACATGGAGATTGATGTCAGGGCTGGAGAAAATTCACTGTCTTTATAAGAAACTGTTGGACGATACTAGATTTTAAAATATCTCGAATTCATCCTTGGTTTCTCTTCCTTCCTCTTGCCATGTTCCTTCCTTTTGGCATCTACTTGCCATGAGGCTTCCTGCTCTTATCCCAAAGCACATATCATGCTGTGAACCTTCCTTAGTTAATCTCCCTCCTCCCACCAAGGTTGACTTAAACTTTATTTCATATACCCAGGACATCACTTTCATCTAACTCGCTGTACTAACTCAGGGATAGAACATAGATTTCATTTCCTGTGTGAGTTCTGATACTGTGTGACTGAACAAAACTATACTTCAAAAGCTTCTAAGGCCATATCCAGTCTCAGTAGGACTACCTTGATTAATTAGGGAAGTTTGCCAAAGGATGAAGGAATGTCAGGTGGAAGTTCTGTTATCTGCAGTCTATACACTAACTCATCATGATGCTGTGATATTTTATATAACCTTGCTCATTTGTATTATAAGCTCGTTTAAGATTGGGGGCCCCATTATCTGAATTTGTACTCAGATAGCATCAAGAAAATACAGGAAGAATTTAAATATAGACACTCCCATTTGTTGAAGATTTTTAGAGAGTAAATATTCTCGGTCAAGTAAATAACATGGCCATCTTCAGGACCCGTAATGTCATTAACTAAATGTCTTGAGTGAAGTTCTGGGTATTCAGGATAAAAAGCATATTTACTTTAGAGCTTAATTTTAATTATGGAATCAAGTTAATAAACAGAGTTTGATATTATATGATAATTATTTGTAAGAAGTTTGCACAGTTCATTTAGGAAAACTGAGATCAGAAAGGAGGATCAGAGAAATCTTCCCAGAGAGAATAGTCTTTGAGCTGAGTCCTAAAGGGTGAATTGGCTTAGGAAAAACAGAGTGCTGATGAGGAGGAGTTTTGGAAGAACAGAGAACACACCTGGCACCAAAGCAGGAAACAGCATGATGTACTTGTAGAACTGGTTGTTCACTGAGGTGTGAATGTAGGATGCAAGTATGTGTATAGAGAACTGAGACTAGAGAGACAGGCAGAAACCAGCCATTATGTGTCCTTATGCCAATTTAAGGATTGTTTTTACAATCCTTATTAGAGCAGGCTATGCGGAGTTCTAAAATATTTTAAATAGGAAATGCAATAATCAGATTTAAAGATTTTGTGATAAAATATGCTGGCTAACACTATTGAGCATATCATTCATTAATTCATTCATTTGCTTAACACATAATTAATTAGCATCCACTGTGCCTTAAGCACTATGCTAGACACTGAAGATTTAATGCTTAGCAATAGCCAACATGATCCCTATTCTCATGGATTTAAATCAAACTTGTTGTTTGTACTTTTAGATCCAATCTTCTAGCATATTCTAGCCTGCCTTTACTTGCATTATTCATTTCTCTCTTGACTGGTTTATTGTAATTGGCCTACAACATTTTTAAATACCTCCTATGTTTTAAAAATAAAAAATATAAAATCAACCAACCAAATAAACAAAATGATGATTCTTCCTTCATCAAACTTACTCTACTGTGAAATTTCCTTGCTCCTTGCTACAGAAAACCTATCTACTTGTTCTCTTACCTCTTCATTCCAAGGAGGCTTTTGTTCCCACCATTCCCCTAGAACAGCTTTCATCAAGCATGTGATCTCCATCTTACCAAATCTGTGACTCCTCTTCAATCTCTCAGCAGCATCTGATACCCTTTCTAGCAGCACGTTCTTACCTAACTCTGTAATTCAATACGCTCCTGGTTTCCTTCATATAACTCTCATATTGCTCCTTCTCAGATTTCTTTGCTGTCTTTCCTATCCCTGGACTCTAAAAGTTGTGGTGACACATGGCCAGTAATCCCTTCTTACATCTGTACTCTCTCCTTAGTGGATTTCATCTAGCTTCATAGCTTAAATTCCACTGTTATGTTGATAACTCCCTGAGTTATATCTCTGGTCTCATTTTACTCCCAGGCCTCCAGATTCATATGTTAAAATGTCTTCTCAACGTCTCCACTTGGATGTCTAATAGACACACCAGGCTCAACATGCACATCTGAAATAAAACTTAAGATTCTTCACTACTTACTTTCCCTCAGATCTGTTTCTTCCCCAGTCTTTATCATTCTAGTAAATGGCACCGCAATTCACCCAGTTCACCTGGCCAACAATTTAGGAGTCATCCTTGATGCATCTTTCTCATTTGCCCCTCTGCACATTCAGCTCTTAGCAAGTCTGATTGGCTTCTCTTCCAAAGAATGTTCAAAATATGACCCCTTTTGTTGCATCCTCTGCAGCTTCTCTAGCTACCACCATGCTACCCTAAAATGACTGCAATAGCCTCCTAACCAGTTACCTTTTTTCAATTTTGCTCCTCATGGTCTCTTCCCTAGAGAGCAACCAGTGTTCTTTCTCAAATGCAAATCTGGGCTTATTCCACACGCTTTTCCTTCTACCCCTGCTAACATCTTCCCATTGCAATTACAGCATAATCTAGACAATGGGATGGAGAAAACAGAAAAAAAAAAAATGGCTTACCCCCTCTGTTTTAATAAGACTTTCCGTAGTACCACAAGACATTTCTTATATCTTACTGGCTGTAACTTAGTCATATAGCAACACCTAGCTATAGGAGAGTATAGGAAATGTTTTGCTTTTTCTTGGTGACCATATGTCCACTAAAAACTAGAGCTTTGTTACCAAGAAAGGATTACTGATATTGGGATAAGTAATCAGTAGTCTCTGCATCATTGCTCAGTGACTTCTCTTCAGAAGGGCCTTTATTGGTTACTGTATATAAGGGACCCTTGTCACTCTCTTACTACTTTGTTTTAAGATCCTCACAACATATCACTATCTGAACTTATTGTACCAATCAATCCCTGTCTGTCTATTCTTCTAGAATTTCATCTATCTAATCATCCATCTGTTTATCTATCTGAAATGTGTTCATGTTTATTGTCTGTTGTTTTTTTTTTTCCGTTGAATCTAAAGGCTAGAAAACCAGGGATATTGTATGTTTGTTGAATCACTGTATTCCCAGTACCTAGAACAATACCTGATATTTAATAGGCACTTAATGCAACTTATGTTGAAAAAATTTTCTCTGGGAAGTGAAAGATGAGATTATATCTGCCGGGAGCAGGAATATACATGTGTATGGTTGAATGGTTCAAGTGGGGATATCAGAGTTTTAGGAGAATTGGTAATATTTAAAACGGTTAGGGAGAATGTGAGAAAAATGCTAAGGTTTGGCTATGATGTTCAAGACCCATCTGAGAATGGTTATCATTAATTTTATGATCTAAAACTGTATCGTTACATGACTTTCTCCAGTAATACTCAGTTACTAGGTTCAGGCAAGAGGAAAACGCTAATAGTTTATCTAATGTTGAGAGTTTAAGGTATTGGTAAAAGTGTTATTCAAATGGTGGGCGTTTTAACTTTTCTTGGTTATTATATAGAAGAGAATGAATATATAGGATAAGTAGTTTGGATGAAAATAATAAAAAGGAGTTAGAAGACAATAACAGCAATACACATTTACAGTGTCTTTAGGTTCAAAGTGGTTGCATGTGTATGTACTTGTAATTTATGTAATCTTAGTTTTAATGACTGTATAAATAAAAATAACCTGTGAAGCCTTCAAAGAAGTTGTTTCTTATCTTACAAATAAGAAAATTACAACTTAAAGAGTTTAATGACTTTCCCAAACACAAAAGGAAATTAGAGAAAAAAGCAGAATAGAAATCCAATCTGAAAATTTGTCCAATTCTCCAAGAGACAAATACAGAACACATCTTGCTGTCCTCAGTGTGGTTTAATTAACATGGTTTGAGTAATTTAGTAATACAGGAAAATATTAGATTTCATCACCTTTGTAACAACTTATAGGAAGAAATGCATAGATACGTATTTTTTGTTGGGAAACAAGTAATGTTGGCTTTCACTCAAGCCACTTACACTAATGAAACCATAACTCTAGGTAGAGTAGCATCCGAATGTCATATGAATAATGGATGCAAAAATAAATCCATTAAAGGAATAACATTTTGTTTTAGAAGATGATAAGTGCATATGAAAGTTACTCTTTTCTTAGTGTGATAAGAATATGAACTTCAAGCAATAGGTGTGGTAGAAAAAGCATGGACTTTGAAACACGTAAATTAGAATCCTGCCCTAGCCTTCTCTGAAAATTAGTTTTGTCATTCACAATATAGGAAAGATAATGACTTCTTCATGGCGTGATTGGAATCACTCTGGATAGAGTTGTACTAGGAATTAAATCCTTCTTTCTAAAAAGGACACCCTTCTGTTCACATCTTACTAACTTTAACAGTCGTATATCCATGCCTAATTTAAAGGGGAAGGGAAAGTAAAATCTCTATGTGGGCCTAAAAGGAGGAGAACAAGAAGTACTTGTGAGCTGCCCTCATGTATACTATAGTGACTTAAAAATTAATTATAAAGATGGATAAAAACAGTAATAAATGGTATAAGTGCATTTTCCAAAGCATATTTTGCAGAATTCTATCCAGAAGGATGCTGGTAGTTATTTTCAGAATAAAAAGTTTCCTTAGTTAAACAAAGTTGACAATTGGAATATTTAAATTCAAAATTATCTACTGTAGGCTTTCACATAGCTTCAATATGCTAAAATGCATTATTATAGATCTCCAAAGTGAGAGGTGGTAACTATAGTATGTAGCATTTTTCAATCTTATTAGATCCTAGAATCCTTTTTATTCGGTTGCTTGCTTTCTAGGGACAATGGTATGAGATTATGCTGTGAACATAATCTCACAGGTTGAGAATTTGTGGCTGAAATTATCTGAAGTCTGATGAGAAGGGAGTCTTTTGAGCCTCATTGAAAGGACAAAGGCTTCTAAGTTTTAAGATGATTACCGATAAAGGCAAGTCATATAGACATCTCAAGCCTTTAGGTGCTCTGTCATTGGGAATGGCATGCTGGTGAGAAAGTTTAGTAATAAATTAACTTATTATTGTAAGGTTTTTGGATGGGCAGCGGTAGAGAAAGAAAGATGAGCAGAGGGTAAAGGGCAAGCAACGAGACTTTATTGGGGGAGGAGGAAAGAGAGTGCTCCTGGGCGAGGTTCACTGGTCCCGAGAGAGGGAGCCAGAGAAGTCTCACACCCTGAAATGTTGAGCAGGTTTATAAAGGTTTTGGAGTTGGGGGATGGGGGTTTTTCTTCCACGTGAAGTTTCAGCAGGCAAAGTAGAGAGTTCTTTGTTACAACCTTTAGGACGGGACTCATGGGCTTCTTTTTGTTTAGGGAGGGGAGGGGTGCCCACCACCAGCCTTACAATTATAAAGATGCCCATTGGGACACTTGCAAAGAAGAAAGTAAGGGTACAAAATACACATTGCTATGTAAAGTGTAAGAAAGTTGGAGTTGGACCAGAGCTCATAGTTTTATCCCAGACCCTGGGGCCTCAGTTGTACCATGGTTGAGCCAGGTTGGGTGGTATATCTTTCTCTGCAATGATTGCTCTCTCTCTCTCTCTCTCTGTCTCTCTCTCTCTCACTCATTAACATTACATTATTAATGGCCTTGATAAAGATTTAACTCTAAATGATATGTCTAATCATATAAAAGGACTAATCATAGAAAAGTGAATGTAGTGACTCAGAAGCAGTGTCACTACTTTACATTGTATAATAGGAAGGTGACAAGGGGGGTCAATGTAGTGTTCCCACCCCACCCCACACCAGGTTGGTAGTTTGCTGATTGCTGCCAAGAGGGATTCAAAGTGTCTTCTATCCAGGTTTCAAAGCACAGAAAAATAATAGGAGATTTTAATACCGGGTCTTACCTACAATCAGTTTTGATAGCACTGTTGAAGATCATACGCTAGTGAGAACATAGTGCATTATCATCCCTTGTTTAGAATATAGTTTTTTAGCTGGTCTCCCTAATTTCATGCTTACTCCTAGTTGCACTGATCTATTCTCATAGCAGCAAGAATACTTAATATTGTAATTCATTAATGACTGGTTTCCTATTACAGTTAAAAATGCAATTTAAGGTACCACATAATTCTGGTCCCTGCCTAGCTCTTTCCCCATTGTTGACTTCTCTCCAGCCATTCCTGTTTTCTTCCAGTAGTCTGAACAGGCCAAACTATTACCTTGCTCAGGGTCTATGCAAATAGTATTCCCTCTTTTTAGAATGCTCCTTCACTCCTCTTTAAAATGCTACTTTCTTCTTATTATTTTTAAAAAGACCTGCTTAAATGCCATATCTTCAGAAAAATCTTGCTCTACTATCCTTTCTGAAGCAGGTAATACTTCTTAATTTTACTCTTTTTTAATTTTGCTTATCATAATTTATAATGCTATAATTTACTTATTTGTGTTAGGTTTATTTGTCTGTCTCTCTCACTACAATAAAAATAATAATAAGCCCATGAGAGCAAAGGATGATGCTTATATTACATATTACTTATCCTCAGCACTAACTGGAACAATACATTTATATCAAAGGAACAAATGTAAAAAAGAAAGGAAAGAAAGACAGAAAGGAAGGAAGGGAGGGAGGTTAGGAGGGAGGGACGGAAAGAAGGAGGGAGAAAGGTAAATTTGTCAGAATAATGTCACCACCTGGGCAGGTTTGGGGATGTCAACCAAGGGCCTCCTTGGGTATCTTCCACTTTGTTCACCTAGCAGGTTTAAAAATGCCACCTTCTTTTCCACACATTTCACTAGTGAATTCTTCAGTATAGTCTTGCAGAGTTTCTTCAGGTTCTCCATTCATCTTTATATTTTCCTGCCTCTATACTTGTGATCATGAGCCAAATTTTCTTAAATTAATGTCCTGTTCAAATGTCATCTTTCCTACAAAAACTAATCAATCCTGACTCTAGACCACCAAAACGTTGTATTTGAACATCTCTTATAAAAAATCCCTTTCTGGTCAATATTTTATAGTCCTTTTATAGTCCTTCAAGTTTGTTTTATGTTTCGTCTTTTTCCAACTATGACTTCTCTGAGCAAGAAGGATCTATAGCTAATTCTCCTTAAAATATGTGATGCAGTACCCTATCTGCCATCACGTTATCAATAACTTTTGTTTTAATTCTCTATCCATGTAGTAACAAATCAGTGAATGTTAAAACAACACCAATTTTCACCAATTGTTTTAGTCCTTGTCTTTAAAAAGACTCTTTATTGTTTTCAGATGGAAAATTAATTGTATCATAAAGTTATAAGTGCCACTTTATACTGATAACATGAACTATTCCAGTAGGTAATTCCAATCCACTTATTTGCAGAGTATCACATATACAGGTATTTAGTGTCAACTTCACACATAAACACTAAACATGCTTTTTTACTCCTTACTTTTTTTCTCTCCTTCTAAATGCCAGTACTGTAACAATTCTGTCACAACAAGATGCTTAATTAGGGCACTTCCACATTGGGAGGTTATCAATGTAGACAAAACTGTTGACACATTATAGCCAAGATACAGCAGAGTGAAAAGTTTAATCAGCTGTAAAAATCACCAATGAATTTGATCCCAAATATGATGGGCCATCACAGGAAAAGTATTATTGATATAATTCTGAAAATAAGGTCTTGGATGGGGAATCTTGATGAATAAGAAAATGTGGGTTTATTGCATTCTATCCCAAAGGAGAGAGATTGGCTATAAAAAGAAGAGCTTGATGTTCATCTCTCTAATAGAAATCATTTGGCACTATGCCATGAATGGTGAGTTTGCAAAATGCACAGTGTGAACTAAAACACAATATTCCCTTGCCAGGTGCAGGTTTATAGGCAGAACTCAAGGCTTGATAAAAAATCCCCCAGTGTCATAAACCCAAGGAGTATAATCAGTATCATTTTTGACTTGTTTCTTATCAATTTATCATTATACCAATAACATGAACTCAACACTTTTTTTTTGCCTCAGTGTTTTCGCACTGTTGTTCCCTCCTTCTGGACCACTATTTCTTAGATTGCTGTATATACGTATACTTCTCATCATTTGGGTCTCAATTCAAATGTCACCTTCCCAGGAAGAGATTCCATGACTACCATGTCTAGTTTGCCCTACCTTCACTAGTAACACTAGAACACATTGCCTTATTTCTCTTCTTCATCGTATTTTTCAATATCTTAAATTATCTGTCTGATTATTTGTTTACTGTCATTTGCTTCTACTAAAATGTAAACTCAATACACACAGAACGATTGTTTGCCTTATCCATGGCTATGCTTCCAGTGCCGGGACGATGTCTGGTGTAGAGTAGTTATCCCATCAATATTATAGAACAAATGGATGAACCTTATTTTGTGCATCATCTTTCCCCTGCATTGTGGTATCAGTTTTTAGCTTATTAAGAGAGGTCAATAGTGCATCAGCCATTTTCCTGCTGAGAAAATGAGTTGGAAAAATTCACTGTAAGTTCACACAAAATACTGATTGTGAAAATTTGCTGGGCTTCTCAAATTTTAGAAGAGAAAGGAGCACCTAAGGAAGAAAGCACAAGTTAGGGAATTGTCTTTTGTTGGGGCTCTGCCATGTGCTAAACAGTATTGTAGGTGCTTTACTTGCTTTACATGATTATTAATTATAGTAATAATTATAATAGCCAAATTTGTTGAACACCTACTATGTGCCAAGTACAACTCTGAAATACGTAATTTTATTATATTTTTCTCATTGAGTCCTCACAATTAAACTTATCAGGTAGGTGCTATTATTATCTTCATTTTACAGTTAAGGAAATAGCTACTTGACAGGTATTATTTTCTTAATAAGATTGGAAAACCAACATTAAAAGTAATTTTTTTTTTTAATTTTTATTTCAGTCAAGGTCACAAATCTAGCAAATGACAAAACTTGGATTTGAACCTAAATATTCTATACTTTGCTTTTCTAGTGATAAATCATATGTGGGGCCTGCCTCACATTGTGATGGAAGATCTTTCAATTAGTTGAAAATTCAGTCATTTTCTGAGTGCCTATCCATGTGCTGAATTGAATTCATTTTTCTAAGAGTACATAAATAGTATAGAGGACAGGATAAGCCACAAGTGTTTAGTATATAAAATGGTAGGGTGTAATAAGAAATTGTTAAAGAATAAGATTGATTTGAGCATGCTGTTGACTGTTAGGTATGCATGTAAACTTAAATTCAGAACAGAGGTTAGGGAGGAAGAGCTTGATCAAGGCCATAGCACTTGGGTAGGGTCTTGAAGGATGGGTAAGAATAAGAACAGAAAACATCAGAGAGAGAGAGAGAGAGAGAGAGAGAAAGGGAGAGAGAGAGAGAGAATAGTGTTATATTCACAAAGGTACAGAGAAAAGCAGCAAGAAATTGAGCTTGTTACATGAAGGTATGAAGGAGAGGAGACAGGTTCACTAGATTGGAACTAATGGGGCGGTTCACACAGTTAGGTCGGACCAGATTATGGGTATTAAATGTGCATTTCCTCTTCCTGTTCTCTTTTTCTACTGGCTTCTTGGCATGAGTGCTGGAGGCTGTGTATGAAAAGAAAGAGGGTGAAGGGAAAGCTGTCTCCTTCTTTTGTAAGCGCAGTGGATTGACAGCAGGAGTCTTGAGGAAATATACACTAAAAGTAGTTTGATAAAAATGAGACCCTTCTGGAGATGCATATAAGAGCTAAAGACAAAATGGGTTTCTATAGTATGGAAAGGGAAGTCTGCCAATCCAATTCATTGTGCTTCTGATCAGTTTTCTATTTTTATGGTTAATTACTTAAATATGGGCTTCTGCTTTACTTATGAGCTCAGGGATTTTTATGTAGACAATGCATTTTCATGGACTAAAGAGACGTAAAAAAATGTCTCACCATCTAAAATTAATTCTGGCAGGAAAAGTCGATGTATAAAGTAATCTGTTTGGGAGGCATTCCATCAACGAGAAATTTGCTGTTGCTATTGCTTTAGCAGTGCAAAAATAAATTGATGTTTACAAGAAAATTATCTTGATACACAGAAATTCTGAAGTCTCAGTCTTTGCCAAATGTGCTTTATTTTATTTTGTTTTGAATTTTAAAAGGTAATTAGTCTATAGTTTATTCAACCAATATTCAATACTTAAATCTTTGAGAAACTACTATGTGTCCTGTGCTTTTGTATATATTATTTCACTTAATTTTAACATCCTTGTAATTTTACTAAAAAACCTGAGCTTTATCCTTTTCCCAAGGTCACAGATAGTGAGTGGAAAAACTGGAATTTAAGCCTGTACTCTCTGACTTATTCTCCAAGATTATGAAATTCCCCTATCTTGTTTGGTAATGATGTTTCCTTCCTCTCTCCCTCCCTCCTTCCTTCCCTCAATTCCTCCTTTCCTTCCATCCTTTCTTTCTTCACACATACAGTTAACAAGATCTATATTCCAGGAATTCTTCTGGGTACTGCAGATGCAAAGAAAATAAGACATTGTTCTGCGCCAGGGCAAAATGACTAATCTACCAGGGAGAACCAGATATTTAAATAATAAATGTAATTGAGTATTAACAATGCCATGATTGTGTATATTAGTGGCTTAAAAGCATTGGTTTCTTTCACAGAGGAAAGTCATAAAAGGCTTCACAGAAAAGGTGACAATTGAGCTGAGTCTTAAAAAATAAGTAGATATTTGCAAGAAAAACTGTAAACAATGGCAGGACACATCCCCTCAGGCCAGGGAACAGAACTTATGAAGGCACAGAGATTTAAGAAAAACCACCAGCAAAAATCTCACCTTCACAAAAGCATGTGAAGAACAACAATCTGTGCAGTCTTTCATAAATCCTCTCTTGAGTAATTAGCTTTCTGGAATAATGCCAAGCAGCAGCAAATTTTCCTTTCTCAGCGCTCTTGGGAATATCTGAAATGCAGGACAAATATTCATGCCACCAAACAATGTTAACATACTTAATTTGCATGAAACTGCATTTAAAAACACCCACACTAAATGTTAAGGTAATTGATTGGTTCCAGACAAATTTCTGGGCAGCTTTATTCTGAAAACCTCGTTAACTTCCCCCACAAACCTAATGTTAGGGGAAAAAAAAAAAGAAACTCACGTAATAGTGGTGCCTTTACTGAGGGAGTATTGGAGGCTTAGAAGTACTTAAGTAGCATTTGCTCTGAAGAATAGACAGAACCAGGACTTTAATGTAAACGTTCTTCTCTAGTGTACAGTAACACTACTTGGCATGGCTGGATCATTCTCTCCTGCACCTGAAAAAGATGATCTCACAGTTATGTCCATTGTCTTGTCAACTATCTTCTAGGAAAAAGTCCAGATTTAGAAACGAAAGAGTCATAACAACTCAATATTATTGTGGGAGGAAAACCGTGGACTTCAATCTATTGGTCACCATTTTTTTCCACCTGGATATTTTTTTTTCCCTTAGCTAGAGTGTCATTGGATCCTCCAGGGATCTTTCTGTTCACCCCAATGTTACAATCTTTTAACAGATACATCACATGTGAATCCTGCTGAGCTGGTACAGGTGTGTTCAGCAGGTGCCTCAGCTGTGTCACACCTGCTGTCAGGAACAGACTTTCGTAGAACTGTGGTGTGGGCCTCACCACAGCAGGAGGTGCAAGGGAAAACTGCATTGGATTAGTCACCTGTGACTGCCTCATTATGTTTGATCCCCACAATGAACAGATTGGTCTCAATTTAGACAAGATTAAGGCTTTCTAAACATTTCTATTGAGCTGCTTCATTTGATGCCCTCTTTAAGGGTGCCATGTTACTGTGAGTTTAGCTCCTCCCTTTTCAAAACATTTTCACTGACTGGGATGGTTGGGACAGGCTTCTTCCCATGACTACTGAAGCTGCCAGTAACTTCAGTGGGTGTGTACTGAACTGGGCTTTTGTGCTGTTCTGACTCTCCTTGTGAATGGCTTGTCTACCGATAGATCTTGTTGCAAACAAAGGAGCTACCACTTTTCATTAATTTATAGTTCTAACAAAATACCAAAGTGCAGAAAGACAAGAATTTGAAAGAGCAGTGTCTTGGGCTATGGAGTTTGATAGATCTAGATTCAAGTTCTTGTTCTAATCACTTACTAATTATGTGACTTAGTACACATTACAGTTGGGTCCATGGAAATAGAAGGATTAGTGTCTGGCTTAAGTTGTTTTTTTTTTATTTCATTCTAGACAAAAAAGTAACTGTAGAAGGCAAGGTGATAACTATCACTTATCAAGAACTCATTTTGTGATAGTCAAGTATTTTAATAGTAATCACTCCATTTATGTAATATTTACTGTGTCCCATGCTGTGTTCTACTAACTTGGCATATATTAACCTATTTCACTGTTATACACCTATGAGGAAGACATTATCATTATTCCTATTTTATATATGAGGAAATTAAGGCACATGGAGATTGTGACAAAAATCATATTTGCTGGCATAATAAGCACATTGTTTTTCCTTACTTGGATCAAATATAAATAACACTATGCTCTCAACCTGCTCCTCTTCCAGCTCTACCTCAGGGCAGCTGAAATTGTCTCTTTCCCTGCTCCTACCTGCTGATTGGAGAAGCACTCAGGTCAGTGGGCTGATGGGCCAGTGGACTTTCTGAATGTAGAAGAGGTCCTGCATGGATGCGGACCAGGCCCCACTGATTTCCACAAATTCTATTCTGGACAGAGCCAGGCTGTGCCCAATAAGTGTATCCACTAAATGTAATGAAAGTTATTTAAAATGGGATATGTTCTTGAGGCCAGGAAACATGAAATTCCATTCTAAACATCAATATAGTGCAATGAGGTACATATTATCCTCTTGTATTGATTAACAAAGATTATGAAAAATCTTATGTGAGGGGAAAAGTGTGCATTTTCAGTACCCTGTGATTTTCATAACAGGGGGATCTTTTTTCTTAGTCATGGTGTTAATCCTACTTATTGTGCCTTCGAAAGGATGCATGACTTCTATGATCTTTTATGATCATTAAAGGAAAACCTAAACTTTAGATACAAGCACACACACATGTGCTTTCTAGTGTTTTCAAAAAATGCAGATACTTAACTGCAAAATTATCAGTGAATTGGACACAACCGTAAAGCTACACTTAAGGACTACTAAAAAGAAGTTTTGCTAAATACAGATTATTTGGATTAAAAACAAAAAGCAAAAAACAACCACCAAAACACTAGAGCTTTCCCAAATCCATTGTGATCTTTTTTCTTTTCTAAACTATAAGTTAAGTCCTTGAAGCCCAAATATCTCAAACATCATTTTTGATGGATTCACTATTTTTCTTTATTTTTCCTTTTTTAGTTATTAGGAATGCATCACATTTGTGTAAACAATATATCACATCATGTTTGTGTTGACAGTAGACCCATTCTGAATCAATTTAACAGTTTAAGGTTACTTTGGAATGGCCTTTGAGCACACTATATCTGGGCTGGAAACAGTGTTCTATTTATAGAAAATAACTCTCACTCAGTGGGTAGAGACTATCATCTTTGTCTGATCATAGTACAGGACAATCTATGACAAATGATACGTTTTGTTGGTGTTTTAACTTGGTTCGTGGTGTATGTAACTTAATGGATATTATAGAGGAGAACTCAAAGAAATAAAATAAAAAGTGTTAGGTGACCACTTTGGGGCAGTAAAGAATGTCACAGATAGTCTGATGAGTGACCTACATTGGTGGAATCATATGGAAAGAGCCATTGACCATTTGAGTCCAGGAAGGCAGCCCCTCGAGAGAATAAAAGTGTTTCAGAGGCTGAATCAAGAATCTTTTGGTTAGGACTTAGTGCCTCTCCAGTGCTATGGGTGATATTTGCCTTTAATGTTATCTTGTCCTTTAGAGTAAAGTGGTTACATGTGTTTATCATGAGTGTGGTATAAGGTGCCAACCTGTACAGTTACATCAGGTGTAAAGTGGACAGCAGGAAGAATTTTGAATTTCATCAGCATGTCCACCTCTTATCTGGGAGAGCAACTTTTAAGACAAAATACTGAAGATGGTCAGACTTCCTAAATATAGAGGGAGACATTATGTATTCTGTTACATTGGGGAACAACTGAAGAGATTCTTGACTCTGAACATTTTAGAGCTCAGTCTATATTGCAATGAGGAGTGTTGGATTTGTTTTTCCACTTAAAAATTTTACTTAAAAAAAAG
>NW_012144744.1:1388714-1407305 GCF_000956105.1 Propithecus coquereli | reverse complement strand
TTTTAGAACAACATCAAAAGCTCTAACATTTATGCCATTGGAATTAATGAAAAAAAAGCAAAATAATTTTAAGAAATCCTAGATGATACAAACAAATGGAAAAAACATCCTGTGCTCATGGATTGGAAGAATCAATATTGTTAAAATGACCATACTACCCAAAGCAATCTACAGATTTGATGCAAGTGCTATCAAAATACCAAGTCATTTTTCACAGAATTAGAAAAAAATCCTAAAATTCATATGGAACAAAAAAAGAGCCCAAATAGACCAAGAAGTTTTAAGCAAAAAGAATAAAACTGGAGGCATCACATGACCTGACTTCAAATTATACTACAAAACTATAACAACCAAACAGCACAATGTATCTATGTTCAGATACATAGATCAATGGAACAGAATAGAGAACCCAGAAATAAACCATATGCCTACAATCAACTGATCTTTGACAAAGCAGAAAAAAACATGCACTGCAGAAGGAACATCCTATTCAATAAACGCTGCTTGTAAAAATGGATAGTCATATGCAGAAGAATGAAACTGGATCCCTATCTCTCACCATATATAAAAATTAATTCAAGATGGATTAAAGACTTAAATGTAAGACCAGAAACTGTAAAATTGCTAGAAGAAAGCCTAAGAAAAATTCTTCTGGATATTGGCCTATGCAAAGAATTTATGACTAAGACTCTGAAAACAAATGCAACAAAACCAAAAGTAAACAAATAAGACTTAAGTAAAATAAAAAGATTGTGCACAGCAAAAGAAATAATCAACTGAGTAAAGAGACAGCCTACAGAGTGGCAGAAATTATTTGTAAACTATGCATCTGACAAAAGACTGATATCAAGAATCTACAAGGAACCCAAACAACTCAGCAAGAAAAAAAACACATAACCTCATTAAGAAGTGGGCAAGTACCATGAACAAACATTTTTCAAAAGAAATGCACATGGCCAAAAAACATGAAAAAGTGCTCAACATCACTAATCATCAGGAAAATGAAAATTAAATCCACAGTGAGATACCACCTTACCCCTGTCAGAATGGCCATTAGTAAAAAATTAAAAAACAGATGTTGATACAGATATAGTGAATAGGGAATGCTTATACACTATTGGTGAGAATGTAAATTAGTGCAACCTTTATGGAAAACAGTATGTAAATTCCTAAAAAAACTAAAAGTAGGTCTACCTTTTGATTCAATAATCCTACTACTGGGTATCTGCTCCAAGGAAAAGAACATATTACATCAAAAAAGACATAGGTACTTGTATGTTTATTGCTGCACATTGCACAATGACAAAGATATGGAATCAACCTAAGTGTTCATCAACTGATGAGTAAATAAAGAAAATGTGGTATATTTATACCATGGAATACTACTCAGCCATAAAAAAGATGAAATAATATCTTTTACAGAAACTTGGATGAAACTCGAAGCCATTATCCTAAGTGGAGTAACTCAGGAACAGAAAACCACATACTAAATATTCTCACTTATAAGTGGGAGCTAAGCTGTGGGTACACATCATTATACAGAGTGACATAATGGACATTAGAGACTCAAAAGGGGGGAGGTGGGAAGGTGGCAAAGGTTGAAAAAGTTACCTACTGGGTACAATGAACACTATATGGGTGATGGGCATGCTAAAAGCCCAGACTTCACTACTATACAATATATTCATGTTACAAAACTCCACTTGTACCCAAAAATCTATTTAAAGAAAGAAAAAGAGAAAGAGAGAAAAGAAAGAAAGAAAGAAAAAAGAAAAAGAAAGAAGAAAGGAAGGAAGGAAGGAAGAAAGGAAGGAGGAAAAAGAAAGAAAGGCAAATATAAGCATACTTTCTTTTAAAAAATATATAGGAATAAAACAGCATGAGTCAAAAAAAAAAAAAAAGAAAGGAAAGAAAAAGCCAGTTTGGGAACCTGGGCCACTGATCCATTTGCTTCACAGCAACATTGGTTGGGGCTCTGCTGTGGTTACTGCTGCAGCTGACAGTGGCTATGTGAAACATGACCCTGAGGTTTGTAGCTCAAATTGAATTGTTTTTTTTTTCTTACTTCTACCACTCTGGCATCTCCTTTACACTGCCCAAGAGTCACTTCTATTATTTTTTGTTTCTTTCCAGCCACCACAATGAAAGGTTATAGCTCTGTTTGCCTGATCTTTGTCACTATTTCCAACTTCTTCAGGCTGGACATTATGTTTCATGTCAGCCTTAACTTGATCAATCAAAGGGACAAAAAAATAAATGCCTAAAATCATAGAATCCCAGAATAGATGCAGTTCTGTAAAACTGCGATAAGGCCTGAAGACCTTATCTAAATGGCTTTCACTTACTAATGCCAAGTTATACCTGAAAAATCTGAAAAACCTTTGTAAATGTATAAATTTGTGAAGTATCAGAGATGACCTTATTGCTTTTCCCTTGGGTATTAAATCAGAAGGTGAGATTTTATCTTCATTGTCAGTATTTTCATTCATCTGATTGATACTAGGATAGTAATCAATCCTTGAGTCCATTCTCTTAAATGCTAATTGTATTATATTAGCTTGTTTTATGTCATGATGTCATATAGCTATAGTAGAGGGAGAGTGGGAGGGCAAGACAGAAATGGAAGCAGAAAGTGTTTATACAGTGCAATCTTTTGAATTCTTTTCCAGCTCTTAAACTGAAGCTTCCATCGTTCTATATTTTCAGTCTGGAGTCAGGGCCATCAGTTAAGTCCAACAGAAGGGGTTGACAGCTGTTCAATTCAGGTGAACCAGAAATCAAGTTCCATAGGGTCAGACAATGCAAAGAATACATGCAGGACCCAGGTCCAGGAAAGCAAGGGGACAAATCCAGAAAGAGGTCCATAAATAAATAAATACATAAATACATAAATACATAAATAACTGAATGAATTAAAATAAGTGAAGAATCAAGGCTGGTAAAATAAGGAACTGATAAGGATCCAGACAAATGTTTTGGGCCATAAAAATTTAGGAACTAAACAGCTGCATTTTATGCATAGCCCATTAATAGTCAGATCTCTTCCCTTCAACTACCATTCCTTTCATTCCTATTGGAAGAACTCACGTGTTTTGAATAACATTCCAAAAGACTTGATTCCATTTTCTAAGATGCAAGATGATCAGCCTAATTCTGCTTAGGTGCTCAAAAGTGGTGCTGTGACCCTCAGACCCAGCTACACATTATAATCAGCTGGTGAGCTTTACAAACATAAAAAAAGCCCAGGACCTAATCCCACCAATTAAACCTGAATATCCAGCCTGACAACCCAACGTGAGCAAATAGCATCAGCATCATTGGTACCTAAGCAAGCAGCATGAGCATCGCCTAGTAGTTTATTAAAAATGCAGAGTGTCAGGCCACCTCCCAGATCTGCTGAATAAGAATTGGCATTTAGAGACCTCCAGATGATTTACATGCATATTTAGGAGTTGGAAAATACTCCTCTAGAAAAGAGGTCAGCCGAGCTTCTATGAATAAACACCCTTACTGCCAGGCAGTGCCCTTATTTCTATGTCTCCAACAACTAGCCTGGGCCACTGAAATTTTGCAGTCTACCTACAATTGCTCCAGCACCTTCCAAAAGTTTCCTCTGACCACTGTATAAGTTATAGCAGCTAACCCTTCTACATCTAGCTCCAAGGTAATATTCCTGATTTCTCTTTCTTGTTAAACAGTCTCCTCTCAGACACTCTCTCACTGCCCTGTGGATGTTAAGCTTCATTCTCCTTCCCCTTCCTGTGGCTCCTTCATATGTCAGGGAGCCTGCAAACCACTGGGCTTGCACCCTCCACTTGGCTTTTCCACAGCACCAGGCTGTTGGCCCTGAAATTTATAGAGCAGTTGGTTGAAATCCCTTAAATCAATCTGGCTGTTTAAAACTGGAGACTGCCTTTGGCAGCAACATTCTTAAGCATCTTGCTTGGCTGGTATTTTTAATTAACACAGCTAAATGCCTTGTAGTATTAGCCCAGGCCAGTAGGACAAAATTAACAGAGAGACAAAGGCAGAGATGTTGACAAGGCTGAGGACCAACTTGGGAGAGCTTGGTCTTAATCTTATTGCCCAGTTAAATGAAGTTGTCCTAAATCCTTTAAAGCATTCCCCCTTTGAGACTCTGAAACTGAACTTTCTAGCCTTCAGTGGCAAATTTTCCTGTGGGACATCCAGGCTCTGAGGATTTTGAAAGCAAGGGACTAGAATTAACTCATGACAAACATTGCACTATCAAGATAGCTATTCAGCATTCAACAGCTACTCATTTAATTTAACCAAATAACATCAGTTTAGGCTGACAAAGTATTTAATAACATTAATGCATGAACTTGCTTCATTCTCCAACCATCCCATAGGTAAATATTACTATCCCCCTTTTTGCCTGGGGAAACTGAGACCTCAAAAGCTTTAAGTGAACTTTTCAGGAGCTAAAGAAGTAGTAGGATGTGGTAAGTACAAAAGATGTACTACAGATGTAATAAGTAAACTATAGTTCAAAATTTAACACAACCCTTCTAATTTCAAATTTCCTGTAATGACACCATGATCACCTAACATCTAATTTGATGAAAATCTTAACCAATGAGCAAATTACCAGTTGATACTTTGAGAAGTGCTTACTAACTAAAGAAAAAGAGGCAGCTCTCATCATGACACATGTAATCGATCCATCAAAGACAGAATGCATAAGAGACGTGTTGTCTGCCGTGGCCTAATTTAAGCTTGCACTAAAGGGGACATTGGGAGCTGTGGCCCTTTTTGTTCCTGCTTGGTGAGGATTAGCTTGGGTTATGATCCAACTGGCTTGAGAAGGTATTTTGATGTTCTTTTCAAATAACAAAATAGAGAAAGAAAAAGAAAAAACAAAAGAGGCAAACTTTCAGATTGGGGGTGGGGGTGCTCCCTGCTTTAGCCAGCGCTTTACTTACAAACACAATGAAACTCAGACTGGTTTACCTGCTCCTTTCCAATGGGTCTGTGCCTTACAGTTAGTGTTTATAAAATGTTCTAAAGTAAAACCTTAGTCAGCTAGAGCTTAATTTACTAGATCAACTGTTTAGCTATTTTTTTTTCTTTCAGAACTATTCTCATCAAGAGAAAGAGACAAATCTCAAGATAACAAGCTGACAGTTAGGACAGTTAAAGATAAAATAAGATGTTCCTAGTATCCAGGCTGTGTCCCAGGCTGTGTCCATGGTGCTCATGTAGCCTAAATTAACTGTGAGATCACGGACACATCCATTTATGGCTGTTAAGTCTCCACTCCCACTTGTGGGTTAGTTGAAGGAGACAACTGTGTGGTAGGCAGATATCCAGATGCTGCTACCTGGATGCTGTCACTTAAACTCTTAATACTCCAGTATGATCATCAGGATGTAATCACTGATTTCAAAGGGTTATTTTGAAGATGAATAACGATAATATTTTCAAAACTTTTGTAACCTGTAAATTACTATGTGTTTAATAATAGTTGAGATTTACTGTGTACTGAGCTATTCTCAGCATTATGTGTGTATCTACATATACTTTATTTTGAATATATCATTAATAATTCATTTAATCTTCACAACAATATGAGGTGGAGAATATTATCCATTTTAAATGTGAGAAAACTAATACACAAAGTTTATATGCATACGAGAGTTATTATTATTCATTCAGAAATATTTGTTAAACACATACTTTGAGCCAAATACTTCTCTCCTTTTACTTTTTTTCTTATTTAACTCCTCCCCCTCTCCCTCTCATCTTTCGTCTTCCCCTTTTCCTTTTTCTCCTCTTCTTCATTCTCCTTTTTTTTCAGACACGAGAGAAAGAATGCCAGAACTCAGAGTCAAAAGGCCTATGCCAAGTCCTAGTGTTATGTGACCTTGACCAAATCAGCATCTCCTTGTATCTATTTTCCGGCAACCTCATAGGTGGTTCTAAGGATCAAATGATATGAAAAGATATGTCCTAAGTTAAAAAGCTTATACAGAAGTAAAGTAGTGAAAGCGTTACCCTTGATACTACAACAACTACTAGCTAATTTCTAAGATCCTTTTACTCCTGACATCCTAAGAGTCTATGATTCTCCATCTCTAACACACATAAAACCAATGCATAGGATGATGACTCAGGGAACCATTCAGTCCCAAAGAAAGCAGGCTAACAGACTGGAGCGTGACCTTTACTTAACCAGAAAATGAAAGCAGCTAGGCCATGCTTTGAACAATCTGGCTTATAAATGTTTTTAGTCTACATTGAATATGTGCTGATCTACCTGGGAACCTGGTACAGTAGGAAAGGAGACGAACTGCTGAATATTAAAAGGTATATAAGAGTTAAGATAGCAATTTGTCACATTCTATTAACTGAATTAAATTATGTACTCTTATCAGAAAAAGAAATTGAGACTGTCGGCTCTGAAAGGGCAGAGAATAAGTCAGTTAAACTTGCCCCGTGAAGCTGTCATCTGTTCGTATGGCTCCTGAACCAATGCTTATTGATGATGAGCATGAAGCAATTAGGAATTGGAAGAATAGTGATAAGCCTTCAAAACAATGGTCCAAAAACCTTTGGCCAGAATTCTAGCAGACTTAAAGGATTTGTGAAAAGCTCTGGTGTTTTTAGTTTAATTTAGCTGCAATTATTGGTAAGCCTTGAGATTGTGACAGGCCTGGGCTAGGCGCTGGTGATACAGCAATGACTGCTGCTCTCAAAAACCTTTGTATTTGTCACATCAACTGCCTTTATTGTGATGATGTGTGAAAGCTCTTATGGGAAGGAGAGAAGAAGCCCCAACAGTGGTAGAGCTTGGAAACTAATTCGATCATAGAAAACTACTGGGCCAGAACAGGAACAGAAGCCCAAAAGACCCATGAGAGTCTAGTCCTCTCCAGGCCGGTGGTTCAGTGGAAGAATGCACAGCAGAAGTGTTCTTAGGTGGCCACAGTTCTCCAAAAATTTGAGCATCTGAGTGTCATCAGTTGAAAGGATATGGATATAGATTCATTTCTACTGAAGCCTAAAACTTCCCCGTGTGTGTTTGTATGTATGAGGGAGGGAGGGGGATTAAGACCATGTTTCCAAACACTATTCATAGAATGCTATTATGCAGAGTGTTAATTAGTAAGTCAAAAAGAAAAGTTTCAGTGCACAATTATGTTGGAAAATGTTATAATCATGTATTGTAGAGCTCCGTGGAGATTTTAATATGCCAATGCACCTTATAAATCTCTAAGAAAAGGTAAAAAATGATACCTGGGACCAGGGCTAGCCTGGAGTTGACCCGTTTTCCATTGAGACCAGTGACTTGTGGCACAATTACCACTAGAAATGAAAAAGCTGAAAGAATCATGTGAGCATTTTAGGGAGTTATTTGTGTATATCCTTACTATCTGGAGAATGTCAATGTTGCTGTAAGCCCTCCAAATTCCCAGACAAATGCTTTGTATTGAAATTTCTCTTCTTGCATCATAAATCAGGCTTTTGATACCCTACACTTAAAAAATTCCATTCAGTTGCCATGACGTATCCAGTAGCCATCAGCAGGAGAATATTAAGGGTCCAGTGTGCACATGCACATATGCATGTGTGTGTGTTCTTCTTTCAGAAGACAGATCAGCAGCACAATTTCCTGCTATTGTGTGAGAGGTAAATGCCACAGTGCACAGTCATTTATTATATCTCAAATTGTTACTGGCGTTAATAACTGTGGAACTGTGGCTGTATTTGTTGTGTCAGCTAGACATATTCCCACTATTAACTTTTGGATAACAGTAGTAGCTTGTCTAATGAAAAATAATGATTTTAAAACAAAGAACTCCAAATAATTTGATTCCACAGAGAAGCCAATAGCAGAAAAGCAGGGGATCCTCGCCAAGCTCCCACTTTTCCTGCAGCACCAGTTCTGATTGTCATTATTAGCTGTGTCTCTGTAACAGTGTGAGAGACATAAAGATTGGTATGAATATCTTTTTCCCCTTCCCCCCCAAGGTCTCTGAGGATCTGAACAATGCATTTGAAATGGTTGATTATAACATTCTGCTGGATAAATTAACCTCCTAGTGTGTGATGCTTCAACTCAGAAATGGATCACAACATATGCAAATCTAATAAGCTGAAGAGGCTGGGCATTTATTATTTTTTTCTTTTGGTGGAGGAGAAAAGATTTTTCCATTCCTCTTAGTAAGTTATGAGAAACAGGAAACAATCACATTCTCAGCCCAATAGGAGATTTTTTTTTTTTTCTTTTTGCATTTGCAATGCCAATTCTAAATGTGCAGTTGCAAAATGGCATCTTGGCTTATAAGGCACACCAGTGCGATTGTGTGGATTATAAAGTCATTTATTTATGCACCCATTTGTATACAGTCTTCATCGCTACAGCATCTGGGAGTCAGACATTACTTAAAAAACACAATTAAATTTGAATACCTCATACTGGAACCTTATTATAAAGTTGTTATTTCCCTTTCCTTAATTTCATTCCATTACTCCTCATTATAGTTTTCTATCATAAACAGTTCTTCAATTATTTTTTTTTCCCCCTGGGGAATTTACAACCAGAGATAAAATCTTTCTTTCTTCCTTCCACTCCTATTTCAGTCTCCTGAACAGTGACAGTGGGATCCAGGCAGCCTACACTACTTTCTATTTCTAGAACATTCCTGTAAAAGGGATATTTTAAAGACCAAAGGTCCTGCTGAGGTGAATGTAATTTATCCGTAACTACATGCAGGATAAAAACCAAACAAGAGTGACAGTTAGCTTGGGTTTTAATCTTTGCTAACATCCAGGTAAAGCTGTTCATTGTCTCTAAGACTCTGTTTTCTCATCTGTAAAATAGACACTAAAAATCTGTTCTATACATTTCACAGGGATATTTTGAGCTAATAACCTGAAAGTGTGTTTTTAAACCATGGAGTCTTATTCAAATGTTAGAAAATAGTACTACATAGCTAATGTTTATGGAGCTCTTTCTATGTGCCAGGCACTGTGTCAAAGAAAACATGTACATTCCTTCATTTTATCCTCACAACGAGCCTTGAGGTAGGTATTATCTTAATTTTCATTTACAGATGAGGAAAATGGGCACACAGAAGTAAAATAATCTGTCCAAGGTAAAAACAAACAAATAAACAAGCACACACTAAGAAGTAGCAGGGCTAGAATTGAATTACAGGTCTTTCCGACTCTGTAATCTGACTCATAACAGCAAAATTGGAAAGTGGATTAAGGGAATGCACCATCTGTATCTATGACACAGAGCCTCACGTGAGAGTCTGAAAGGTAGTTAAGGTAAGACTATTACTCGAGTAAAAAGAGATGAGATGCTGAACTGGATCTTCGAGAGCGGGCTCAGTTTAGAAACATGAGTTTGGTATAAATGGAAGGAGCAGGGCCTCAACTGTGGGAAGCAGCCAGGGGTTTGCAAATGATTTTATTTTCCTGAGATACAGGCTGATTAAAGAAGTTATTGGGAAGTAAGGCAGGCTGGCCTTATTGCAGAGAGCTTTGAATGACAAGTTAGCGATTCTGGATTTTCTTTGGTGGTATAAATTATGAAACCATTTTAGAGTAAATTTTCTGAAAATTAATCTAAGAAGAAGAGGAGGAGGTAGAAAAAAAAGACAGAAGGTTGAGGGGGAATAAGAAGAAGCCTAAGAAAAGGAAGAAGAAAAGGAAGGGGAGGAGGATGAAAGCAACAATGACAACGACAACAGCAACAAAAACAAAAGCTACCATACGTGGGGTTTGTTCTGATCAAGAATAGAGATACTATACCCTCCCCACTCCTACCCCCTACCTGTGGCCCCACATACTCACACACGCAGGTACAATAAACCCATACCTATACACCTGAACCCCATGCTGCTAGTTGTTTTGCATGAAGGGTGGAACCCAGGTTAGGTTAGGTGACACTTTGGTTTGAGAAAAATCATTACTTGGGCACGTTTACTGGAGAATGGCAGTTCCTGAAATCTTGGTTAAAGGACTTAAATGGCACTATATAGTGAAGTGCTAGGAATTTTAAGTTTATCTTTTATGGGCAAAGAAAACAAAAGTGTTGTTTCTGGGAATTCTCAATCATGGCAATGTGGTAGGGTCAGCCTGAGAGAGGTTGAGACTGAGCTAGACGCTGGAACAATCTTTGGCACAGTAAATAAACTTCACCCTCCACCACCACAGGAATTCTCAAAAGGTACTGGACTTCTCACATTTTATATGATTGGGGTCTGGAGTTCTTTTACTTAGAGTCTAAATAAAGGTGGTCTTGGACTACTGGAGGGTTCAATGATATTCGGGCAATGTAAATGACACTGATGAGTGTCTGCAGTCTTACCTGCTCATTGTTGTATTATTCATTCTCTCTTCTGGAAATAGGGATTTAAATAGTGTCCTTTAGTGTCAAAAGTGTCCTAACAGTTGACTTTTGACTATTGATGGAAGCACTTTTCTCCTTCAAATTATCATCACTACCTCCCTTTGTACTAAAGAACAGGGTAGACCCTGGGTTACGAGGTAAGAGGGCATTCTGTTTCCGTTTATTAGTGGAAATTTTTCTGACCAAAAACTATTCAAAGTCTTTATCTTTTGTTGATTTTCACTTGATATTTGGACAATTTTTATAGTAGATTTTCTTTTTTAAAAAAATTTTTATTTTATTTTTTACTTTAATAGATTTAGGGGTATAGGTGGAGTTCTGTTACATGGATTTATTGTATAGTCGTGACATCAGGGCTTTTAGTGTACCCATTGCCTGAATAGTGTACATCGATGAGGAAAATTCTATAGCTTTAACAAATGTGCCATTTTCATGAGCAGGAGACATATTTATAGTTTGGATGCATTGCTGTAAAATCCTGTTTGAACAGCAGAGCATAGGAGAAAAGATGTTCCCGTTCCCTGGTTTGCTTTAAGCAAAAGGCCCTGACAAAAAGATGCCACACAAGAGATGCTTAGCATAGATAGAAAAGATCTAATTACACACCAAACACAATATTTACATGTTGATTTATACCTTTTTAATGTCCTGTAGCTAGTCTTCACATTCTTGTAAAAGATCTAATTATTTGGCTAGTGCCAGGCTTAAATAGTCACTGAGATTCATAGCAATTATAACTAATTTGCTTTTCAGGAGTGATCTTTCATCCTTGTAGTTTTCTAAAGATAAATCATCTGACCTTAGGCTCACAAAGAAGATTAGTCCAAGAGAAGTATGATTCTGAAATAGCACAGCCTCAGCAAATAATAAGTCACAAAGGCTATTTAAGTTCACCAGTGGGAGACTCAAGATCATACATGTTAAGGGGTTTGCTGAAAGTGGTAATGAGTGGCTAACACATCCAGAGTAAGACCCCTATGTCTTAACTGCCAGGCTAGTGATGTTTCTGCTACAACATTCTGCTCCTTTAATAAGCCATTAAAGTCATCCAGGATGCTTGGCAATAAGTGTCTACCTTCTCCTATATTAATGTGAAGATCAGCCTCTTTCCTTCAACTTTTCCCTTAAGTGGGCATTTTTTCTGTCTTTTGTCTATGCCATATTAATTTACCACAGGAGTATTTTTGTGTTTTTAAGTTACCTTTCCGTTCAAGACCTTCCAATGTCTATCCGATATCTAGAGAGTAAAGTTTACTAATTTCATTCTAATATTCAGTTTCCTATCATCTAGTGAACTGGCAATTCAACTTTATCTTCCATTTCATAAAAATAGAGGCTCCATTATGGAACACTCACTCAGTAATAGAAACTCTATGTCTCTATCTTATTTAACCCTATGAAATAGGCAATGTTGTTATTCTTATTTTATAGATAAACACTGCAGTGCTAGAGAAGATAAGTAACTGGCCCGAGGTTTCTTAGTAGGCTTGTCAGACTAGTCTAGTGACTTAACTCCTGAGCTGTGAGCCTTCTTGTCATCAGCCTGTCTCACGGCTTCAAGGTTGTCAGGATCCACACTTCCCCACCATATACTTTGCTCTTTCTCATATTTAAGCCTCTACTCGTCATTTGCCATTCACCCAGTTCTCAAAATTTTCCCCTTTTTTGTCCATCAAAAATCCTTCTTTCAAGTTCTATATTAGTTTCCCATTGCTGCTGTAGCAAATTACTGCAAGATTAGTGGCTTAAAACAACATACATTTATTATTTTACAGTTATAGAAGTCAGAAGTCCAAAAATGGGCTTATGAGGATAAAACTAAGTGTCATCAGAACTTCATTCCTTCTGGAGGCTCTAGTGGAGAATCAGTTCCTTGCTTTTCCCAGCTTCTCGCTTCCTACATTCCTTGGCACATGGCATCACTCTGACCTCTGTTTCCATCCTCACATCCCTGACTGTCACTCTCCTGCCTCCCTCTCTGTTTATAAGCACCTTCTTAATATATGGGGCCCACCTGTAGAATCAAGAATAATCTTCTCATCTTAAGATCTTTGATAACAACTGCACAATCCTTTTTGCCATGTAAAGTAATATATTTATATTCACAGGTTCCTGGTATTAGGATGTGGGCATCTTTGTGGGACCATAATTCTGATTACCCCAAAGACCAGTCCCAATGTTATCTTCACCCTCAGGCTTTCCCAAGAGGCTCAACTGCCAGGCTATTCCATTCTATATATTTTTGTTTATATCTTCTTAGCTTTGAAAAATTTGCCTTTCATTGATTATGTGAGTTTGGAAATTGGGCCTCATTTGTTATGGGCTCAGATTGTCACAGCTGCAACCTTAGAGAGTATCCAGTTTGGAGATGACAAATAGCTTTCATCTCAAATGTCACGTCCATGCTGCTTGGTAGAAGCAGCTCAAGGTTCAGTGTTCAGAAGGATTTTGAGGCTCCTTCTCATTTCAAAACAAAAAGGTCTGGGACCAATTAGAACGTTCGCCATGAAGGCCAGAAGAGAATATGGCAGCTCAACTCAGGGGCCACATGCCGGACTCTTCTCCCCTATCACTCCCATCTTGAAAATGACGAAAGGCGGTTGGAAAAAAGCAACTAGCTTTTATAGGGGGCTAAGTATACTGTTCTGGTATATTAGCTAACTTAGCTTCTTTGATTCTTGTAACAACCTTAGAAATAGATGTCAGAAGTGAAAACTAGGGTTCTAAGAGTTTAAAAAACCTGAAATAAAAATGTGGATTTACCTAATTGCAAATCCAATTCTGTTCAGTATAGTAGAGGATTAAATGACTTACATAGGCCATGTGAAACTAGAAACAGAGCTGGTATTAGTAGCCATACTTCTCCAAAAAACATAGGACACATAGCTGGGCACATGGCTACAATGCTGAATCCTTAAAACTGGAAGTTTTATAAGAAATCCAAGGTGCATAGTTGCTGGAACCAAAGTTCACTATCTCACAGAGGATAGGTTTTTGTGTTAATCTGGCTACATTCCATTATCATAGGACATTATTTATTTTCCTTAAGTGAAAAACTGGCTGATTTTTTGGCTTAGAGATCATTTCTTCTTTTCTTTATACTAGGCTCTTTGCATTTACTTTTTAAAAAATATTTTATTGTAAATCAGACTTTCCTGCCTCTTCTGTCCGTGTCTTTACTAATTTGAATTGATTAACCTGCTTTAGAAACTGGAGTGCTAAGTGAGATGTCAGAGATGAGCACTCCAGCTCTCACCTGAGGTTTCCAAGTGCTAAGGAAACATTTCCCTCGAGCCAAGAATTGTTTCCCAAGATGTCACTCATTAATGAAACTGCTTACAATCAGGTCAAAATCGATTTCCAAGCAATGGATCACATCACTATCCATGTTAAGGTCTTCAGTTGCTCCCCATCTCTTTCCAGGGAAAAGCCACATTCTTTTTCTTGGCCTAAAAGCCCTCCTTGTCTGGAATGCTGTTGTACCCCCAACCTCATTCTCTACTACTCTCTCTTTGCTCCCTCCCTCACCTCCGCAGCTACCTCGGCTCTGCCTGCTGGTTTCTTTGCTCCTCTCAAGCTTATTGTCTGGCTCTCAGGCTTCTGCCATGGCCTGAATTCTATGCCCTAGATTGTACACTCCCTTCCATCGATACCCACACAGCTGCTTGAGTGATTTTTTAAAATGGAAATCTGACCGTGTCATTTTCTTGGTCCAAATCCCCAGTGGCTTCCTTTCATCCAGATCAGTGGTTCTGAAGCCTGACTGATACCTAGCATAGATGCAGTTTCAAATCTCACCACCCACTCCATGCCTGAACCAAGATTCTAATTCAAAAGATCTAAGGCAAGGCCAAGAATAATTTCCAGTGTCTCCTGGGTCACTCCAGTGAACAACCAGGCCTACAGGGTATGCCCAGTCCCTTACCAGCACATGTATAGGCCCCGTGGTATGGCCCCATGTGGATTCGCATTTCATCACAATCTATGCTAAACCTGACCCCCACCCTCGCCACACCACCCAGCCCCCAAGATTGTGAGATTTAGGCCACTACGACTCAAATGTGGTTCTCTGCACATAGCATGTGCTTTGCTACCTCCATGCTTTTATACATGGCATCCTATTCTCTCCATGAAGAAAACGTTGACTGTCTTTGAAAGTAGCCTTCCAAATTCAGCTCAGGCATTAAGATCTTGATGAATTCTTTACCATCCCCTCAGGTGGAGTTAATTACTCTCTCCTCTGTATCACTTCTGATTACTATATTGTGCTTATTTCACATGCAATGTTTTATTTATAAAATAGACAACATGCATTAAATAATAAAATATTTGTATTTTAGCCAAACCTAGCATTGTGCTGGAGATACAACTTATCTTTTATTTATATAATTTACAAAGTATTTTTACTCTTATAGTACCATATGTGATGCTTATAACGGCTCTATACAGTAAGTAAGTTAAACATTATCCTGCCTTTAGAGATGAAAGAAATGAGATTCACAGAAAAGCTTACCCCATATCATACAGAAAAATAATGGGAACTCAGTTTTCTCACCCTAACGATGTACCATATAACATTTTCTTATATGACATATAACATCTCAAGATGTAAATCTTAGGGTATACCAAATAATGTCTCATATTAATAGAGGGGTCATATAGTAAATGTTACATATGGGGTATTAAATCTCAATTAAGAAACATAATAAACTATTCCATAAGAAGCCATACTTAAATTTTTATTAACAATTATACCTATTAAAAAGAAAACACCAAAGTGATTTGTTAGTTAGAAACTAAAATAAGAAAGGCTTATAAACCTTCAATCTCCAACTATTGCCTTTTTCACATTTTGATCCTGAGGATGATTACAATGTCCTAATTTCTATTTTGGTAAGTAGGTTTTCAGCAGGGCTCCCCTGAGGCCCAGCAAGCTCAGACAGATACAACAGCAGCTGCATCCAAGAAAGTGTTAGATACCAAGGAATTGATCTAAATTCCTTTTTCACAGCCATCTTCAGTTTATTCAACAACTTTTGGAGACCTAATCCATTAATAAAATGTCATGATTTCATTTTATTTATCCCAACTGGTATTTTCAAAATCAGAAACAAGTGAGATCAGGTATAATTCTTTAGAGTGTATGATAAATATTCCATTTGATGACATTTCATTTGTTCGAATCTAGATTCAGACTTTCACTTTCAGAAGAATATAGCTATTGTTATTACAGGGAAAACTACCTGGCCCCAGGCACATAAGGAATTAATTTTAGGAGTTGGTAACATATTATAAATTGGAACAAAGAAATTCATACTGATGCTTTTCTATTAACCCTAGACTTTATCATGAGAGGATCTCTTATGGGCAGGGGCATTATTTAAAACCCTTTATATCATGGGTCTGTTAGTATTCTCTTGCCTACATCAATTAAAATCCTATTTTAAAATGGTAGGAAACAATAAAGAAAGGTATAATCTCACATAACTGGGAATACCAGAGATAGTGTGGGCTCCAAAACAGTGTAATCAGTGGCCCAAAAAGGAGGGTCATTAAAGATCTTAATTCTTGGCTGGGCGCGGTGGCTCACGCCTGTAATCCTAGCTCTATGGGAGGCTGAGGTGGGCAGATTGTTTGAGCTCAGGAGTTCGAAACCAGCCTGAGCAAGAGCGAGACCCCGTCTCTACTAAAATTAGAAAGAAATTAATTGGACAACTAAAAATATATAGAAAAAATTAGCCGGGCATGGTGGCACATGCCTGTAGTCCCAGCTACTCGGGAGGCTGAGGCAGGAGTATTGCTTGAGCCCAGGAATTTGAGGTTGCTGTGAGCTAGGATGATGCCACAGCACTCTAGCTCAGGCAACACAGTGAGACTCTGTCTCAAAAAAAAAAAAATCTTGATTCTTCATATCTTCCCATCTTTGGGAGGTTGCTTTTTCCAGTCTGTGTTGTAAGATGGCTACAGCTCTTGTAGAATTGCATTCAGAGAGGACAACATCCATATGAAGGAGTGGAATGGTCTCTTTCTGCATCTCTCTGGGAGGTGAGGAGACTTTTTCCAGACTAATCTCCACCCCAGTGATATCCCTTCATGCCTCATTGGTCCAAGTGTGTCACATGAACATCCTTCTTTATAGGACAATCACTGGCGAGGGTCTAATGAGTGCTAAAAATTAAGCACAATATCCATCACATGCTGTATCTAAGAGCCTTTCTCTGAATCAGAGTAGGACAACTCTGTACTCGCAGGAAGATGGAACAAATTAAAGAGGAAACAGGCCTAGACTAAACCTGAAGATAGAGCAGGTATAACATAGGGTATGGCTACCAAAAGTGTGGTTAGACCCACAATGATGCTGTGGTATTTTCTAAAGGTCTACGTAGGTAAAACTTAGCAGTCCAGCTCGTCCATGGGTATTGGTTTCCTGAAGAATGTCCCTTTGTTAGCAGTACATGTAAGGCCATTTTTTTCTCCTAGAGCATGAGAAACTATTATAATAAATCCTTTACTTTCTTTTGGATGAGGGATTTACTCCTTTCAAACCATTGGATCTACAGGGGATGAAAAGCAGCGTTAAAGTTCCTTTTCTTTGATTCTTATCAGCTCTGTGCTTTTTGTAAGTCTCACTCATTTAGAGAAAGCAGCAAAGCATCCTTAGTTCATCTGTGGAATAAGAAGATGGATCTTTAATCAGACTAATACAGACATAGGCTCCTTTTGAGTCAAACAGACAGAGCAATTTAATAATTAGGCTCCCAACCCAACCCATCACAAATACAAAACAAAATACAAAAAGAACTGAAGCCACTTATACTTTCTAGTCAAGCATGGGTTGAATTGGGGTTGGGAAAGCTACTGAGACGATTAGTGGATACAGATGTGGGGGAAAATATAATCATGGAAAACAATGCCTGAGTTGAGGGCAGCACTGACACTTCAGACAACAAACTAACTGCTGAGTAATGCTGGCCACATAAATAATGAAAAATTTTAATGGGCCATCTGGACGCCCACATCGTGACACCAAATCATGTCAAAGTAATTCATCTTATAGCATGTATTTTTAACTCCTTAACAACTTATTTACATTTAGCCTAGAGTTATGATCTCTAATTCAGCTGCACGTTCTTAGAGTTACACTACTTTGGGGTGAACGTCTCCCTTTTTCTCAGTTTAAATGCATCAAGTGGTTTGCAATAGTCATTGTTATTTTAGTACATTAAAATGGAGAGTTTAAGAGAGAACATCTGCTCTAGAGTGATAGAATATGATCTTTGGTGTGAATATGATAGAAAGGTATGTGGAATGTAATTATTATTGCTCTTATTAATATTTGGCCATCAAGGTAGTCATCAGCACTGGGCAGTAACAAATTCTTCATTCTTATTATTTTCTAGAATCCTCTCTTATATTCCTTAATTATTAAGCTCTTATTTCCAACTTGTAAACTATCTAGTATAGTGGGGGAAAAAAGGTGACAGGGCAGAACTTCACCTTTGACTCATTCAGTTTGTCAAGATAAATATAATTTTTACCCAGTTTCAGAATTACAAAGGAATAAGAGCCAAGCAATATGGGAAAAACCTTGTACATAGCACTGAGGACATGCTGGTTGTTTTCTCCTTTGTTCCTGGGATTCTAAGGATTTACTTAAGAAAATCAAGTTTTCCTTCTTATCATGAAGCCTCATTTCAGACCTTGAGGCTTTGGTGGAAATGGTTGTGCGGTTTTATTATCTGAAAAAGAATTGTGCTGACTATATTATCCCTTAAAAGAATTTCTTTCTCAAGGACGTGATATGAACAAAAAGGGACTTCTCTTACAGGGTAAAAGGGCTGAGAACTACACAATGAATAGCAGAAAAGGAGTATGGTGGAGAATTATAGCATTCCCTGCCGCAGGAGACTAAATCCCAGGGAAAACTTCTGAGGAGACATGGCAAATAGAGGAAGAAGGAAGTGATAAACAGCTTGCTAGATGAGGTGAGTTTTTCCTGTTACCTACAGTATAACATTAATTTGCAGAACTATGCTTTCCAAGAGGCTACTTTAATTTCTACTTGGATGTCTATTAGTCATTTCAAACTGAGCGTGCCCAAAATTAACCTCTTGATTTACTTACCTTCAAAATGGCTTCTCCCCAAACATTATTTGAATGAATGAAGCACTATGTCTACAGCCCAAAACCTAGGAGTTGCTTTG
>NW_012144744.1:1386207-1386789 GCF_000956105.1 Propithecus coquereli | reverse complement strand
AAAAAAAAAATTACTAGAAATAGAAAGAATCAGGAAATTATGACCCATAATGAGAAGAAATACCATAGGAAATGTAACCAGAAATGATACACATGATAGAATTAGCAGATAGTGATATTAAAACAAATAACTTCATCATATGTGTGCTTAAGCTAGAGAAAAGACATATGACATGATCTGAGTCATAGAAAAGATATTAAAAAAACAAATCAAACTTCTAATGATGAAAATTACAATCTAAGATTAAAAGAACAGTGAATGGGGTTAGCAGATTAGACATTGCAGAAAAAATAGTGAATTTGAAGATTTGGCAATAAAACACACAAAGAAAGAAGAATGGGAAAAACAAATAAACAGAGCAGCAATTAGGATTTGAATGTCAAAAAGCAGCCTAATATACCTTTAATTGGAGTCCCTGAAGGAGTAGAGAGAGATGGGTAAACATAAAAATATATATTTTAAAGCATAATGGCTAAAAATTTCCCAAATTTGATGAAAGCTATGAACTTATGGACCTAAGAAGCTCAATGAACCCTAGGCAAAAGAAACATGAAGATAACTGTACCAAAGGGCATCATAATC
>NW_012144744.1:1385373-1385768 GCF_000956105.1 Propithecus coquereli | reverse complement strand
AGGTAAAACTCACAATGTCTTACATCCAATAAAAAAAAAATTACTAGAAATAGAAAGAATCAGGAAATTATGACCCATAATGAGAAGAAATACCACTGGAAATGTAACCAGAAATGATACACATGATAGAATTAGTAAATAGTGATATTAAAACAAACATCTTCATCATATGTGTGCTTAAGCTAGAGAAAAGACATATGACATGATCAGAGTTATAGAAAAGATATTAAAAAAACAAATCAAACTTCTAATGATGAAAATTACAATATCTAAGATTAAAAGAACAGTGAATGGGGTTAGTAGCAGATTAGACATTGCAGAAAAAATAGTGAATTTGAAGATTTGGCAATAAAACACACAAAGAAAGAAGAATGGGAAAAACAAATAAACAGAGC
>NW_012144744.1:1384235-1385323 GCF_000956105.1 Propithecus coquereli | reverse complement strand
TTCGACAGCAAAGACTGGTTTTCCAGCAGAAAGGATTTTCCTAGAGCCTTATCCCAGTTTGGGGAATAAAATTTCTCCCCACTCCACTCTCTTCAGGCTTTCTGTTTCAGCTAAGAGGGAGAAAATACATTTCAAAGAAGTCAGGGCTTTATGGAAATACGTTGGTAATACCACAGCCAGGAAAGGGAGAAGGGAGTAGGGAGAAAATAATTGTATCACTAGAAGAACACTTGTGACAGTCACATTGCCAAGACAGAGGGCCCCTAAAAGATTGAGATTTAATTGGAAGATTATAGAAATTTCCCTCTTCCCCATACCTTAGCACTATACCAAGAAATCTCCAGTACATTAATAATATATTATAGCTGAAAAAGCTGCATGGAATAGAATATCACTGAGGAGGAATATTTAGGGAAGCACAGAGTCAGGAGGGGAGACAATAATTGGAAGATTATAGAAATTTCCCTCTTCCCCATACCTTAGCACTATACCAAGAAATCTCCAGTACATTAATAATGTATTATAGCTGAAAAAGCTGCATGGAATAGAATATCACTGAGGAGGAATATTTAGGGAAGCACAGAGTCAGGAGGGGAGACAATAACAAGGGCACCGGAGGACTTTGAACTCTCTTATACCTATAGGTATAGGAATCATTAAACACAGCCTAGTATCTAGCTGGGTTAACATAAATCCTGACACTGAAAACCTATTTACCTCAGTTCCTATTATCGAATAAAATATGCCTGATTTGTTGTGAAAAATTAGAAGGCATAGCAAAAACAATGAATAAACAGCCGTCTGAAGAGACAAAGCAATCACTAGAACCAAACTCAGATATGACACAGATGCTAGGAATATCATACAGTAAATTTTAAATAACTATCAGTATTATGATAGAAGCTCAAATGGAAAAAGTACTCAACACGGAAGAATACATGAGTAATGCAAGCAAAGAAAAATTCTAAGAAAGAATTAGTAGAAAAACCTAGAAATTAAAAACACTGTAATTGAAATGAAGAATACCTTTGATGGGCTCATCAGTGGACTGGAAAAAGATTAGAGAGAATCACTGAGCTTGAAGATAG
>NW_012144744.1:1383231-1383582 GCF_000956105.1 Propithecus coquereli | reverse complement strand
CATATAGGTATCTAAGTGGTTAAAACAAACAAAAAAACAGAGATTAAAGGATATTGTTCATCCACTATCTTATAATGTATTCATTTTTATGTTTTGTCTCCATGTTCTTTGCAATCTTCTCCCCTTTACACAGCTGAAATACTTTAATATAGAAGCTCACTGAATACAAACATATTTTTAAATCTTTGTACTCTAAATTCTTTGGAACCAAATGTTCGAACCTCTAGTGTTAGAAAGCCCACACTGAAGCAGACTGGTATGAGATATATTTTTAGCAGGTGGCTTCCCAATGACACTAAAGATGAGGTTTTGAAGACAGCCATCTGTTCCACCTACTTAGGAATCTTCCTG
>NW_012144744.1:1382061-1383181 GCF_000956105.1 Propithecus coquereli | reverse complement strand
AAAAATGCAAGTGAGGACATAGTTAACCAACTTATTTAAGTCAGAAACTGGAAAAGGAAATCTGTTGTCAACACTTCCATTTAGCATGTATGGAAAGTCCTAGTCAGCACTACTGGTTAAGAAAAAGAAGTGATGCATATCCATATAAGAAAGAAGTAAAATTGCCTTTCTTTGCAGATGACATGATCATCTATAGAGAAAAATTGACTTAATCTACAAGAAGTTTACTAGAACAAATAAGTGAACTTAGCAAGGTTGCAGGGCATGAGATCGTTATGTGAAAAATATTTCTATGTCTATAAACTATCAAAAAACAATTGGAAATTGAAATTTTAAAATGCCATTGATAATATCACCACAATGTGAAATAGGATAAATCTAACAAAAGATGTGCATGACCTATGTATGGGAAACTGCAAAAATGTATTGAGAGAAATTAAATTACTTAAATAAAAAGACACATTGATCATGGATAGTAAGACTCAGTATTGTTAGGATGCAAATTCTCTCCTACTTAACCAATAGATTCTGTGTAATCCCAGTCAAAACCTAGTAGGTTCTTTGTGGAAATTGACAAGCTAATTCTAAAATTCATATGGCAATGCAAAATATATAGAATAGATAAAACTTTAAAAGAAGAACAAAGTTAAAGAGCTTATACTATCAGCCTTTAAAATCTATAAAGTTACTGTAATCAAGGTAGTTTAATATTAGCATTAAGATACCTTGATCAATGGAACAGAATAGCATCCAGAAACAGACTAATACATATATGGTCAATTGGGTTTTGATAAAGTATCAAGGTAATTCCGTAGAAAAAGATAATGTTTTCAACAAATGGTACTTGAAAATTTGGATACCATATGCATAAAAATATGACATTTTATGCCTCATACCATATGCACAAAGTAGCAAAACACTGACTGTAAACCTAAATGTAAAACATAAAGCTAATACTTCCAGAAGAAAACATAAGAGAAAATCTTTGTAACATTGGGTTAGGCACAGTTTTCTTAGATATGACACCAAAAGCATGATACATAAACTAATAAATTGATAAATTAAACTCTAAAAAATTAATTACTTCTCTTCAAAAAAACAGCCTTAAGAAAATGAAAAG
>NW_012144744.1:1374791-1376109 GCF_000956105.1 Propithecus coquereli | reverse complement strand
AATTTGATGGTGAGTACATGTGGTGCTTGTCTTTCCCTTCTTGGGATACCTCACTTAGTAGAATGCGTTCCAGCTCTATCCAGGAGTATACAAGAGGTGCTATATCGCCATTGTTTCTTAAAGCTAATTAGTACTCCATGGTATACATATACCACATTATATGTATATTTTTTTAATTTCAGAGTATTACAGGTGTACAATCGCTTTGGTTACATAAATTGCCGTTGACAGCCCGAGTCAGAGCTACAAGTGTTCCCATCCCCCAGACAGCATGCACCGCATCCCTTAGGTGTGAATTTACCCATCCCCCAGCTGTCTGACACCCTATAAATGTTGCTTCCCATATGTGCACATTAGTGTTTATCAATTGGTACCAATTTAGCAATGAGTACATGTAGTGTTTGCTTTTCCATTCCTATGATACTTTACTTAGAAGAATGAACAGGCTCCAGCTCCATCCAGGTTAATACAATAGGTAGTTCACCATTTTTTATGGCTGAGTAGTACTCCATGGTATACATATACCACATTTTGTTAATCTATTCATGTATTGATGAGGGGAAGCTCCCATACTTTTGGAGGCTTTACCACCATGAAATTCTTCAGGCTTTCATGAGGAAGATTTTTAGAAAAGCAAGAGAGATCCCCAAGTGGTTTTGTCAGGGAGAAGAGTAATCATTGAAAAATACATGCAGAGCCTTTTCGACAGCAAAGACTGGTTTTCGAGCAGAAAGGATTTTGCTAGAGTCTTATCCCAGTTTGGGGAATAAAATTTCTCCCCACTCCACTCTCTTCAGGCTTTCTGTTTCAGCTAAGAGGGAGAAAATACATTTCAAAGAAGTCAGGGCTTTATGGAAATACGTTGGTAATACTGCAGCCAGGAAAGGGAGAAGGGAGTAGGGAGAAAATAATTGTATCACTAGAAGAACACTTGTGACGGTCACATTGCCAAGACAGAGGGCCCCTAAAAAAGATTGAGATTTAATTGGAAGATTATAGAAATTTCCCTCTTCCCCATACCTTAGCACTATACCAAGAAATCTCCAGTGCATTAATAATGTATTATAGCTGAAAAAGCTGCATGGAATAGAATATCACTGAGGAGAAATATTTAGGGAAGCACAGAGTCAGGAGGGGAGACAAAAACAAGGGCACTGGAGGACTTTGAACTCTCTTGTACCTATAGATATAGGAATCATTAAACACAGCCTAGTATCTAGCTGGGTTAACATAAATCCTGACACTGAAAACCTATTTACCTCAGTTCCTATTATCCAATAAAATATGCCTGATTTGTTGTGAAAAATTAGAAGGCATA
>NW_012144744.1:1366384-1367659 GCF_000956105.1 Propithecus coquereli | reverse complement strand
CTGTCTGCTCTAGATTATGCTCATCCTTATCCTTAGCCATCAGGAGCAAGAAAATAACTTGCAGACATTTTGATAGGAGATAATTTCACCATAAAATGTATTTGGACACACAATTAAAAAATATAGTCTCTTTAGCTCAAAGGCAGATAAGCAACTAGCCATAAAACAATGCTCTATGAACCCACAGACACAAAAAATAATTATTTTCTAGTCACTAAGCCAATATTTAAAACTATTAATATTAATATATCTCTTTTAGCTTCCCTTGCCATTTTAGATAAGGTCTGTGTTTTCATCCAACTTAATGTTGTAAAAGCTAGTTAAATCAACAAATTATCAAGACCCTTTTCTTACTGTTCTAGTTAAGGGTTTGACACTGTTTATATTTTAAGACTATTTGCGTTAATGCAGAAAATCTTTCTATGCTTCTACAACCAGTTTTTGCTTATCTTTTTCCAAGTTATTTGGATACCAGCCTTAAAATCTCTTCAAATTCACCATCAGTGGATTTAGCAGCCACTTTTTCCTGAAAACTGTGTAATAGGCCACCTGATTTTATTTTAATTTATTTGGGGGCTTTTCCATAATGGGATATCTGTACTAAGAAAGAGAATATGGTATAGTGAAAAGAGCACAGAATTTGGAGTATAAAAAATTTAGGTTTAAATACTGACACTGGCACTTATTAGCTATGAGACTTTGGGAAAGAACCTAACTAGAGTTTCCTCCTCTATAAAATGGTGATAATGTTAATAATGTCTGTGCCTCCCTCAGAAGACAAATGTGAAGATAATCTAGTTCATGTGCATATAATATTAACACAATGCCTGATGTGGTGTATGTATTTAGTATACGATAGTGATTAATTCACTATTGATAGGACTGATATTGAGAATATTTTTAAAATCAGTATGACAGGCACATCTCAATCAGTATTAGAGCCAACCTTAAACAACTAGGACTCTCGCACCTTGTACAGGCTGAATATCGGTCCCAAGTATTAGAAAACAGAAGGAAATAAAATTGGAAAAGGCAGCTGGGAGAGATTTGACGAAGACTTCATTATGTCTAGGAGAATACTTAAGAGAGCATTTCCACACCCTTTACCACAAACCCAAGTGCAAGAACCTACAGACCAGGAAGCAGCCTTTACCCGCAGCTCCTGATAAGTCTAAACCATGAGTTTTACTTGAAACCAGGGACGAGAAAGGCAGCTCTCATCTGATAGCAAAAGTTATGTCCAAAATGTATAAAATGTACTAACATAAATCAATC
>NW_012144744.1:1365239-1366334 GCF_000956105.1 Propithecus coquereli | reverse complement strand
GACAAAATTTCTAAAGCAGCTTTATTCGTAATTGCTAAATCTTGGTGGCAACCAAGATATTCTTTAATAGGTGACTGGAAAAACAACAGTGGGACATACCTACAATGGAACATTATTCAGAAATAAAAAGAAATGCATTATCGATCCACGATAAAATAGGGAGGAACCTCAGATGCATATTGCTAAATGAAAAGCCAGTTTGAAAAGGCTACACACTATATGATTCTCTCTATACGACAGTCAGGAAAAGGCAAAACTACACATACACCATAAAAAGATCAGTGGTTGCCAGAGGTGCAGGGGAAGGGAGGGAGGGATGAAAGGTGAAACTCGAAAGATTTTTAGGACAGTTAGACTATTCTGTATGACACTGTAATGATGGTTGCTTGACATCATATATTTGCCAAAACCCATAGAACTATATGACAGAAAGAATGAATATGAATATAAACTATAGATTTTAGTTAATAATGTATTGCTCTTAGCTCATTAATTGTGACAAATGTATCATACTAATATGTTAATAACAGGGAAAACTTGGTGGAGGGTATATGAGAACTCTGTACTATTTTTATAACTTTTCTGTAAATGTAAAACTATTCCAAATTACAAAGGTTATTAAAAATACCTGGCATGTAGTGAGTTTTCAAAAAATATTAGTTCCCCTTTACCATATGGACTATATCATACATAGCCTAAATTCAATTCAGTACAGTTGCTGTTGTAGGAGATGATTGTGGAAGAAAGTTTTCTAATAAATTAAATGTAAAATTTAATAAAGTATAATCATATAATATAAAATGATAACAGATTAAAAGTTTAATAATTGACAGTTAAGTAAATCTTTATTGCACACAATTTAATTTTTTTGATGATTCAGATGGCACTTGGGAATCTTTGAAAGCCTCTAAGTCATCATTATGAACATTAATTATTTCTGTAAGAGTGACAAGCAGAAGTTCACTAATAGAGACCTCTTATTATGAGAATGCCAATTTTAATTTGTTTAAGAATATAGATTCATCAAGGGCATACCAGATTTTTGAAATTATACACATAAAAAATCAATCAGCATAACAAAATAATTTTGCTCCT
>NW_012144744.1:1361053-1362183 GCF_000956105.1 Propithecus coquereli | reverse complement strand
TATATTGAGACTTCATGTTAGAGTTCATTTAAATAAAAAGGTTTTGGTGCTTATAAAAATGAATGAAAAGTCACTGTTCTATTTCAAACTCTATTCCTTATTTTTTGTGCATACTCAAATAGAGCCTCAACCTAGATCCTTGTCTGTAGACTCAAGCTTGTCAGCTCCCTATGCTCTGGATCTCTGGTCAATACTTGGATGGCTCTTGGGCTAGAATTTGTACTTGGCTTTGAGTTCTGAAAACTTACCTTAACTTTTCTACCCAGACTTTGAATCTCATTTGCCACTATCTTGTGTGTGATTCTAATAAAATAATCTAACTCTGGTTTTGTTTTCGGGACTGCGTAACTTAGGGACTGTTTTCTCAATTACCATCGTCTTTGCTCTTCTACTCATTGACTAAGACCTTGGCTCTGCATTTAGCTTCTCTTGGCTTATCATTATCAAAGACCAGGAATATATTTTATGATTTCAAGACATATATGGAGGCCTACGTGTCCAATAACTTAAAAGTAGCCCCTTCAGTCCAAGACAACATCTGTTAAAAATAAGGTACTGTATTTTTCTCCCCCAGATTTATTTCTTCTTATTAATTCACTGCTTCTGCTGGGCCTCATTTTAGCCCCTGCTTCTGACTCACACCCTAGTGACCGCTCTACTGATATCTTTCCAACTGACTGCCAGCAGTTGACCTTTCTCTTCTATGGACTCTTGCCTTTGGGAGTGAACTTGATGAATGTCTACCACAAAACTTAATCCCAGCATACTCTTCTTCCAAGACAATCTGGGAAGCTTTTTCAAAACTCAAATAATGAATCCTTGATTGCCAATTTACAAAATTTGTACTTAATTCTCTAGAAAGTGTTTTTCTTGGCTTTCCACATCAGTGCTTTGAACTCATGACCATTTCATTCTCCTTTTTTTTTTTTTTTTTTAAGATCCATACAAACTGACCCTGCTATTTTCTGTTTCCAAAATCCTCATAGTCATGCCCTCTTGGCACAGCTAGAAGTTACTCTGTTTAAGTGTTCATGAGTGTCTTCCTATCCTGGTAATACTGCGTTCAACTTACTAATGTGCATATTGCCTTAAATTACAACAAATTTCAGTAAGGTGCTGGGATTTAAAAT
>NW_012144744.1:1359684-1361003 GCF_000956105.1 Propithecus coquereli | reverse complement strand
AAAGGATTTAAGAACCAGAGATAGTCAGAAATAAATAGGAAAGCCATTCTTGTCATCTTGGATAAATAAGGACACATTGCTTGTAGATTTTGCCTGAGTCTGTGCTGAAACATGCTAAGTCATGATAACATAGCAGGATTCCTTTGAATAGCTCAGTGGGTGGGATGAGAAAGCTCTTTGAACTCCAGTTCCCTAGGATGTCTTGCTACTCTGTGTGATAACTTAACAAGTGTTTATCCGTGCCATAATATAGAAACTCATACATTTTTCCAAAGAGGATTTTCATTTTTTTCTCTTTCTGAATGCTGCAGTAACACAAAAACGAATCTTGAGATGGGGCACAAAATAAACTGGGTAAGCATGAGGAATTAAGCTCATGTGAGAGCTAAGAGGATTACATCTGCTGCCATCTTTGAGACCACCAAAATCCAGAGCAATTTTCTTTATGGATTTGGAGGTAAGATTTCAGTTGAGAGGAAAACTCATAGAATTTTGCAAGTCGGGAGGTGGGAAGATTCTAATTCAGGAAAAGAAACCATTTATATGTGAGATTGTGCTGACTCAATTATAAAGAACCTTAATTTGGTTTATCAAACCAAGCTCAGTTCATTTGACCCAATACGCCAATCCTATAAAATGGTGCTAGGCTTCTCTTCTCTGTACCAAAAAAACAAGAATTCAATTAAATACAAACAGATTATCTCATATCTCCAAGCCAAATACTTTTAGTCCTTTAAAATGCCCATTTAAATGTGAAGGAATGAGAGGAGGTAGTCAGGGAATGAGTCTCTTCTCAAATCTCTAGTTAGAGGACAATTGTAATTCTTTCAATTAAAAGAAAGAAAAAAAAGAAAGAAAAGAAACTTAGAGATCATGTCCTTCTTTAGCCATGCAGGGAATCTGTAATAGTTAATGTTCCTGTCTGCTCTAGATTATGCTCATCCTTATCCTTAGCCATCAGGAGCAAGAAAATAACTTGCAGACATTTTGATAGGAGATAATTTCACCATAAAATGTATTTGGACACACAATTAAAAAATATAGTCTCTTTAGCTCAAAGGCAGATAAGCAACTAGCCATAAAACAATGCTCTATGAACCCACAGACACAAAAAATAATTATTTTCTAGTCACTAAGCCAATATTTAAAACTATTAATATTAATATATCTCTTTTAGCTTCCCTTGCCATTTTAGATAAGGTCTGTGTTTTCATCCAACTTAATGTTGTAAAAGCTAGTTAAATCAACAAATTATCAAGACCCTTTTCTTACTGTTCTAGTTAAGGGTTTGACACTGTTTATATTTTAAGACTATTTGC
>NW_012144744.1:1358588-1359634 GCF_000956105.1 Propithecus coquereli | reverse complement strand
AAAAAGATGGTAGTGAATCAAATCCAACAACATATAAAATGAAATACAGTAATCTTCCCTTATCCACAGTTTCACCTTCCACAGTTCAGTTACTTGCAGTACAATACAATGAGATATTCTGAGAGAGAGAGATACAGAGAGAGATTTACATAACTCTTACTACGGTATATTTTTATAATTGTTCCATTTTGTTATTTTTGTTGTTAATCTCTTACTGTATATAATTTATAAATTAAACTTTATCATTGGCATGTGTTTATAGGAAAAAACACAGTACTTATAGGGTTAAGTACTACCCATGCTTTCAGGCATCTACTGAGGGTCTTGGAACATACCTCCTGCAGATAAGGAGGGACTACTCTATACGCCACAAAGAGTGGTATTTATCTCAAGTATGCAAGCCTTGTTCAATCTTCAAAAATCGATTAAAGTAATCCATCAACTCACCAGGCTAAAAGAAAAATCATATGATCATATCAGCAGATTCAGAAAAAGCACAAGACAAACTTCAACACATTTATGATAAAAGTTCCTCAGCAAACTAGAAATAGAGAGTGACTTCCTCAACTTGATAATGAACATCTATAAAAGAATCTATAGCTAATATACTTCATGGTGAGGAACTTGAAGCCTTCCCCCCAGGGATCAGGAAAAAGAAGAAAATATCTTGTTTTACCATTCCTATTCAACATCATACTGGAAGTCCTAGTTAATGTAATAAAGTAAGAAAAGGAAATAAAAGATACTCAGATTGGGAAGAAAGAAATAAAATTTTCTTTTTTTATTTTGCAGATCTGATTATTTATGTAGAAAATCCTAAAGAGTCTACAAAAAACCTCTTAGAACTAATAAGTGTTTAGCACAATTTCAGGATACAAGGTTAATATAGAGGAAAGTCAGTAAAAGTCAACATACTAGCAATGAACAATTGAAATTTGATATTAAAAACACATCATTCACATTAGCAACAAAAATTACACTTAGGTATAAATCTAGTAATATATATTTACAGAATCTATATGAGGAAAGCTATAAAACTCTGACTA
>NW_012144744.1:1347209-1347692 GCF_000956105.1 Propithecus coquereli | reverse complement strand
AAAAACTGTGAAGATAATGTTTTACCCAAGTAATCAAAGTTAATAATACCAAATCATGTGACAAACCAATACCATGTACCTCTTGATGTGAGGCTCTAAGATGGACACAGCTCCCCTGTGTAGGATTCTTGCCAAAATTACATAATCTAAATCTAATCCTGAAATAATATCAGATAAATCAAAATCGAGAAATATTCTACAAAAGGACGATTCTGTAAACTTCAAAAATGTCAATGTTTAGTTATTAATATATCTTCCTCAAAGGATTGTTTTCATTTTTCTTAGTCTTTTAAACTTTCTGTGCTATGATTTGGATGGTTTCTATTGATATGTATTCACATTCACTGATCTTTCCTTTTGAAGTGTTCAGTCTGCTAAAAAGCTCAGTAAATTTTTCATTTTACTTATTTTATTTTTCAGTTCTGGAATTTCCATTTGTTTCTTTCTTACAGTTTTTATTTCTCAGCTTCTTCTTTCATTATG
>NW_012144744.1:1341098-1344764 GCF_000956105.1 Propithecus coquereli | reverse complement strand
TTTTTTTTTTTCCTGGAGCTTATGGATACTTGAATTGATAAGAATAAAGTACAGTGCAATGTTATGAAATCGAATGCTGAGGCTAACCTCATCTCATTGTCAATTCATGAAGCAATGAGTAAAAATAATTGCAGTATAGTGAGTCATCCTAAGTTTAAATTTATCACTATTTTATTGTTTTATATTTGTGTATCAGTCAAGGTTTGATCAGACATATGGAACCGATAGGAGGGAGGCGTATATAAAAAGATTTATTGCAAGGCAATGATTTACAGAATTGTGGGGGCTGTCAAAGCAAGTCTGAAACATTCAGGGCAGGCTGGAATGCTCTGGGATGAGCTGAAGTTGCCGTTGCAGGTGGAATTTGTTCTTGCTCAAGGAAACCTCAGTTGTGCTCTCCCGGCCTTTCCATTGATTGCATCAGGCCCACCCAGATTATCTTGGATAATCGCCCTTACTTATAGTCAACTAGTTATGAACTTTAATCACATTTACAAAGTAACAGCTAGACTAATATTTGATTGAATAACTGGGTGTGGTGCCTGGCCCAGTTGACACATAAAATGGATCATCACAATTTATGTGACAACATTCTTCATTTTCCATACTAGTTTAGTAATAATAGATAGTTACATATTCTCTTAGCAAAATAAAAAGTTGAAAAATTTTTAATTGGTCTCAAAATAATTTTCTGAAATTGGTACCTGTCCATGAAAACTAACAGTCTAGAAGGCACTGCTGAAATATATTATGCTTCCCCACATTCCCATTTCTCAAATGGGAAGATATTGAGGGCCAGAAAGATGCTTTATTGAAAAACCATGGACAGTTTGCATTCCTCAGTTTTATTGAGTTTAATTTTCTCATATGTTGGCTTACCTTATTGCCTTTTAGGTTAAGTTATACTGTATGATCTTTCTATTGCTGCACAGCAAATTATGACAAAGTTTATTACCTCAGAGTTTTAGGAGTTGGGACTCAGACCCTTTGCTCAGGGCCACACCTGGATTAAATTAAGGTGTCTGCAGGGGCTGTAATGTCATCTGGATTGCAGAGTTTTCTTATCTATTCACTTGTTTTTGGTGGAATTTAATTCCTTGTGGTTGTAGGACTGAGGTCTTTGGCTTCTAGTGCTGCCCATCATTCCCTGACATCTGGCTTTCTCCGCAAGTCAGATTGCTTCTTGAAGGCCAGCAAGAGAGAGAGAGTCTTTAATAGTTTGGATCATTCTGACTTCTTACACCTCTGACCTCTAAAGGATCCCTTAGAGAGGCCAAGACGGCAGACTACAAGCAGCCTACACAATGCCACTCTCATGGAGAGGATTGAAAATGGTGAATAGATACTCACCTTTGGATTGATTATCTGAGCGAGAGCACTGGGAATCCATGGAGAGAGGGAAGTGAAGATAGAAATGGGACTAGCTGCTCAGCAGGACTGGAAGTAATTAGGGAAGGCACCCACATATAGGAAAGAGAAAGAGGAGAGAATCCCAGACTCCAGGGGCAGGAGGCCTGTCCACTGCAGCAGGCCTCCAGACTGATACAGAGACCTGACTGGAGGCTGTGCAGCGGCATTGCTACAGAGAGAAGGGATGGCTGGCTTGTGAGCTCTGAGCATTGTGGTTGTTTCCATTGTAACATCCCAAACCTGGAATGCTACATTTGCCCAGGGGTCAGATCTGTGACTGTAGTTTCCCCCTTGCCCAGGACAGGTGAGGGGGAGCAGGGAATTCCCACACCGACATGTATCCCGTAGGCAGGTGATGTGTACCCCTACCACTACCACCAGGGACCCTGGGCAGATCAGGAAACCAAGGGCCTGGCACCTGCTGGTGTGGCTTAGGTGATCCTGCTCAACTGCAGTTTTCTCGGGACCCACATGCCTGGAGTCCATAGCACCCACTGTCAACTGCCATGGCAGCTAGACCTCTGCCATAGCCCTGAGTGAGACAAAAGCCAGTGTAGCCACGGTCTTTGGATCTGGGTGGTCTGCATGCCACAGACCTGCATCAGCTTGTACAGGCACCCTGCCCACCGCCCCCTTCCCTGCCCATGCACCCTGCCCTGCAGCTGTCCTGGCCTGAACTCCTGAGTGCCCAGTGCTACGGACCTGCTTGATCCCAAGTAGGCACCTTGCCCTGTGGGTCTACTCTGTGTGGTGGTCCCACTCCACCCTACATTTGAGCTCCAACCTGCTGGCCTGCTGCATACCAGGGGCCATTTTGCCCTATGCCCTGTGGGCCTGCGGGGCCGCTATTCCCTAAGCACCTGCTATACCCTGTGCCGCACCCTGCACAGACCTGCCCAGCCCATGCACCTGGCACCTCACCTGCCTGGGCCTGCATTCATGCATGCTGTGCCCAGTGGATCTCCTCTATCCTTCACATGCACCCTGTCCTGCTGGCCAGCTCCATCTTCTGTGCATACCTGGCACCAGGGGCTGACCCTGCCACAGTGGCCCAGTGACAACCACAGGGAAACAGAGGAGATGCAGCAGAACAACAGCATTAAAGGCTCACAGTGCATCCACCCTTCTCCAGCCTAGTCAAGCTTCTGGAATAGGACCTAAGCACAGCATCCAGGAGCCCATCCCTATCTTCACCAAGCAGCAGAGGTCTCAGCAGAGGAGAACAAGTATACCATATCTGCTATCTGTTTTGAACTAAGAGAAGTGGGCCCAGATGAGAAAGCACCAGAATAAAAACTCCATCAACATGAACAAACAGTCTGTCTTGATATTCCCAAAGGATCACCTTAGCTCTTTAGTAATAAACTCCAACCAAAAGGAAATTATTGAAATGACAGATATGGAATCCAAATTATGGATGGCAAATAAGATGAATATAATTGAGGAGGTGGTAGGAAACCATCACAAACCAAAAAAATAATTCAGGATATGAATGGAAAATTCGAGAAAGAGATGAATAACATTAGAAAAGAGATAACAGAACATAAAGAAATGAAAGAGTCCACCCTTGAGAGTGTCTAGTGACCAAGGAGGCCGCTCTTCAAGCTGAGACATGCTGTCACCTCTCTGCTGCGACTTGGTGGCTGGAGCTGCCGGCCAAACGGACAGATTCCACTGCGGGAAGGGCTGAGTAGAGAGTGAAGGAGGCTGTTTTCCCAGCAGGGTCCTGTAGCTTCATTTTTGCGGTGACTTGGCGATCAGCGCCTCCCCCCAAGGAATTAGTTCCCCACCCTTGGCAGTGCGGAGGGACAAGGGAAGCTGTTCTCTAGACTGTGACCCTGTGGGGGAGGTGGATGACCCTTGACTACGATCTGACTACTGATATTGCATACTAAAGGGACTGCCCCCACATCCGCTGGGGTGGAATAGTAGGACAGGCTGCTTTCTGGTCTGGGTCCCTCAGGGATCTTAGGCCGGACCTCTCTAACATCCCTGAAGTGTGTACTTCTTTCCAGCTAGCCAAACCTGCTCTTGAAGGGGTGGAATAATAAGGGTCACCCTTCCTGAACTGAGATGCCAGGTAGCCCCAGGAAGCGCCCTTCCCTCAGTCTGGGGGGTTATCTGTCCCTCTGGCAGGTGAAAACCTGCCCTCGGAGGAGGAAAGAAATGAGAGAAGACGTTTTTCAGGCCGGGCCTTGTGACAGTCTCAGCTAACACCACTCCCACAGCCCTTCAGGACAGAGCCCGCCCCTGAAG
>NW_012144744.1:1339551-1341048 GCF_000956105.1 Propithecus coquereli | reverse complement strand
GATGCAGCAGAGCAACAGCATTAAAGGCTCACAGTGCATCCACCCTTCTCCAGCCTAGTCAAGCTTCTGGAATAGGACCTAAGCACAGCATCCAGGAGCCCATCCCTATCTTCACCAAGCAGCAGAGGTCTCAGCAGAGGAGAACAAGTATACCATATCTGCTATCTGTTTTGAACTAAGAGAAGTGGGCCCAAATGAGAAAGCACCAGAATAAAAACTCCATCAACATGAACAAACAGGCTGTCTTGATATTCCCAAAGGATCACCTTAGCTCTCTAGTAATAAACTCCAACCAAAAGGAAATTATTGAAATGACAGATATGGAATCCAAATTATGGATGGCAAATAAGATGAATATAATTGAGGAGGTAGTAGGAAACCATCACAAACCAAAAAAATAATTCAGGATATGAATGGAAAATTCACGAAAGAGATAAATAACATTAGAAAAGAGATAATAGAACATAAAGAAATGAAAGAGTCCACCCTTGAGAGTGTCTAGTGACCAAGGAGGCCGCTCTTCAAGCTGAGACACGCAGTCACCTCTCTGCTGCGACTTGGTGGCTGGAGCTGCCAGCCAAACGGACAGATTCCACTGCGGGAAGGGCCGAGTAGAGAGTGAAGGAGGCTGTTTTCCCAGCGGGGTCCTGTAGCTTCATTTTCGCGGTGACTTGGCGATCAGTGCCTCCTCCCAAGGAATTAGTTCCGCACCCTTGGCAGTGCAGAGGAACAAGGGAAGCTGTTCTCTGGACTGTGACCCTGTGGGGGAGGTGGATGACCCTTGACTACGATCTGACCGCCGATATTGCGTACTAAAGGGACTCACCCCACATCCACTAGGGTGGAATAGCAGGACAGGCAGCTTTCTGGTCTGGGTCCCTCAGGGGTCTTAGGCTGGGCTTCTCTAGCATCCCTGAAGTGTGTACTTCTTTCCAGCTAGTCAACCCTGCTCTTGAAGGGGTGGAATAATAAGGGTCGCCTCTTCCTGAACTGAGACACCAGGTAGCCCCAGGAAGCGCCCTTCCCTCAGTCTGGGGGGTTATCTGCCCCTCTGGCAGGTGAAAACCTGCCCTCGGAGGAGGAAAGAAACGAGAGAAGACGTTTTTCAGGCTGGGCCTTGTGACAGTCTCAGCTAACACCTCTCCCACAGCCCTCCAGGACAGAGCCCACACCTGAAGGTAGGGAGATAGGAGAAAAAATACTTTCCCCATAGGACTAGCCTGAATCTGTATGACCTTGGATCTAAGCAAAAGGAGACAATGTGTTGGCACAATACAGCTGATTGGTTTTGAACACCTGACAAGAACATAAGACAAAAGCTTGCATTTGGTGCCCAGGCTGTAGTCATCTTAGGGGCTAGTGGTCTGGAAAGGAAAATCTCGACCAGAGTCCTCAGCAATTGCACCAACTGGCATACTCATTAGGAATTCCTCCACAAAAGTGCCTAATAAGCCCTGAATAACATACTAGCAGCTCTCTCCTAGCTACAGATCAAGC
>NW_012144744.1:1335130-1336278 GCF_000956105.1 Propithecus coquereli | reverse complement strand
TTTTAAATAAAGGCTTTTACTTATAGTTGAAGTAATTTATCAAAGTACATTCTTTCAAAAAATAGGCTAGCAAACAAAAGCAAAATGAAAGAGTCATTTTCTGAAGGAGTCAGATGGAATTTGACATTTGACCCCTGTCTTCAGAGAGAAAAAGGGCTGAAAATACAGTGTATCTATAAAGGGAAATCATGTGAAAGACTGTAGCTGAAAACACAATCATATTATCATCTATGTGGTGATTTGTATTTTGTAAGTTGCTTTTACATACATGATGCCATGTAATTTTTCCAGAAACATAATATAGGGATGAGTACAAAGCTTCTGTGATGTATTTGGTAACTGTTCAAGATCCTACTGTTGGTCAAGTAGGATGGGAACGCATGACTTCTATCACTAAATTACCATGTTCTTTCCACTACCGCAGTGGGTGATCACTCCTCTCATAAGAAATGAGAAAAGAACAAAGAGAAAGGAGAGACTCAAGTAGAAAGTAGGTTCTAGAGAGGGTTAAATATAAAAGTGGTGTTTCAGAATATCCTGCTGGCTGCAGAATATCTCTTTGTGGACATTCTCATTGAGGATTTGGACTGGTTTTGGTGAAAGTGCTATCGCAAGGAGTCATGCCAGGATTATGAGGGTTGCCCTGCTAAACTGAAATAATAGAAGCGTTTAGAAAAGGTGAACCAAAAAAATATATTTGCCTTGGATAAAAGCACAATAGCTCTGGAGATGAGTCAAGGTCTAAGGTTATAGCCAGGAAAATGGTGAAGAATATAAAATCCAAAGGGCAAGACAAGACAGAAATGAGGCACTGAATATTAAGGTTGTATCAGGAAAGCCAGTAACAGGTTGAAATTCCATGTGAAGATGACTGAATGGACAAGTTCACAAATATGGCAGTTGAGGTTTGTGCCTGCCCTGGCCTGTTAATCCCGTGCCCAGGAAAAGCATGCAGAAGATGTTAAAGTGACTTCAAGAGACATTGTGTTTCAGGCAGCAACTAAATATTTCTTCATATGAATATTTTTCTATTTTTTTCTGAGTAGCCTAAATCTCTTTTCAAATAATCCTTGTGCAGAAATTCAGTATATAAATGGATAAAAAATAGAATTGATCTTATTTAGATGGAGGTAGAATTCAGAATTGAG
>NW_012144744.1:1333657-1335080 GCF_000956105.1 Propithecus coquereli | reverse complement strand
TACCATTCGACCTAGCAATCCCACTACTGGGTATCTACCCAAAGGAAAAGACATCATTTTATCAAAAAGACACCTGCACTTGAATGTTTATTGTAGCATAATTCATAATTACAGAGATGTGAAATCATCCTAAGTGCCCATCAATTCATGAGTAGATAAAGAAAATGTAGTGTGTGTGTGTGTCCTTGTGTGTCTGTGTGTGTTTGTGTGTATACACACACCATGGAGTACTATTCCACCATAAAAAGGCATGAAATAATGTCTTTTGTAGCAACTTGGATGGAACTTGAGACCATTATCCTAAATAAAGTGTCTCAGGAATAGAAAAACAAACACTACATCTACTCTCTAATAATTGGGAACTAAATCATGGGCACACACAGGCACAAAAGTGATATAATGGACATTAGAAACCAAGAGGGGAGGCTGGTAGGGGATGAGGTATAAAACCTTACCTATCAGGTACAATCAACATTATTCTGGTGATGGGCACACTAAAATCCCAAATGTAAGCATTGTAGAAGGTATTCATGTAACAAAAACATTTATACCCTCTTTATACCTCCTTAATATTTTGAAAAAAAAAGCATCCTTTAAGAACACCCCTTGAGTAGTTCAGGCCCGCCAAGTATAATTTTCCTTTTGTTTAGCTAAAATTAACAGAATGGTAGCCTTAAAAGACATCTACAAAATCACAAAATCCCTTCACCTTTGCCACATAGCACAACCCATTTAGGGAAGTGATATCCCATGATATTAACAGGTTCTGCCTACATTCAAGGGGAGGGTATTATACATTGCCTGTACACCAGGACAATCTTGGGAGCCATTTTAGAATTCTGTCCACTAGACAGAGTCAGTTATTTTTTCAACACCATCTTATTTTTACTTTAACATAGGGCAAAGTGAAAGAAAGAGGATAAAATTTAATTCATTTCATGTAACAGTGCATTCGTGATGGCACTGAACTGAATAAAATAGGTTAAAATTGGGTTTAGAAAAGCAGTAATCACCAAGCATTATTATGTAATAGATTTTGTTCAACTAAATCAATGTGTAATAGAACCTAGATAGAATTAAACTGGAAAAAGTACAGAGATTTTTACAAGCTCTAGAGATAATCATAAGAAAATGGGATATAGATCATGCATTGACATTTTTGCATCGTCTCAGGCAATGAAATTGGGCAGATAGATTTGTTTAAAGGATAAGCTCTCGTTTGGCTGCCATTCAAACACACAATTGCTCATCATGTAATTTTTAAATAAATGAGTCAGAATAGTGATGAGGATAGAGCAATACTTAATTAGAAGTAGTCTAGCTCTAGGTAAGCTCTGCACTCTTCTTAGGGTTCAAAAGTCAGCAGTCCATGGCTACTTCATATTTGCCCTAGCTTTCATTCTTCTCCCCAGAAGTATATTTG
>NW_012144744.1:1326447-1327872 GCF_000956105.1 Propithecus coquereli | reverse complement strand
TTATTTTCCCTGAAAACATTCTATGTGATAAATTTCTCTTAGAGACTGGGTCTTAGGGCCTGGCTAGCCTTATTCTTCCCATTTGTGATAACAGATAAGATTTGATGGATTCTAGGTTTCCCATAAGTTCTTAAATTATGTAATTTTAAATAACTTGTAGGTTAATGAAAATTTATCTTTTTAATACAATATTTGCTCAGGAAATTACTTCCAAAAAATCCTTCTGTATCCCAGGCTCAGTATGAGATCTGCAAAAACAGACATGCATTTGGTTCATTTCACTATTTTTGCACCCCTCACCCTGACCCAGTCTCAAGGGTTTCTTTCTGTTCTCAAACACGCTAATCTTATTCCTGTATCTAACTATCTCTAGTCGCTTTTTTTCCTCTGGCAGAGCCTCACTGATTGGCCCCTCTTCATCTTTCAGATTTTGTTTCAAGTATCATCTTCCTGTTCACCCTATTAAAGTTGCTTCTTTCTCTCTCCCTCACTTTATATCACTTCATGACTTGCCACACAGTAGACACTCAATAAATATTTCTTGAATAAACAAAAACATGAATCAATTTAAAAATGAAGAATCAATCTCTAACATCAAGAGCTCACTATATTGGGTAGAGACAAAGCTATAAACAATAATACTATTTTAAATCCTCTAACAAAGATGTGGAACTAAGTGCTATGCATGCACAAGAGAAGAAATGTCTATGCCAGGTAATTCTGGGAAAAGGCAATAATTTTGAGCTAGGTTTTGATGAATAGGTATAAGAACACCAAACAGGGAAATAAGAGAATAATATTCCAGGTAAAGGGGAAAACTGTGACCCAACATACAGAGCTGAGAAAGATCACAGGGAAGAGTTTCAGGGGGTAATGTGGCTTCAGGATTTTGGAAGCAATGCTAAAAAGTGTGGACTTCATTCAGTAACTGCTGAGGATTTTTGAAGGATTTTAAGCGAGGAAGCAACATGATTAGATATTTGGATAAAATGAGTTTGCTTGTGTAACAGCTAAAAGTACAAGAGAATGGGTCTCTCCACTTCTGAGGGAAGGGGAGCAGAATTTCAATCATGGGGGGAAATGTCCTTTGGAAGAATTGTTAAGAGCCAATTGCATTATTTGTGTGTGTGTGAATGTGTGTGTGCGTGCGCGTGGGTATGTGCACATATGAGAACATACACACAATGAGCTTAAAAACGCTAGCCAAAAAGCAAGTCTAAATGACATAATAATTACCAATAAAAAGGGTAAAGAAAATGATGTCTTTAATAATAACAGAATTTTCTGATTTAAAGGCAAGTAAGGAGCCAATTTTTTTTTTTTTTTTTTTTTTTACTTGACTCTTTGTCTATTCCCAGTGACTGAATTCTTCTATTTCAGATTCAATTATCTGTCCAATTCCAGGCTTAAGGTTAGGATTTCTGA
>NW_012144744.1:1322855-1323363 GCF_000956105.1 Propithecus coquereli | reverse complement strand
TGGGTAGCGTTGGAACAGCTATGAGTATTTTTCGGATACAGTGAAGTAGAAGTTGAATTGGGTATCCATTTACTTGGGTTTTGGGATGAAATTATGTGGTTCACCATCATGTCTGGGCATAGTTATTACAAACTTTAGTTATTACAAATCATCCCAGTGCAGCAATAGCTTCTGGGTATATTGTGACCACTCATTCTGCTAACTTACCTAGGGGTATGACATAAAGACTGACAATAGACTTGTTAATGAAGGTCAAAACTGAAAAAATATTTAAAATAAATCACAGGAAAAGGAAACTTGACGTATTTTGAAATGTCAGCTCATATATAAAGGAAATCTGACTGTTAATTCCCAAATTTGACAAAATTCCCATTTACATAACACAATAAAAAACAATTCATGAGACTAAAAAGAAATTGTAAACTATCATTAAAATTTTTTAATCAACAGTGCTTAAGGAAAGCCTAAACTATGTTTGTGTTCTCTCTGTAGAAAATTATATTATAAA
>NW_012144744.1:1321431-1322229 GCF_000956105.1 Propithecus coquereli | reverse complement strand
TTCCCATAAGTTCTTAAATTATGTAATTTTAAATAACTTGTGGGTTAATGAAAATTTATCTTTTTAATACAATATTTGCTCAGGAAATTACTTCTGAAAAATCCTTCTGTATCCCAGGCTCAGTATGAGATCTGCAAAAACAGACATGAATTTGGTTCATTTCACTATTTTTGCACCCCTCACCCTGACCCAGTCTCAGGGTTCCTTTCTGTTCTCAAACACGCTAATCTTATTCCTGTATCTAACTATCTCCAGTCGCTTTTTCTCCTCTGGCAGAGCCTCACTGGTTGGCCCCTCCTCATCTTTCAGATTTTGTTTCAAGTATCATCTTCCTGTTCACCTTATTAAACTTGCTTCTTTCTCTCTCCCTCACTTTATATCACTTCATGACTTGCCACACAGTAGACACTCAATGAATATTCCTCGAATAAACAAAAACATGAATCAATTTAAAAATGAAGAATCAATCTCTAACATCAAGAGCTCACTATATTGGGTAGAGACAAAGCTATAAATAATAATACTATTTTAAATCCTCTACCAAAGATGTGGAACTAAGTGCTATGCATGCACAAAAGAAGAAATGTCTATGCCAGGTAATTCTGGGCAAAGGCAATAATTTTGAGCTAGGTTTTGATGAATGGGTAGAAGAACACCAAACAGGGAAATAAGAGAATAATATTCCAGGTAAAGGGGAAAACTATGACCCAACATACAGAGCTGAGAAAGATCACAGGGAAGAGTTTCAGGGGGTAATGTGGCTTCAGGATTTTGGAAGCAATGCTAAAAAGTGTGGAC
>NW_012144744.1:1310028-1312122 GCF_000956105.1 Propithecus coquereli | reverse complement strand
AGATATTAGTGATCCTTTACCTACTAGAAATTTTAATATGTTAAATTACAATAAATCCATATATAATCAGATTTTATTCTAGACTCCCCAAAAACCTAAATTAGGATGATAGAACCCCTTATAGTTTGGCAAGTGTCTGTGTGTGTACCTATGTGTGTGTCTGTTTGTGTCTCTGTGTGCCTGTGTGTGTATATTTTCATATGCATCTTTTGAGCTGCAGTCTCCACACACACACACACACACACACACACACACCCCTCAAGTACATGAGTTACTTGGCTTTATGTACAACCTCCCCACTATCCCTCATTCTGCTGCCACATACATACACAGTGTCAGGCAAATGGTAGGTGGTCAGTAAATATTTGCTGAATTAATTAATACACGAATAGCTCAGAGGAAGGAGTCTCTTAAACGTTAATTATATTTATTAAATTATGTGAATTCATTGTTCCAATTGCCTGTGGAGTAAATTTATAAACATATACAAGTAATTTATCTTTCTGGTTTAGGCAGAAGTTAGTCTAATTGTTTTAATGCATCTTGTTTTCAGGTAATGGTTTCTGTCAGTAACAGTTTCTAAGGTCAAACACCTAGTAACTGTCCAGCTATGAACCCAAGTTTGTTAAATTGCATTACCTGTGCTTTTAAACTTAGCCCAAAATCATATCTCATTTGAAAAACATTTATACTGTTGCCCTGGATCCTCAATATATACATTTCCATCACACTTGGCATATGATTCAGATCCTAGCCCCAACTGTACTATTTTTATTTTGACTAATATAATTGCTCTTTATAATGAACCCTGGAAATTTGAAATACTATTGATTTATTGACTCCTTAGAAAAGCTTTGTTATCACCAGCTTGCTAGTGCAACTCCCTGGCATGCTTTCCCCCCTGCTTTTGGTGTGCTAATTTTGTTTCCAGAAAGGAATATAGGGGTTTTAACTTTTATTTTGGATCATTAATTTCACTAAGTCATTTGGACAGCAGGGTACTTAAAGCTTTCTCAGCACTTTGAATGAAAGAAGACTTTGAGAGTGCCTCAGTTGAATGCTTCTTGTTCTAAGCTGAAGGCTTGTATTAGAAATAGCCTACACTGTCCATGGAAGATTTATGAGTATATGATTGAACCAGGAATGACAGATATGATAACATGTGAAGCTTTCACAAACGCGTGGGTGAAAAGAATCATTTTTGAAGTGTCATGAATGATATTCTCAATTTAATTAAAATAAAAAACAAGCTATTGGCATAATATCTATAGTATTCAAGTTTGGTGTTCCTACCAATAGTTGGAGACATTGAAAGTTATTTAAAAAAGCACTGATTGAAAATTACTTTAGTTATCATTTAAAAAATAATTAAAACGGTTGTGCTATTACAAATAAATACAGCGTTTAAAACACTCACAAAATACTGATTAGTAGAAAAACAGGAAAAATGCCCTAGCTGATAAGATTTAAGATTTTGGTATTATAAACTTCTAGAAAGTTTTAATGAATATATATGTATTGGCTTTAGCTTGTTTTGAATGAGAATACCCACATCTATATCCATATCATGGTGGACATTTTTCATGTTTTGACTCTCTAATATCAGCACGATTTTTTGTACATGTGAGGAATTCCTTACCTTTTAAGCACTGGTGAAGGACTAAACTTGCCTTTTATTATGAGGCTGGAGATATCTCCTCACTTTTCTAGGTTCTCTGCTAGCAAGTTTATAGGCTGGTACCTAAGCTCAGCTAATTATCATAGTTCATCTGGAATTACTGAACGTAAGAGGCCACTCTTTCTTGCAACAGTAGTGAAGAAAGCAGTTCCTTCTGTTTTCCACTGATAAAAATGATGACAATTCAAGCTGCGGTATTTTTAAATCAGAATATGTGAGTCTTCCAACCTTGTTTTTCTTTTCACCATTGCTTTGTCTGTTCTTGGTCGCTTATACTGCCATATGAATTTTAGGATTAATTTGTCAATTTCTGCAAAAAAAAATCAGTTAAAATTTTGATAATGTTTCTGTTGAATCTATAGATCAATTTGAAGAGTATTGTCATCTTAATAATAATTTTGTCTTCCAGTCTAGGA
>NW_012144744.1:1308913-1309978 GCF_000956105.1 Propithecus coquereli | reverse complement strand
TTATTAGTTTTAAGAAATTCTGTAATTTTTATGTTCATTTTCTCTTTTACCCATCAGTTGTTTATATATGCCTTTTGAATTTCAGGTTAAAGGGCCTACATTTCTTTATATTGCTATTCGTTCTATAAAAGAAAAATCTGAACACAATAAAATTCTAGAGTTTATTTGAGCAAGAAGCAATTCATGAATTGGGAAACACCAAATAGAATGAAGTGTAGGGTTCCAATGACAAAACCTCAGGGGGAAGTATTTATGGATTAGGGTAAATATGGAAGCAAAATAAAGACACTGTTGATTGGCTGAAGTTACAAAATTCTTCTTTTGGTTTACCTTGTGTTTCAGTCCATTTTCTGATGCTATAACAGAATACCAAGGACTGGATAATTTATAAAGAAAGGAGATTTATTTTGCTCATGGTTCTGGAGTCTGGGAAGTTCAAGAGTGTGGTGTTGGCATCTGGTGAGGGTCTCATCCCATGGCAGAAGGCTTCACGTGGTGAGTGAGTATTCAAGACAGAGAGCAAACGGGGGCTGAATTTTGTCCTTTCATCAGGAAACCACTCTGTCAATGACTAACCCATTCTCACACTAATGGCATTAATCAATGGTGGAGCCCTCATGATCTAATCACCTCTCAAAGGCCCCACCTCTAACAACTCCGCATTGATAATTAATTTAAACATGAGTCTTGGAGGGGTCATTCAAACCGTAGCATCTTGTTGGAAAATGTCTAGTCACATAACCGTATGTTAGTTGGCTGCTTATGATTGCCTGAAGTTTAAGTTTTGTTTTTGTCTAATATAAACATTTATCAGAAATGACCTAAGTGTAGTTTAATTTATGCTTGTAGTTTAGGAAAAGTTAAGGCTATTTTTAAGGCCTATTTGGTATTTTTATTTGCTCAGGAATTTTTTAGGTTAGGTCTCCATTTTAATTTTGCTTTAACAGTTTCTAGTTTTATTATATCATGATTAATGTGTGTTGTTATAATATTTTTACTTTGTAAAACTTACTAGTACTTTTTTGTCCCCCGCATATGATCCTTTTTTGTGATTGTTCCAAGTAA
>NW_012144744.1:1295417-1296805 GCF_000956105.1 Propithecus coquereli | reverse complement strand
AAGGTTAATCCTAGACTGATAAAATGATTTGGGAAGTATTCTCTCCTTTTCTATATTTTCAAAAAAATTTATGAAGAATTAGTATGAATTCTTCTTTAAATATTCAGTAGAAATCACCAGTTAAGCCATCTGAAACTATGATTTTTTTCCTGGGATGTTGTTAAAGTACTAATTTAGTCTTCTGATTTGTTTTTATAGGTCTATTCATACTTTCCGTTTCTTCTTAAATAGTTGTGGTTGTTTTGTTTTTTAAGGAATTTGTCCATTTCATGTAAGTTGTCTAATTTGTTGGTATACAGTGCTTTGTAGTATTCCCTACGATCCCTTTTATTTCTGTAAAGTTAGTAGTGATGTTCCGTCTTTCATTCCTGACTTAATCCTCTCTGTTTCCTTGGTCAGTCTAGCTTAAGTTTTGTCAATTTTGTTGATATAGTCAAAGAGCTAACTTTTGTTTTGTGGATTTTCTCTAGTGATTTTCTATTCTCTATTTCATTAATTTCCACCCTAATCTTTAGTATTTCTTTTCATCTGCTTGCTTTGTGCTGTTCTCTTTTTTTCTCTTCAGTGTCTTAACATGAAAGGTTAGATTTTCTATTTGAGATCTTCTTATTAAATATAGCTATTACAGCTATTTACTTTCCTGCAAGCATGGCTGCTTTCACTGCATCCCATAAGTTGTGATATGCTGTTTCTTCATTTTCATTCATTTTGGAATATTTTCTAATTTCTTTTATGATTCATTCTTTGACCCACCCATTTGTTATTTAGGAGTATGGTGCTTAATTTTCCCATATTTGTGAACTTTTTAGACTTATTTCTGTTGTTGGTTTCTAATTCATTCCCTCCTGGTTGGAGAAAATACTTTGTATGATTCCAATTGTTTTAGTTTTACTGAAGCTGGTTCTATGGCCTAAAAATGATAAATCTTGGAGAATATATACCCTTCCATGAGAAGAGTATGTATTATGCTGTTCTTGAATGAAGCATCCCATACATATGTGCTAGGTCTAATTGGTTCACAATGTTGTTCACATCATCTATTTACTTGTTGGGCTTTTTCATACTTGTTCTACCTATTATTAAAATTATGGTATTGAATTCTCCAACAAATATCATTGAATTTTATATACTCACTTCAATATTGTCAGTTTTTGCTTCATGTATTTTGGGGCTCTGTTGTCAGATGCTGTTTGTTTACAATTGCTATATCTTCCAAATAGATTGATGCTCTTTATTAACATAAAATGTGCTTTTTAGTCTATAATAACAATTTTTGTTTTAAAGTGTATTTGTCTGATATTATTAATAGTATAGCCACTCCAGCTATTGTTTGGTAACTTCATGCATGGTATATGTTTTTTGTTCTTTTAGTTAAAACCTATTTGGGT
>NW_012144744.1:1272895-1292466 GCF_000956105.1 Propithecus coquereli | reverse complement strand
GTGAAATGCCTACCCTACAAGGGAGATGGGGTCAGTGCAATTAGGGACTCAGTATTCTCAGCCTGTCACACCTGGTTTACAGCCTGTGCCCTATGGATGAGGGCTGTATGGAGAAAAGGAGTCCCTGACCTCTCGGCTACACAAATCTTGATTTTAAGCTTTGAAACATGGAGCTTAGGGAAATAAGAAATATGGCAACTTGCCTCTCCCTGGGAGATACTATAGTCCTTAAATGGAATCAAAGGAGAGAGAAAGCCCTGTTTCTTCCACCTCACCTACCTGAATTGGAAATTCTGTCATGATGACTTGGGGTGGAGGAGTGAATGATGACTCAGGGGCCACAGACTCACTATTCTTATGAGATTTAGTAGATTTCCTTGAATAAATTGTTATCCATTTGTTGTATATCCTTAGGACAGTAAGTTTCCAAAGATTAACTATATAGTCATATATGCATATAAACTTTTTTACAAGTTATAGTTGTTTCACTGCAGAGAAGTTCCATATGCTCATTACTGTTCTAGAAGTTGTCATCCATCTCATGTACTTTTAATGAATGCTCATTCTGCTTAATTTAGCTAAAATTGGTTTCGTTTACTGTAGCTAACTGCTTTACATCATGCCTTCCTCCAAAATCACACACAGACATAGAAAATTACCAAACTGAGACCTATATTGCCTTATGTATAAGGTATTAATATTTTTGTTGAAATATATGGCCTTCAGTTAAAAGTAATAAAGTTCTTTTTGCTTGTTTGTTGATTAGAGAGTATTTTTTTGTCTGTTTTATCAAACTTTTTAAAAGGAAAAGATGAACTATTGAGGAAGTAAGTCAAATATTAAGATGTCCTTCAATGGTGGTTAGGAGGACTAACCTGATAAGTATAATTTTTAGGGGTCACAAAAATATAGCATTCATGTATGAACACATATATTTAACAAGAAATACTGCCACATATGTGTTTTGTATTCTGATTTTTCAGTTAATACCTTGTGAATGTTTCATAATTTAATTGTCATTAATGTTGAATTTTTAACTTAGTGTTCCTAAATACACTTTTGAAAATTCCCTGAATGTCTTCATATTTTATGCCAAACTATGGGTATGAATTTAGGTAAGCCCATGTACATTTTAGAATAGGAGAATGTCTGTAAAATTCATTCTATTTTAAAAATGATCTTTTACTCTCAAATGTATAAAAATCATAGTGTACAGTGGTCATTAAAATATCTGAATAGTATTTTCTTTTATTGACATATGGTAATTTATTTCATCATTTCTTTATACAGGAACTAGGTTGGTTCTGACTTATACTCTTATGACTAATGTCATTAGCAACTATTCTTTAGCTAGATCTTTTAATATATTCTTCTTAAAATTAATTCTTAGGATTGAAATTGTCAAGAGAAAACATGTGCATGATTTAAGGCTTTTGATATGTATTGCTAAATTATCCTCTGGAATGGGTGTATCAACTCTGTTGCCTGAAAATCCTACAACCTAGCTAATTTGATGAATTAAAAATGGTCCCTGGTGTTTACAGTCACAAGGCAGTGAAGACTGGCCATCCCAATTAAATTTATTGAATTATGTTTCTCTCTTGCTATGGATATAATGCCTAAACATCTGTAGTCATACTCTTCGGCTTCCATACTATTAATAGTAAGAAGCTTAGTTCCAAATGTAAAATATCTCTTAATAATGGTAGCCAATCACATTCATTCCAGTGCTTACCTACTGTGGATCCATGCAGAGTGGAGTCTGGCCTCATCATCCTTAAAATTTTCCATGACATACTTCTTGAGGCAACTATCTCTCAGCTATACCACAGAATACATGCATTTACAACCTTGGTAGACATCTCCTGGCTTTCACCTGCTGCTGAGATACAAACACTTCTACACCATCTCAGATCCTCTACTGTGACAGAAATGTTGTCAGATAAATGGAAAGGCCAGATTATGGTTTGGCTACCTGCCTGTGTGGTATGTTGATATCAGTGGGAAACATTTGTAAGCCTCCAAAACTATCTTTTGGTCCAAGATACAAAATCTTTTCCCACGTAATACTCATCTTGAAGAAGAATTGTAAAGAACCAAGTTTATGAATATATAGTTATTCATATTTTGAACTGAGTTGTAGGTTTTCTTTCTCTGTGGAGCTGAACACATGATAAAGTCTTTTGATGACATTGCACGTTGCAGTTTCTGCATTTGAATATTTTTAGTTTAAGGGATTTTCATTTCTACATCTGAGCACATCAATATTATTGGTGACAAAGTTTTGAAAATAGGGACTTCTGTTTTCCCATTTACTTCCTTTTATCTCTTTCTCTTTTACTCTCATACTTGCAAGAACCCTCTGGCATTGTCAGGCATGCCATCCCATGTGACTTGGAATAACAGAAGTGACAATTTTTGGTAACTCTAAATGATGGATAGATATGTTTTACAGTACTTCAGTGGAATAGGCTGGACTATACTAAAAAGTAAAGATTCTCTGGTTTCCTGTCTTGAAGCACAAAGAGAACATTGTGAACAACTAATGACTAACTCCAAGGTTTTCAGATATAAGACAGTGTTAAAATTCCTGTTGTTCAATACTTGAAGTAAAGATGCCTATAGACCTCCTGGATGAGAATATTCCCTTGTTTGTTTATACTCATTTCTATTCCATCCTGGTCCATATATTGCTGGAGGAAGAAAGTGTGTTCTAAAAACTGAATTACTTAATGGGTACAATGCATGCTATTCAGGTGATAGATACCTTAAAAGTCCTGACTTGACCATGATGCGATATACACATATAACAATACTTGTACCCCATAAATTTGTACAAGTAAAAAAAAAGAATAAAAAGTAAAAATTGAAGTGAATTAAATTTCTTTTTGTGTCTGTTTTACAAAACTTTACAGAATTTAATTAAATTTTTTGAAGAAGAGGAAAGACTTCCAAAAACTTAACTGAGTGTCAGTAGAGCACTGCGTTTACATGCACGACCTCTGGAATGATGTAGATCTATAAATTTGAACCTCAATTTCTGCTAAAGGCTGCCTAATATCTACCTTATGTTAGTTACATTGTCTTTCTGTTTCCTGATATATTAAAAAGGGTATGTCAACTCCAATCTTATAAATTGTTATAAAAATTAAATGAGATAATTATTAAAGATATTAAGTGTGTAACATGATCCCTGACATGTAAATAGCGCTCTATAAATGACAATTAACATTCTAGCACACAGTAGGTACTCAATGAAAATTCAATTAATGATAGAATAGAATATCTTTCCAAAGAAACCATGATTTAGAGTAAATTTCCAAATTTGTTTTTTTCACATTGTACAGAATATGAGAAAAAAAGCATCAAGAGCCCTTTTTCCTCGTTTGGTGCTTTCGATTGCTTTAGTCTCAAGCATTGAGCACTTACAAACTTCCAGAAGGATTTTCAGTGACACCATTGCTAATGTTTGGTTAGTTTCCTACTGCCCATGGTAGGAAGGACACTGCAATAACCTTCTCCTCAGTTCAGCTACCAACCTGGCCGCTGCTGTCTCATATTTTAATTGCTTTTATTGTACATCTTTGTGAGTACCTAGAAGGAAGGAATGTAAAAATTTACTGAAATTCAGTGATCTTTTTAGAAATTTTAAAGTCTTCAGCATTGTCTCAGGAAATTCTCATGACGGCCTTGTAAAGTCTCCCATTCACAGATAAAGACATTGAGCAAGAAGTTGTGGGATGGCTAAATGTCTGTAAGAAGAAGCAGAGCCTGTGTTTTTTTCTTTCACAACACATTATGAGGTAGTATCATCTTAAGGGAGCTGAGGGACAAGGGGGTTAAATATCTTGCCCAAGACCTGTTTTATTAAATATCTAAGTGAGGATTAGAATCTAGATTGGTCTAAATATGAAACTCATGATTAGTCTAAGAATATTAAATTGCTATTATGTCCTTTCTGGGTTTTCTCAGGATCTGAAAAAAATAGGATATTGGTGACTATAATAGCTCTTTGTCATGAATCTTAGCAGTATTGCTTGACTAATATTAAGTCAAACTTTGGACTTGTCCCTTTGTCAGCTTCAAAATAAATAAATAATTCCTTTCTCTGCCCCATAATATATGCAGAGATGGAAGCCAACATGCTCAGTCTTACTTTTGGGCAATCATTCTTTGCAGATGATAATTTAACTCTCATTTTCCAATCAACCTCCAAAGCATGGGGCCTGGTATTAAAATACCAAAAACATTTAAAATATTTAAATCCAAATTTAAATTCGAATTTGAAGTAATATATTTCTCAGTTGATAATACATTGTGTGATCACTTAAAAACCAAGATTTCCTAGGAAAACAAAATAAAGCAAAAAACAAATTATACAAAACATACTAACACTAAAAAACCCCCCACAAAACCCACAAACATTTCCCAAAGGTGAGATATTTAAAACCTTCAAAAAGGCTCCCATTTGGAGAGGATGAAGTTCTGATTCCTGGTTCTCTACCATCTAACCTAAACCCCCTTTCTTAGCTAATTCTCTATTCACTCTAATTCAGCAAAATCTAAATACTCCTTGTATTTATCCATTCTTTATTACCTCCCCAAAGGAGCCCTCCACATCAGTCCACCCCCTTCACTGCTTCCCAGCTCGCTCCTCTGCCCTGTCCCATGCCCAGCACCTTTTATTTCCCTGTGTTCTAGTGAAGTTGCTGGGTCATTGATATGCCACTGTAGTCAGTCTGGTGAATATAGAGGACTCAAGTTGTATAATACTGGAATCCCATTGACAATTGGCTGACTCTCTGTGTTGCTAATGTGGCTGAGCCAGGGGAGGGAATATAGATAAAAGCATTTTTTCTTTGTTGTTATTTTTGCTTGATGACAGCTTGAAGATGTTTTAAAATTAGTAAAATCCTACTTTAGTTTTAATATTAAAGAAAAATTGCATCCCGATATTTACAATGCCGGGGATGATTCAAGCCATGTACACTATGCATTTTCTACTTAAAGAATTTTTTTTCTTATGTGAAAATTGTAGCCAGACTATGTCAAAAAGGCTCAACCACTTTTAGTCAAACCTAAATTTGAAGACCAGACCCACAATTTATTATTTATGTAAACTTAGTCAAACATTTAACCATTCTAAACCTCTTTTTTCTTGATTGTCAAATATGAATGATAATGATAGCTTCATCATAGGGTTGTTACAAAGATTACAAATGACATATTCTTTATAAAATACTTAGCACATTATTTATATATGTAGTAAGGCCTCAATAAGTAGTAGTTATTCTTTTGGGGATATGAGGATTTTTTTTAAAAAAAGAATATTAGTACTTTCTTTTCACTGATGTATGTTTGTTTTGTTTTATTGGATTTTAGCATCAGTATGTCATTAATTTTCATAAATCTTCATCTAGTCATTAGAAGAGAACTTAAGCTGCTTTTATAATATGTGACCTGAGTCAAAAAGATAAACTGTAGAGCTTTAAAACTAAAAAGGCTTATCTTGAAGATCTCTAGTACACAAATAACCCTTGCACAGTGCTAGCCTGCATTGATTAGTTTTGTGTGTGTGTGTGTATAGAGTTTATATAGAGGAAATATATATACAGCCATGTGTCACGTAATGATGGGGATATGTTATGAGAAATGCAATTTTGTCATTGTGTGAACTAGCTTAAAGATCATCTTCAAAGAAATATTGAATATTATTTGTGTTTTTGTGTTAGTTTTGAGAGATGGCTTATCACAGAGTTATATATCCCAGTGTCTCTTTATTGATGACAAAGACCAAGCAATTGAATATGCATTTATTAAGTTTGTAAATGATTTTGCTAACTCCTGACTCCTCTGAAGCAACAGGTGTCAGCTTTTGATTACACTTGTCTGACCTATTCAGTCTTGCAAAGCAGAAAGATAGTCTATGTGTATCTGAGGATTCTTTTTGAAAGCCCTTTCCCAAAATACTGGATTATATGAACTTAGGTTTACCTCAATCTACTTTTTCCCAAAAACTTACAGAATATAGGAAAACTCTATGATCTTGTTCTGTTAGCTGCTCTCTCGCACAGTCTGAGATTCCACTCCATCGCAGGGAAGGCAAGGGGTTCCAAGATCAAGGACACTATACTTCAGTTCCCTTTATCTTTTCCAAGGGTGAACCATAAAAATTACCTGTTAAACTCTGCTTTTCAGGTCTTCTCTTTGCAACATCAATTTCCTCCTTTAAAATTATTCACCCAAAGTTTTAAAGTTAGGAAATACTCAAACCCTAGAAGAAAGCATCAAAACTGAAAAAGCTCATTAATACTTTGGAAAAAAAATGCCTTCATGAAAACTGAGTGAAATGGATTTGGAACAAGAGTAAGGATAAAAGTTAGTTTTCTAAAGAACAATTAAGGGTTAAATATATAAAAATAAACTTTGTTACTTAAAAAATCAGATAATATGCAAGATCTCTTTTCAAATATAATCCAATATACTAAACATAACCAATTATCTTCAAATGTTCAATTTTGTAAGTGCCTGGTATTAGTTAACAGGAACATAATTATGTCTGGGAATAGGAGCTTGGAAATTATGTAGGAAAGTAATTAAAACTATCATTAGGTAGAATTTTTTTTTAAAATTCTCTATTAATTGATATTGTCCTTGTCCAGAGAGTGACATTTTTATCTCAAAAAAAAAAATAAAAACTTTTGTCTCTAAGTTTGAAATTTAACTTCTGCTTTCATGCTTAAAAAATAAAAAAGAAAAATCAAATCTATACACTTTAAATGGCTCTGAAGTGAAATCTTTCTCTTCGTTTTATCAAATGCAGCTTAAAATTAAATAATTTAGGAAAAATGAGCAAAATTTGCTTCTTGAAAACCAATTTTCAGTGTGCTATTGAAAACTTGAGATAGTGAGATTTTATCTTTTGAGTAGATATTGAGAAATAAGGCTGTTCATGGAAAAAAATGAAGGCAAGGATACTAGTTTCAGAGCATAAAAAAATTTGTGTCTGGATAATCTAGTCTCTCTTTTCTCTCTGGTTTATACTCACTTCCAACATCTTCGAAGCACAAAAGTTGCTTATTCTCCATCACAAATAGCAAAAGATTTATTATAGAAACAGAGTTTGGCATGTTACCAAGAAGTGGAGAAGGGTGCTGAAACTAGTCAATGACATAATGTTTCTGAGCATGAATGCTTGCTTGTTTGTTTTTTAATCTGGGAGAATGAATTGAAAAGTGAATATTTTGATGTCATTAAGGCAGAGGCTGAGTTTTTGTATGTATTTCTCTGCTGACTGCTTATACTACAATAGCACTGCCCACAAATCAAATGGTAATCAGATGTGATCTGATTTATGCCTGAAAATCTAATCAGATACATTGTAGGAAAAGTACTACCTGAAGACTTGTCTGATTTTTAAACTAAACAACATGACCATGAAAGTTGTATAATGCACAGAGGGGATAAAAAGGCTATTGAATTCAAAGTTTGTGTATTTTGAGAATAAATATATTCTACTCTAAAAATACAATCAAGCCAAGATGTAAATACATACAAATCACCACAATCTTCTCATGGATTTTTGTGGATTTGAATTTACCGACTCTTCTGAATGTAGAAGGACTAAGCTCATCAAATTTAGAAGAGCCTAGAGTAAACATCTCATGCACTTTACCTTCTAGTGTAAGCTCATTTCACAGCTATTTGATCCTTCATGATAAATCTCGCCTCCTTCCCCTGTTCAGAAATCCTGCATCCTGAACTATCTTTCTATTTTCACTTACTCAGATGCTATGCACTCTTTAAGACGCAGCTCAAGAACTATCTTCTCCATGGAAACTTTTCTGACCTGTCAAACACATACTCACTTCTCTTTTTAAAATTACTTTCTACAGCCTTCATTCTCTATCCCACTGATCAAACACTTACATATTTTTACTGCGCAGTATTCGATCAAATTCTCTCATTGTAAATTTGATCACCCAAAACTCAGCTCCATGACTCTAATTGGTATTGAAATCCATGGAAAGATAAACATGTTCTTTGAAGGTAATAGGAAGTTTTAGATCATCGGGACCACTGTGTCAAATTTTAGATGCTACCTCAATTTACCAAGATTGAGCAGACTCCAAGAGACCAAGTACTGCCCCGTTTGAAGAAACAGTGTAAAGCAAAAATTCTGCAATGACTTTCCATTGTACATAAAATATGTCCAGACTCCTTGGCATGTAGCATGGCATTCAAGGACTGGAAATGAGTCCAATGTGGATGGAGCAGGGTGAATAAGGGAAAGAGTTGAAGAAGACAAGGCCAGAGAGTCAGCACAGGATCAGGTTGTGTGGGGTTTTATAGACTAATGAAACGATGTTAGCTTTTCCTAAGTGGAATAAGCCCATGAAGGGATTTGAAGAGAGAAGTGGCAAAAGCTGACTTATGTTTGGAAGCCTCCAAATTTTATTGAGTCAGATTAACATGAAGGAATAATTGGCACTTACAAAGGCAGGAAACACTATGAAGAAACAAATTTGAGTAGGAAATCAGGAGTCCAGTTTTAAGGTTTGAAAGGCATATTAGCTATCCAAGTGGAGATGCTTTGTAGGCCATAAGTGCGTAGAGTTCTGGAAAGAGGACAGAGCTGGAGATATAAATTGGGGTGCAAATTTGTTTATAAACTTAGATGTAAATTTAGATGATGTTTAACAAATGATGTAGAGATAGGAGGGGCAGAGCAAGATAGTAGAATAGGACTCTCCAACAATTGTCCCCACACAGAAACATAAATTTGAACTACTATCTATGCACAAAAATACCTTCATAAGGCCTAACGAAATAAGGTGAGAGATCACAATACTTGATTGTAGCTCAATAATAAGTAAAGATGCATTGCAATGAAGCAAGTAGGAAGGACATTTTTACATGACCTGCACCACCCCTCGCCTAGTACCAGGAAGAATAGCACAGAAAGGGATACCGTCTGCTTGAGAGAAAGAAAGGGAAGTGAGCACAGGATTTTGCCTTGGACCCCAACACCAGGCCCTCCACAGTCAAATGCAGCACTGGGTACGCCCCCATGGCCATAGTCTCCAGGGTGATACCTCTGGACCCACTCCAGTGCCAGGCAGGACCCCATAAACACAGGCGTTAGGCCTGTGAGGTGGATCCAATCTTTGGTCATCAGTAGCCTCAGTATCCAGAAAGCCCTTAGCAGCAGGTAGGACTCAGCATCCAAGGTTTTTGGCCTTTGCTAGAACTACACTGACTACAGAAGCCCTGGGCTTCCAGCCTGCCCAGTGCCGTGCCATCCCAACAGCCCCGGCTTCAGAACCAAGCCAGAGGGCCTACCCAGAATCTCTGGATGGGCTGACTGCTGAAAGTCTTTCCCAGACAAAGCCAATCTGCAAAGAATAGAATATTTACTTCTTCAAGTGTATAGACATTGACACATGACCACAAAGATGAAGAACAATCAGGGAAAACCAAAGGGACAAATAAAATGCCAGTGACTTACCCTAAAGAAATAGACATATATAAAATGCTTGGCAAGGAATTAAAAATAACCATTTTAAGGAACTTCACTAAACTTCAATACAGAGAAACAACTCAATGAAATGAGGAAAACAATACGTAATGAGAATGAGAAATTTAATAGAGATTGAAATAATAAAAAATATCAAATGGAGATTCTAGAGCTGCAAAGTCCAATAAACAAAATGAAAAATGTAATAGAAAACATGAACAAAATTGATCAAGTAGAAGAAAATCTATGAGCTCAAAGACAAATTATTTGAAAATATATAGTAAGAGGGGGAAAAATATAAATGAATGACGAGAGCTTTGTGGTACTTTTGGGACAGCATCAAATAGTAGATTTTTAAATCATAGGAGTAAATGAAGGAGGAGAAAAAGATAAAGGGGTAGAAAGTTTATTTAAAAAATAATAGCAAAAAACTTTCCAAATCTGGAAAAAATTGTAAATATGAAGGTTCAAAGCTCTCCAATCGGATTTAATATCAATAACACTACCCTGAGACATATTATGATCAAACTATCAAAAATCAAAGACAAAAAGAAGATCTTGAAAACAGCAAGAGAAAAGAAGAAAACAACATATATAAGGGAGTTCCAATATGGCTGGCATATAGGACAATGTTCAGAAGAGATTTTCCTGGGTTTTCTTCCAGAATTTTTATGGTTTCAGGTGCTACATGTAAGTCTTTAATCCATCTTGAGCTAATATTTGTATATGGTAAGAGACAACAATCCAGTTTCATTCTTCCTCATATGGCTATCGAATTTTTCCAGCACCATTTATTGAATAGGGTGTCCTTTCCCCAGTGTATATTGTTGTCTGCTTTGTTGAAGGTAAGTTGGTTGTAGTTGTGAGCTTTTTGCTGAGAAGTCTGTTGCTAGTCTGATGGACTCTCCTTTGTGGGCAATTAGATGTTTTTGTCTTGCTGCCTTTAAAATGTTTTCCTTCATGTTGACTATATGCCTTGTGCAGACCTTTTGCAGTGTACCTCCCTAATGTTCACTGAGGGTCCTCTATCTGGATGCCTAAACTCCGAGGAAGACCAGGGAAGTTTTTCTCAATTATTCCCTCAAATTGTTTCCTCAAACGTTTTGCTTTGCCTTCTCCTTCGTGAAGAATTCTTATGATTCTTAAGTTTGGGCATTTTACACAATCTCATCTCTCTCAAAGACTTTGTTATAATTTTTTATAGTACTTTTTTCTTTGTTTTTATCTGACTCGTTAAATTCAAAAGAGCTGTCTTCAAACTCTAAAATTTCTTTCTTTACTTTGGTCTCTATTTTATTATTTGAACTTCCAACTGCATTTTGCAATTCCATCAGTGTGTCTTTCATTTCCAGAAGTTCTGTTTGTTTTTTTAAATATCCGCCTCTTTAGTAAATTTTTCATTCATGTCTTGAGTTTTTTATTTGTTTGTTTTTTTGTGTTGGTTTTCAACTGTCTCTTGGATCTCACCGAACTTCCTTTCAATCCATATTTTGAATACTTCATCTATCATTTCATAATTTTCCTTTTGGTTGGGATCCACTGTTATAGATCTAGTGAGATACTTTAGCGTTGTTAAAACAGTCTTTTTATTCATATTACCAGAGTTCTTACACTGGTTCCTTCTCATCTGGAGAAGCTCTCTTATTTTTAAATTTACTTTCATTTATATGGAACTTTTTTAAAATTTCTTTTTTCCCCCTTTGAGGGTGTGCCTGTAATGTATGTTTTGTTTGTTTGCTTAGTTTCCATTTTGGGTACTTTCGGGGGCTAAGGCTATGTATATATTCCTTGAATATATTAATAGATAGCATTTGTGTGGTGGCTTTCTCTGATGCTAATTGTAGTAGGGATATACTGGGCTGCAGTTCAACCACTCTGCCAGTAGGTGGTGCTTATGTGTAAGGGCCGGCTGCAGCAGGAGCCAAGGGATGTGTGCTTGATCTCATTTGCTCAAGTGGTGGGGTGGGCTCTGTGGATTCTCAATGTGATGTCCTGCATTCCCTGCTAAGCCCTGGAGGGAGAGACAAAGCTGGGCAGAGATGGACACCCAAGCTCACCCTCGTACACCCCAATGATGAGCAAAAGTACCAGCCCTGAACAAGGGTTGGTGGGGGGAGCTTGTGTTGAAATGTGTCAAGGTCTCTGTTTGGAGAGGGGTGGCCAGGAGGGAAGGGACTGCAGCAGCTCCATGGCCTGGGGAAGTAGACACACAATCCACCTTAATATTACCCACTGTCTCCAGTCAGTATAAAAAGATGGAATGGAGACTTCAGAAGTTTAAAATATTTGGGGGGTGAGGGGGGTGAAGTTTTAAGTTGTTATCAGCTTAAAATAACTTGTTATAAGTATAATATTTTTTGTAAACATCATGACAAGCACAAAGCAAACACCTATAACAGATAAATAAATAAATAGCAAGAACTCAAAACATACTACTACAGAAGAATATCACTTAACCACAAAAGAAGACAGCAAGAGAGCAAGAAGGGAAGAAAGGAGCTACAAATAACTAGAAAATTTTTTAAATGACAGTTACATATCAGTAATTGCCTTGAATTTAAATGGATTAAATTCTTCAATCAAAAGACACAGAATTGCTAAATGGGTTAAAAAACAAGACCAAACTATATGCTATCGAGTAGTGATTCACTTCAACTGTAAGGACACAACATAGATTGAAAACGAAGAAGTAGAAAAAGATATTCCATGAAAATGAAAACCAAAAGAAAGTATGTATATTTATACTTGTATCGGACAAAATAGAATTTAAATCAAAAACTGTAAAGAGACAATGAAGGTCATTATATAATGACAAAGGGATCAATTCAGCAAGAGGATAAACAATTATAAATATACATGCAGCCAACAGCAGAGCACCTGAATATATAAATAAAATATTAATAGAACTGAAAGGAGAGATAAACTGCAATGCAATAAGAGTAGGAAAATTCAACACCCCACTTTCATTAATGGATACATTATCCAGACAGAAAATCAACAAGGAAACATTGGACTTAAACTACACTCTAGACCAAATGGATCTAACAGACATATACAAAACACTCCATCCAACAGCTGCAGAATACACATACTTTTCAACTGCCCATGAAATGTTCTCCAAGATAGATGACTTTTTAGGCCGCAAAACAAGTGTTAACAAATTTTAGAAGGTTGAAATCATATCAAGTATCTTTTCCGACCACAATGGTATAAAACTAGAAATCAGTAACAGGAGAAACTTTGAGAAATTTATAAATACATGGAAATTAAAAAATATGTTGTTAAACAACCAGTGGGTAAATGAAGAGATTAAAGGGGAAATTAAAAATTTATTGAGGCAAGTAAAAATGGAAACATAACCCAAACTTATGGGATAAAGCGAAGCCTTAGAGGGAACTTTGTAGCAATAAATGCCTACATCAAAAAATAAGAAAGATCTCAAATAAACAACCTAATATTTCACCTTGGAGAACTAAAAGAGCAAGAATAAACTAAGACCAAACTTAATGAAAAGAAGGAAATAATAAATATCAGAGCAGAAACAAGTGAAATAGAAAATATTAATGAAACTAAGAGTTGGGTTTTTGAAAAGATAAACAAAATAAAAAACCTTAAGCTATCTGTGAGAGTAAATAAGAAAGAAAGAGAAGACTCATAAGAAGTCAGAAATTAAAAAGAAGAATTTACAATTGATACAACAGAAATACAAAGGATCATAAGAACTATTATGAAAAATTGTATGCCAACAAATTGGGTGACCCAGAAAAATGGGTAAATTTCTTGAACACATATAAACTACCAAGATTAAATTACGATGAAATAGAAAATCTGCATAGAACAATGAGGAAGGACATTGAATCTGTAATAAAATGTATCCTATCAAAACAAAGCCCAGGATTTGATGGCTTCCTGCTGAATTCTACAAAACATTTAAAGAAGAATTAATACCAATTCTTTTCAAATGCTTACAAAAATTTAACAGGAGGGAATACTTCTGAAGTATTTTACAAGGCCAGTCTTACCCTGATACCAAAGCCAGACAATGACATTATAAGAAAAGAAAAGTATAGGCCCAAATTCCTGATGAATATACATGAAAATTAAAAAAAAAATACTAGCAAACTGAATTCAACAACACATTAAAATGTTAATAAGAATCAAGTGGGATCCATACCAGAAGTGCAAAGATAGTTCAACATACACAAATTAATAAATGTAATACGTTACATTAACAGAATGAAAGATAAAAACCATATCATCATTTCAACAAATTCAGAAGTGTTTGACAAAATTCAACCTTTCCATCATGAAAACCCCCAACAGATTAGGTATAGAGGGAATGTACCTCAACACAATAAAGGACATATATAACAAATGCATAGCTAACATCATTCCCAATCGTTAACAATTATTCTATTGTTATTAGCTAAAAAAATAAAATATTAATACTTAGGAGTAGATTTACTTAAGGTGCCAAAAAGTGTCCACACTGAAAACTATAAAGCATTGATGAAAGAAACTTAAGACAACACAAATAAATGAAAAGATATCCCATGTTCAGAGGTTGGAAGAATTAATGTTATTAAAATATACATACTACCCAAAGTGATATACAGATTCAATGCAATCCCAATCAAACTATCAATGACATTCTTCACAGAAATAGAAAAAAAATCCTAAGTTTTTTATGGAACCACAGAAGACCTTGAATAGTTAAAGTAATATTGAGAAAAAAAGAACAAAGCTGGAGGCATCACACTCCTTGACTTCAAAATATACTACAATGCTATAATAAACAGAATAGCATGGTACTGGCATAAAAACAGAAATATAGACCAATGAAACAGAATAGATAGCCCAGGAATAAATCCACACATTTACAACCAACTGGTTTTTGACAAAGGATTAAAGAACCCAAAATGGGGAAAGGTTAATCTCTTCAGTAAATGGAGTTGGGAAAACTGGATATCCAGATGCAAAAGAGTGAAAATAGACCCTTATCTCATGCCACATACAAAAATCAACTCAAAATGAATTAAGGAATTAAATATAAGTGTCAGGAAGTCTGCCCAGAGACTTTCAGAATCTCAGCTCCTTTGTCTCACAGAAAATCAAGGTCAAGTAGTTAGTTACAGGAGAGGATTATTTAAAAAAGGAGGGGGGAGTCATTGAAATTTGTTCATAGATACCATTACAGGATGTAAGATGAAATCATTGGAGGACAGTAAGTTACTGAAATTATTAAGAACTAAGATACTAATCTAAAGTAACTTTAAAAAACAATTTTTTTAGAGAGGGGTCTTGCTATATTCCCCAGGCTGGCTTTGAACCCCTGTGCTCGGATGTTCCTCCCATCTCAGGCTCCTGAGTAGCCACACTGCCCACCTATATATGCTAAAATTTTTAAGGAAGGAGAGAACAGAGAGGAGGATGTAAGGTTTGAAATGCGAAGCTCTAGAAAGAATATTTTGTCTACTTGCAGAGGGTCACGGCTCATTTGTTGACATTTCAGAGCCCCACCCACAGAGAAAACCATGAGGGCCCACCTGGGTTATGCAAATAAGTGATTAACCTCCCTCATTCTCCACCTTGTAACCTTGGGTAAGGCTCTCCACCCCTTTCAACCACAGTTTTTTTGTTTGTTTGTTTCTTTGTTTGTTTGTTTTTTTACTGAGTTGGGTAGATTAGTACCTGGCTATATGACGGTTATGAAAATAAATTGAGACAACACATATAACGTACTTGCTATAACTCATAACAGCTGGTAAGCACTCAAATTATAATAATTATTATCATTAGAAAGACCTCCCTTGCAAAATTGTACTCTAAAGGAAAAGCATCTTATTTCAATCATCTTAATATCCCCCTACACATCCAGCATAGTGTCGGGTATTATAAATGTTTGCTAAATTGAATTTATATGATTCACTGATTTTCTATTTCAATCAGTATGTTTTAGAAAATGGAAGTAAATGAGAAATTTAAAGATACACCTTAGCTCCTAAGACACTCATTTGTACCCAACAGAAGGTCAAGAAATGCTTTTGGTTGGTTGCCTGAAAATACTAATCTCTACCTATGCTTTGGAGTTTCTGTAAAATGAAGATAATGATACAGTATATATGTGCAAATGGTTTGGGAGTCTGTAGATGAATGAAGCACTAGAACTAAATTGTCACCAAATTTGAACTATATTCTGTTTAATACAAGATGCAATATAAATTGTGGTTTTTCTATTTAAGCCCAAAACAAACCTATAGTTTTAATTCTGGAATAGATATGCTATCCAGTGAATTTTATTTTGGGACTTAGAATTGTGTCTTGTGCCATAGTTTTAATTTGTTAATGATTTACAGTAAAGGGTCTCAGAAACATGTAATTTAAGGGTACAAATCTAATTTGAAAATGGACTAAAATCTCCACTTTCAACTGAATTAAGTGCCTTGCTATACTTTGCCATAAAACAATCCATAATTGCCTTTTGAAATATGAAGATTAATTTTGGGCAATGTCCCAGTCATCTGTTGCTAAGATCAGCCCTGTCTAGCTTATCTAAGTTGGAACAGTTCAGAGATGAAAGGGAGTTAATAATAATAATTGTCATTGCAGCATATACTTATTGAGTGCTTACTGTGTGCTATTTATGAATTTATTTTTTAGCACGTTTAGCTCTCACAGAAGCCCTAATAGTGATTGGTGCCATTATTAGTTTCATTATATAGATCAGAAAACTTAAGTAGAGAAAGATTATGTCACCTGTGCAGAGTGACCTAGGTAGTAAGTAGGGAGCCAAGATTCAAACTCAAGTAGTATCATTCAAGTGGCCACATTTTCAATCACCACCTGAGTGCATTGACCTGTCCACTGCTGCCTCTCTGATGTAGAAAGGGCCTCCACCCTGTTTTCAGGTGATATCTGTCTTTCAGTATCTAGTATCTCCGATGTCTTGATCTTAAAAAGGCCTTTGGACATATATGAAAGTTTTAATTTTTATCATGGGTTTATTTTATTTCCAAGGAGATATTTAATGTGCTAGTAAAGCATAAGACTATCTCTTGTCTAATCAAATAAAAAAGCAATGAAGCAGAACTTGCATCTCTGACAGTCTTTTACCCTCTAAAAGGGTGGCTAATTATTCCTTTCTGGTGAGGTTGTTGAAAGATTAAAGCTATTAGGTTGGTGCAAAAGTAATTGCGGTTTTAGCATTGTTGAAATTTGCTGTTTGATATTGGAATACATTCTTGTGTTATATATCATTTTAATGTACATTTCTCACTTTATGTTTCTTTGCTAATGACTTATTACTGGCTGTTTATTTTATATTTATTTTAGACTATGGAAATGATGTTAGACAAAAAGCAAATTTGAGCAATTTTCTTATTTGAGTTCAAAGCAGCAGAGACAACTGGCAACATCAACAATACATTTGGCACAGGAACTGCTAACAAACTTACAGTACAGTGGTGGTTCAAGAAATTTTGCAAAGGGGACGAGAGCCTTGAAGATGAAGAGCGCAGTGGCTGGCCATAGGAAGTTGACGACGACCAACTGAGAGCAATCATGGAAGCTGATCCTTTTACAACCAAACAAGAAGTTGCTGAAGACCTCAACATCATCCATTGTACAGTCTTTCAGCATTTGAAGCAAATTGGAAGAGTGAAAAAGCTCGATACGTGGGTACCTCATGAGCTGACTGAATATCAAAAAAAATTGTCGTTTTGAAATGTTGTCTTCTCCTCTTGTATGCAACAACAACGATCGGATTGTGATGTGTGATGAAAAGGGGATTTTATATGACAAACAGTGATGACCAGTTCAGTGATTGAACTGAGAAGAAGCTCCAAAGCACTTCCCAAAGTCAAACTTGCACCAAAAGGTCATAGTAACTGGTGGTCTGCTGCCAGTCTGATCCACTACAGCTTTGCGAATCCTGGTGAACCATTACCTCTGAGAAGTATGCTCAGCAAATCGATGAGATGCAGCAGAAACTGTGCAACACCTGCCATTGGTCAACAGAAAGGGCCCAATTCTTCTCCACAACAACGCCCAACCCCACATCGCATAACCAACACTTCAAAAGTTGAATGAATTGGCCTACAAAGTTTTGCCTCATCCGCCATATTCACCTGACCTCTCGCCAATCGACTACCACTTCTTCAAGCATCTCGACAACTTTTTGCAGGGAAAATGCTTTGACAGCCAGTAGGATGCAGAAAATGCCTTCCAAGAGTTAGTCAAATCCCGAAGCATGGATATTTATGTTACAGAAATACACAAACTTATTTCTCATTGGCAAAAATGTGTTGACTGTAATGGTTCCTATTTTGATTAATAAAGATGTGTTTGAGCCTAGTTTTATAATGATTTAAAATTCACGGTCTGAAACCGCAATTACTTTTGCACCAAACTAATAAAAGCTTGTTGGGTTAATTTCTTAAGTGTGGTCATTGATGAAGTATCATTGAATATCGGCAGAATTTTGTCTTGAGTAGATTTGTTATGATATTTGTTATCACAACATAAGTAATCTGATAGAGGAAATATCTGAAGTGAGCGATTGTTTCAAAGTGACTCAAAACATCAGATAACCTAATTCCAGGCTTAAATGCCTCCCTATTTCATTTATTTTATTTCAAAGTGTTTAAAGGAAAATTAAAATATTTATTTTGGGATAAAAAATAAAGCTTCTAAATACAATGGAATGAACACTTAAATAGTAACCCCAAAATGTTCCTCCAAATGCCTGCTCTGCCTATAAGTAGCTAGTGTTCTTGGTGAAATGTCTCTTCTTTAATAAATTAAAATGTTTAGCTAGATGCTCCACTGTCTTTTCCAACACCTATTTTAATGTTTCCTTTTCACTGATACTCAATGCACCATAAATATATCTGTTGCTCTCTCACACTTTTCCTTTTAAAAAAAAAATCTCATATGTCTCCTTTCAGGAGTAAATGAGAATTTTAGTTTCCAGATGGTTTCCTCTAATGGTTTTTGAGGGACATACATCTGAAAATTAGGACTTAATATTGAAAAGGAAGTGAACCATACAATGGTCTTACCTCCGTATGGAACTGTCATTTGTCACAACCGTTCAATACATCATCCATGAGCTGCCATAACTTTTATCTTCATAAATCTATAGAATTAAATATTAAATGATTGGCTTATGCCTAAATATGCACCTTTTTTAGAACTATAATTATGATACTTTTGAAATAATCTCTGCCTTTGAAACACATTTTCTTGTGTTCTCAAAACCACATAATCCATTAGCAAATACTTAAATGAAAAAGATGTTAGTAAGGCTTCAAAAGATATTGCCAAAGTTTATGCCCTTGTACATTCTTCTTTCAAATTTGCTTTTTATAGTGTCCTCTCACTATCAGTCCAAGTTAGCCTGACAAAAGAACCACAGCTAAATGCATGAGGCTTATGACTCTTGTAATTTTTTTTCCGAGGTGTTTTCCAAAATGACTGAACTTCCCCACCCACATTTAATTCCTAAAGTATCAGTGGAAGTAAAATAGATATGAGGCTTATTTCTGGGTACTGTGGTAAGATGAACAATGTAAGTGGACAGTTATCGATTACCTGTCTAAACTGATTGACACTAATTTTAATAAGCTGGGACCTCTCTCTCTTATTTCAGGCAGTTCAAGACTTTATTTCTTCATTATGACTAATAGAATGGCTTGCTTACTTTTCCTAAAGCCTTTCCATGGTCAGAAAAACAAGTTATTATGGAAGCTCAGACACTGAATTGTGATTTTATAAAGATGCTTTTGGTCTTTTAATGTTTGATTTGCTGTTTGACTGCTTTCCAGATAATTAAAATGTTCTTCTTCCAAGCTTCTAATGTGAACTAAAGGACCTTTGAGAATTTTACCATAACTAATGTGGATCATTGTTAGCTATAAGTTTGTTTTTATTGGCGCTATGTAACAATAGATGGCAAGTGAGCAAATTAACTTGGGGCAAAGCAATTCTAAAAGCTGTATTGGAAGAATGCAGCTTGGATTGTGTCACCTGACTTGATAAGAAAAATATATATGTA
>NW_012144744.1:1267653-1269409 GCF_000956105.1 Propithecus coquereli | reverse complement strand
AAAGAGCAAGGGTGAATTTTGAAAATATTATTCCAAGAAAAAGAAGCCAGATATAAAATTCAGGAGCTGACAAAATTAATAGATGATCATAGAAATCAGAAGAGTGGTTGCCTCTGTGAGGGGAAGGACTGACTAGAAAGGGTCATGAGGAAACTTTCCGGAGTGCAAATGTATTCCATATCTTGATTTAGGTGATGACAATTCAGGAAATTTCTCATTTGTTAAAGCTCAGTAAATAGTACATTTAAAATTTGAGCATCTGTTTTACTCTACATAAATTACACTTCAATACAGAAAGATATTTTTTAAAAAATAAATGTAAAGCTTGAGATGACAATCTTTTCTTTACAATAGTTTTTGTTCATTGGACTAGAGTGATACTGATGTGAAAAGTAAAATGATGAAGAGTTCTACAAGTGCATTGCATTCCATACATGCAAAGGCTGTCATTATTATTTTTGCCATCAATATCAGGGTCAGGGAAAAATTCATCTTAACCCTGGTTCCAAAGAAAACAGAGCCTGTTTCAAGGTGTAGGTGCTAATGCTGATTTGAGAGATACCATCCTAGGATATTACAATTGAAGGAAAAGGGAAATAAGGCAGAGAAATGTGGGAAGCAATGCATTGCTATACTGGTTACTATATTACGATTGGAGCTGGGGCAAGACACTTAGTTCATACAGTCAATGCACTGGTTTACGCTCCCAAGATGTTTCCAGACAAGTGGGATAGACAGAACAATTATTGGAGGGAGCAAAAAAGAGGCTTTGACTACTGACTTTTTCCCATCTTCTCACACACAGTGATCAAAGTTTACCCCCAGGGGAAGTTAAATACTTTGCACTTCTGGTTTACATCACCTGACCCCATTGGCAACCACTTTGGTAACCAACATCCTGTAGTATGGCCCTTTGTCTGCACCCAGAGTCTGGCAGGGAATGTATAATAGCTCATCAGCTTCAGGTAGCAGAACCATGTGAGCCTGGGCAGAGTTAGCCATGGCGGCAGGTGAGATGCAGCAAAGAGCTGATGGTTCAAGACACAGCCTAGTGGCAGAGAGAACCTAAAAAGCTGTATCTGATACTTCCAATAGAGGGACAGGATAGCATAATAAGGTCTACTAATATTTTGATTGTTATGAGGGTTGTTAGAATTAAGTAAGTTAATTCATGTGAAATTCTTGTAACGGTGCCTGGCTAATAGTAAATGCTTAATAAATATTATATTTTACAATCATATTCTTTACGCTATCTTGTATATTTTCCTAAATATAGTCTCGTTTAGTTCTGATAACAATCTTATGAAGCAATATTTTTCTCATCATACTTTTCAGATTTTGAATGTGAAGCTCAAAGAAATTAAATGTAGTAGCAATTTAATAGTGTTTTAATGTGTGTAAATCATGGAAATGAGGACTAAGCTTACATGACTTGCCCAGAATCATGCAGCTATTCAGGAGCTATGGCACCACTAGAACTAAGAACATATGCCTCCTGTTTAAGAATCTTCTCTACTATACCATGCTACCTTTCCCCAATGATATATAAAACTGAAAGTATTTTAATGATACAAATATTTTCCTAATACATTTAAGTATATTGGTTCCTTTCTTTGGCTCCTGAGACACATGAAAAACAAAGTGTTATAGGGGGTAGTAAACATTTATTTCTAAAGTCTAGAATTTTCTTAGGCTTCTGTATGCATAAGCATAGTAAACATTTCTGGGAACAAAATGGAAAGCATCTTGTTGGCTC
>NW_012144744.1:1259355-1261213 GCF_000956105.1 Propithecus coquereli | reverse complement strand
CATGTTGTCAGAGGTGTGAATATTCTACTTAATTTTTCCATATTTCAATTGGATCTTTCTTAGCATCAAGCAATGACTTTAAAATGTCATCTACTGAGAGCTCAATCAATTCTATCTGTAGTTCTTTTGGTGCTTTGGTGATATCAGCTAGGTGAGGCCGAAATGCTAACTTGAATTTGATGTTATGATTCTCAAAGTCAGTGAACGTTTCATTGTATTCTCCAATTAATAGGTCTATAATAGCTGTACATTCTCCAGTGATTCATATATATCATCCTGCTCATCAATGACCTTGGCTAACTCGGGAAAATGTTCATTGAAAATTTCCTTTAGAAGAAGAAGTGTTTTGAAAAAATATTGCTTTTTTCGAAATGCTTGGATTTTTTTGCCACATATCATATACAGACTTAGTTTTACCTTGCAAAGAAATATTCAAGTCATTTTGATTTGACATGATATCATACAGAAATGCTGCATTCCTATAGAAATCTTCTTTCAATAGTTCACATTGCTGATTCTGTTTTTCATAAAATTTAACTATCTGTTCTCGCAGAGATAAAGTTTTGGCTAACACCTGTCCCTGCAATAGCCAATGCACTTTAGAATAATATGGCAAATCCACACTGAATACCTCATTGTTCAACTTTAGCATGTTGTGTAACTGATGATGCCCTGTTGCATTTGCATGAATATAGTTAACAATACTTATAACTTGTTGCAAAATGTCACTTAAAATAGTAGCTTTAGCACAGAGATTTTGCTGATGCAAGATACAATGAAAAGAAATGAGAGCATCTGGATCTGTTAATACTTTTTAATCTGTGCAATAAACCCTTAATGTTTTCCTGTCACAGAAGGTGCACTGTCTGTACATGCACTCACTAAATTTACCAAATTCAGTTCAACTTCACAACGTTGATCTTGAAAGTTGTTGAAGATATCTATTCCCCGTGTTCTGTTTGCAAGTGTGCCCAAAGCTAGTAACTCTTTGTAGTAAATAAAATCTTCTGTTATGACCCAAATGAAATATAAAAGCTGCTCCAAGTCAATAGTATCAGTTGATTCATCCAAAGTGATTGAATAATATATATGATTCTTTTGGAGTATTGTGTGACATTGTTCTGTTAAGTTGCATACTAATTCATGCTGCCTATCAACTTGTACTCTGAAATGTTATTGGGGTCTAAGCATCCTACAACTTTGACAATGGTTTCTTTCACAATTTCTACATCACTGAATGGCTTCCCTTTTTTCCTGAGTATTTAATCTACATTATAAATTGCTTCAGTGACATTATTTCCAGGTCTTATTGCTGCTTGAAAGAATTGTCTTTGTTTTTGCTTTTGATCTTTTAATTTCTGCAATACCTTTTGTGTCTCTCCCTCTAATTTAAAATATTTGTGGTACTTACGAGTGTTATAATGCTGATGAGCACTGAATTTCTTTAATGTTGATATTGCATTATCTCAAAGCAAACAAATCATCTTACCTTTAGCAGAAAAAAAGATAATATTGCAACTCCCAATCCTCATTGAAAAATCTGTTTTCTTCTTTCAGCGTTCTGTTGGTCTTTGACATGATGGGCTGTTAAGCAGGCAGAATTAAAAAATACTGTCGAGCTGTGCAACTATTCACAAATACTACTTCAAACAGAAACACAGTGCACCATTGTCAAAGCTGATAACAGACTGGTGTATTCAAGCCCCATAAACTCTCGCCAACCAGCCTGCCTTGTGCAGTAGTGGTGCAGTCAAGCAGGGGAAGTTAGAACTAAATCATGAATGTAGCAGCCACCAATTTAGCCCTTATGGCTTACTAATATTTGAATTGTGCTGGTCAATCTAGGAAGATTATTTCA
>NW_012144744.1:1257084-1259305 GCF_000956105.1 Propithecus coquereli | reverse complement strand
TGTAATACAAGAAAGAAAAAGAAAGGCAACAGGAAGAATACATAAAACAACCCATTTTTTGAAAGAACCTAATAAATAAATCACACTTTTAGACTTACTTTATCCTACATTCCATTGTTTTCACATGTGATTTGGAGCACAAATCCTTAATCATAAGGAAATTTAGAAGAATCTGTGAAACTGTAGTGTTACGCTGTAACAGTGGGGTTTTTCACAGTAACTGGACAAGGATCATTTCTTTAAAAATGTATCACTGCCTTCTAGTTTTCATTGTTTCTGTTGCCATCAATCTTACCGTCACCCCTTTGAAAGCAATGTGGCTATTTTCTCTGAGCACTTTTATAATTCTTTCCCTGCTTTGTGTATTTGTTTATTTCTTTTTTCTTTTTACATTTCAGTAGTATTTTTATAATGTGCTTAGGTTTAGTTTCTTTGTTTATGGTTCAAAGAGCTTCCTAAATCTGTGGCTTGATGTCCTTAATTGAAAATTCTTCATCATCAGCTCTTCTAGTATGAATTCTGCCCCATTATCTCTCTCCTATGTGTCTGGGATCTCAAACGCATACATATTAGATGTACTAAGTGTGTCCCTTATGTCTCTGGGACATATGGGACAAATATGTCTATATTTTCAATTATTTTCCCTTTTATCTGTGTTTAATGAGTTTTGATCAAATGCTCAATATTTTGTACAAATTTTGAAGATACTCCACATGATGTTATTCTTTCATAAGAGGTTCACCCTCTTCTCTGCTAGGCACACATTGTGAAAGATAATAACCTCATTTTAATCAGGTACTGATGTGGTTCAGTCTACTCTGGTTTAACCCCTTCCTAATCCGTTGCTTTTAACTGAGAGCTCTGTGTGTTCAATAGTGCCTTTAATGGTGGCACATCATAAAGTCTTTATTTTCTCCTCAATGATACAAGTTTAAGCTTTATTTTTCAAAGGTTTTCAGCTTGGATTTTAGACCCTGATATGACACATCTTCACACTTGGAAAATATTTTTAAAAGAACGCTAGCTAAAGGCCCCTTTAGTTTCCAATTTTGTTCCTCTAGCAGTTGAGACTCACTAAACTCTTTCTGGGCAAGGAGTAGCTTTTCATCCTTTTCCATGTGCACAAAATTGATTTATGTCCCTAGGGAAAAGCAGGATCAAGAGATCTAATCACCTTTCTATGATTCCCTCTTTAAAAGAATCTTAGGCTTTACTATAATAGAATAGCACAGACTGGGTAATTCATAAAGAAAATAAATTTATTTTTTACAGTTCTGGAAACAAAGGAGTTCAATATCAAGGTGCCAGCTTCTGGTAAAGGCCTTCTTGCTCATGAATGATGGTGAAAGGCAGAAAGGCAAGAGCACATAACAGAGCAAGAGAGCAAGAGATGCCAAACTCACTGTTGTAACTCTATCAATAACTCTGGCAATAACTAACCCACTCCTGTGACAATAACATTAATCCATTCATGAGCGCAGAGTCTTTGTGACCCAATCACTGCTTATTAGGCCCCACCTCTCAACATTGTTGTATTGGGGATCAAGTTTCCAACACATAAACTTTGGGGTACACATTCTAACTATAGCAGAATCTCTCTCTAGTTTCTTAAACCCTGGGTGAAGCAGTACTTTCTGGTCTTCTAGGATTATTCCTGTGATGTGGATTCTCTGTCCTATAAACAAACTTGGGAAAGGTCATTCAGCACACAGTGTTCTTGGCCTGCTGTGCCTGGGATAGATCCTCCCCCTACACTGGGGGCTGCATGAAGGAAAGGAGTCTTTGCATTTGTCCACTGTTTATTTAGCCTTTGTAACATACATCTGGGGAGTTGAGATATGCCAGTAGCCTACTTCTCACAAGGAGAAACCACCACCCTTGACTTTGATCTGGAGCAAGAGAGAGCCGTGTGTTCTTGACTCAACCTGCCCAGGGTGGAGCTTCCATCATGCCGAGCTGGGGTGAAGGGGAGGCAGGAGATGGAAGTTTGTCATAGTTCAGATGATACAGATTATTGCCGTTTTTACTCTGATGTAGTAGATTTTCTCGAATATGTGCTTTATTTTGTTTTTTTAATTTCCCATATACCTTTAGGGCTACTTACAGAGATTTTAAATTTAAAAAATATTTTTTACCAATTATTGTTGTTTCTCTGGGGAGAAAGACCATGAAGCTTCTCACACCACTGTACTAGAAATTGACTCTAAAAACAATGAATGTT
>NW_012144744.1:1248503-1252478 GCF_000956105.1 Propithecus coquereli | reverse complement strand
TGACTTAAAAATATACTATAATACAAGCCATAGTAACCAAAGCAGCATTTATACCAAGAGGCACTAGACCAATGGAACAAAATATAGAACCCAGAGACAAATCCATGTGTTTACAGTCAACTGATTTTCAACAAAGGAACCAAGAACATACACTGGAAAAAGAATAGTCTCTTCAATAAATGATCTTGGACAACAAGATATCCTTAAGCAGAAGAATAAAACTAGACCCCTATCTCTCACCATATACAAAAATCAACTCAAAATGCATTGAGGACTTAATATAAGACCTGATATGATAAAAAGTAGAAGAAAACATAGGAAGAAATGCTTCTGTATATCTGTCCAGGCAAAGATTTTATGGGTAAGACTTCAAAAGCACAGGCAACAAAAACAAAAATAGATAAATGGGAATATATCAAACTAAAAAGTTTCTGACCAGCAAAGGAAACAATCAACAGAGTGAAGAGACAGCCTGTAGAATGGGAAAAAACATTTTCAAACTATTCATCTGACAAGAGACAAATATCCAGAATATACAAAGAACTCAATGTTAAAAAATGAATGATCTGATTAAAAAGTGGGCAAAGGATATAGACATTTCTCAAAAAAAGACATACAAATGATCAATAAATATATGAGTAAAAAATGTTTGACATGACTAATGATAGGAGAAATGCAAATCAAAATCAGAATGAGATATCATCTTACCCCAGTTGGAATGGCTATTATCAAAAAGACAAAAAGTAGCAAATGCCAGCAACGATGTGGAGAAAAGGGAACTCATGCAGTGTCGATGGGAATGTAAATTAGTACAGCCATTATGGAAATCAGTATGGAGACTTCTCAGAAAACAAAAAATAAAACTACCGTATGATCCAGCCATCTCACTACTGGCTAGTTTTCCAGAGGAAAGAAAATCAGTATGTTGAAGAGATACCTGTACCCCCATGTTTATTGCAGCGCTATTCACAATAGCCAAGCTATGGAACCAACCTAAATGTTCATCAACAGATGAATGGAAGTAGAAAATATGGTATATACTTAATGGGATACTATTGAGCTATAAAAAAGAATGAAATCCCGTAACTTACAACAACATAGGAAAGTCTGGAAGACATGATACTAAGTGAAATCAGTCACAGAAAGATAAATACCACACATTCTCACTGAGATGTGGAAACTAAAAAAATGAGCTCATATGGGTAGAGAGTAGAATTGGGGTTATTAGAGGCTGGGAAAGGTAGTGGGAGGAGAGGATAGGGAAAGACTGGTTACTGGATACAAAATTATAGCTAGAGAGGAGGAATAACTTCTAGTGTTCTATGGCACTGTAGGGTAAATATGATTAATAATAATTTATTAAATATTCTCAAAAAGCTAAAAGAGAGGATTTTGAATGTTTACAACAGAAAGAATCAATAAATATTTGAGGTGAGAATTATGCTAATCACCCTGATTTGATCATTACACATTATGTACATGTATAGAAATCTTATTCTGTCTCCCATAATATTTAATTATTATGTGTCAACTAAAAATATTAGGAAAATATATGTGTTTATTGAGGAATTATGCTGCTAAGCACTGAGATAAGATCTTTCCATGTATTATATTTTTTCATATTTACAATAATCCCACAAAGTAGGTGGGCATACTATCCCCACTGTGTGGATGAGCATGCTAAGCCCAGAGATGTTAAGTCATTTGCCCAAGTTCCTGTAGGTGCCAGGCCTCTGATTTAAACCCAGACTGATTGATTTGAATATTCATGATTTTGACCACATCATCATGCCCGCATCCCATGCTCTACTACTATGCATTAAGAGGTAATTCTAAGAATGAGGGGGAAAAATGTTACTAATGTATAATACATATTCAGTGCCCAGGTTTTTCCATGAATGGGTTGCTCACAATGATATCTGTGGAATTTTCCTGTGCAGTGAGAACTTAACTTTAAGTGTCTGCCGGGCAACCCAAACCAGCTGCTGGGAAATTGGGCCCTGTTTGGAGAATCAGGTTCCCTTTTTTTTTATTCCTGTCAATGGTTTTCAGGATTTCTATATTCTGAGTTGATTCTGCATTTAATGTATAATTGCAATACGAGATTGAAAATGTTGTTTACAATGTAATTCTAAAGTAGTTTATACTCTTGCATTATTGAAATGGCTTGCTTGAAACAGCTCACTAAACCCAGAAAAGCCTGCTTAGCTAAGTAGAAAAACTTCCAAGTCCATTCTTTACAAAATGCTAACAGCAACCAGATGAAGTATATCCTGTTCTGGCTGATTTTTTCTAAATTAGTGCATTTATGTTAAAGTTTTTGAGTTTAAGGTAATCAATCCTTCCTGTTCATTAGTATAATATTGTGGGGAGTGCATTTATGGCTTTATTAATGAATACCACTCCTTGATTGAAGACAATTGTGAAAGTGTGTCATAAACTTTAGGTTTTCCAAATGCGAGTTTTTATAATTTCTCAAAGACCACACTGAGAGTTGATATTGTTCACATAATATTGACTGTCTTTGCTAGGATGAATTCTCCAACTTTAAGGTACACTTTGTGAAAATTAGTGATATGAATGTTCTGCCATCTTCTCTAGTTTTATTGTTTCATAAGGTTAATTCCCATGAAGAAACATAGTGTTAGCCTCTAAGCTTCAATCAACAAATATTTCTTGGTCACCTGTGGTTTATAGGACACCACGATAAGCACTGAGAAAAATACTGAAAAAGTATAAAACATTGCCCCTTCCCTCCAGATCACTAATGAATGCCTGGAAAGAATCACATGACATATTTAAAAGAAGCAGAAAAAGTTCAAATTCCAGCTGTATGTAATACTAGTGATATGACTTTCAGCAACTTATTTAAACTTTCTGAGTCTTAGTTTCTTAATCAATAAAATGAGGCTAATAATATTTATTTTGACAATTTTTATGAGGCTTAAATAAGGTAATTTATGTATTATAAATGCCAGTACAATATCAAAAAACATATACACACATATATGTACACAGAAAGAAAAAATGAATACAATGGCAATGTCAAACTAAAAGCTAATTTCAGGTTCTAAGTATTTAAATGTACTTACACATAGAAATATTAATGATAAGCCTCAATATTTTTAAGTTGCCAAATAACACTATTCGTGAGTGAAAAATCTGGCTGGTGTAAATCAATGCATCCAACTCTAATGTACTAAATTAACTGGGATAATCTAATTGCATATCTGAGAGTCTGAGGAATGACTGTGGAAAAACCAGGGTGAGTCTTTTGATATTTACCAAGAAGGAAAAATCGTAAGAGGAGATAAAGAATGGCACTAGAGCTGAGATTTGGTTTCAGAGGGTATCGAACTTGAATCTAGACTCTAATTATTTTTAATTGCATGAATTAATATCAAACCCTCTTTTTTCTTCAGTTTCTTTGTCTTAATAAAAGGGTATAATATAGATATAATACTTAGCACAGAATTTGGAAGACAGTAAATCCACAAAAAATGGAGATTATTCTTTTAGCTATTTTTAAAAGTATGAGTTGAATTGAGACATGGCTTCCATTTCTGACCATGAAAAACATAAGTCCAAAGGAATTCCTGGGTCCAATATGTTCAGGAGGTCAGGTCAGTGATAGATCAATACAGAAAACTGGATTAGTTGCTAAAAAGTATTCCTGTCTGAAATTTCCAGTGTAAGTAGTTGAGGAAGATTCCACATTGGAGAGAAGTTGCAGTTAAGTTGTACACTATATTTTATATCACTATGAAAGTGGTATGAATAACCCATGGCCACTTTTAAGCTAATAATAAGACCCAAGAATGTCCAGCAGTGAGGGGAGCACAGGCTTTTCAGGGAATAATGCTGCCAGGCTTCAAGAAGGGCTGAAGCTGCTGAAGAAAGAGCCTATATTTGCTCTCAGATTCCCAGACCTTTTACCTGCTTTCTTCAAAGAGACAACAGGATAAAAGGTATAAG
>NW_012144744.1:1241697-1246948 GCF_000956105.1 Propithecus coquereli | reverse complement strand
TAGTAGTGAAAAAGCACTGCCCATAGAAAAATAACTAAATGACATAAGCAGACATGTGCAGAAAATGCTGCTCCATTTCTGAAACTCTTTTTTTATTCTCTTCACTTTCAGTGGACTCTAATTATCATCCCCATGAATGATAGGCATTCTCAAAAGGGTAGAAAATGGCAATAAGCCTACATTGCACTAATGGAAGCAATGCATATTTAACCCCCTACCCCGATTCATTTCCAAATCCTGAAGTTGCAATAATTTATGGTTATTACTCTACAATTTAGTCCTGCTTCCCCATGCCTTCACAAAGTAGTCTTCCTCACCCCCCTTGCCAGGGTAAACACATAGAGAGGGCTAACAATCCTGGGTGCACTTTTAATGAGAGTGAGTTACCAATCCTATTGGGGTTTCCATTTGACATACAGAGCTGAAATTTTCATGCTAAGAGAGAAAAAGTAAAGTAACAACAATTCATTTGGAAGTATTCTGTGATTTGGAGGTGGTAACAATCAAGTCTTTTTCTTTTTCTTTTTTTTTATTTCAGCATATTATGGGGGTACAGATGTTTAGGTTACATATGTTGCCCTTGCCCCCCCTCCCCCCTAAGTCCGAGTTTCAAATATGTCCATTTTTCGGGTGGTGCGCATTGCACTCTTTGTGTATGCATATACCCGTCCCCCCCTCCCCTCCCCGCCCAACATCCAATAGATGTTATTCTTATATGTGCATTTATGTGTTGATCAGTTAATACAAATTTGATGGTGAGTACATGTGGTGCTTGTCTTTCCATTCTTGGGATACCTCACTTAGTAGAATGCGTTCCAGCTCTATCCAGGAGTATATAAGAGGTGCTATATCACCATTGTTTCTTAAAGCTGAATAGTACTCCATGGTATACATATACCACATTTTATTAATCCACTCACGTATTGATGGACACTTGGGTTGTTTCCACATCTTTGCAATTGTGAATTGTGCTGCTATAAACAATCGGGTGCAGGTGTCTTTCTTATACAGTATCATTTGTTCTTTTGGGTAGATGCCCAGTAATGGGATTGCTGGATCGAATGGTACTTCTACTTGTATCTCTTTAAGGTATCTCCATATTGCTTTCCACAGAGGTTGCACTAGTTTGCAGTCCCACCAACAGTGCATGAGTGTTCCTGTCTCTCCGCATCCACGCCAACATTTATTGTTTTGGGACTTTTTGATAAAGACCGGTCTCACTGGAGATAAGTGATATCTCATTGTGGTTTTGATTTGCATTTCTCTGATGATTAGAGATGTTGAGCATTTTTTCATATGTTTTTTGGCCATTATTCTGTCTTCTTTTGAAAAGTTTCTGTTCATGTCCTTTGCCCACTTTTTGATAGGGTCTTTTGATTTTTTCTTGTTGATTTTCCTGAGTTCTAAGTAGATTCTGGTTATCAGCCCTTTATTGGGTTTGTAGCATGCAAAAATTTTCTCCCATTCTGTAGGTTGTCTACTTGCTCTTGTGACCGTTTCTTTGGCTGTGCAGAAGCTTTTTAATTTGATGAGCTCCCATTTATTTATTTTGGTTGTTGCTGTGATTGCCTTTGGGGTCTTCTTCATAAATTCTTTGCCTAGGCCAATGTCTATAAGTGTTTTTCCTGAGAATCAAATCAAAGATGCAATAACTTTCACAATAACATCAAAGAAAATAAAATACTTAGGAACATATTTAACAAGGAGGTGAGAGACCTATATAGGGAGAACTACAAAATACTGAGGAAAGAAATTGCAAAGGATGTAAACAGATGGAAAACCATACCATGCTCATGGATTGGTAGAATTAATATTGTTAAAATGTCTATACTACCCAAAGTGATCTTCAGATTCAGTGTAATCCCTATTAAACATCATTTTTGCAGATCTATAAAAAATAATTCTACTCTTTGTATGGAACCAGAGAAGACCCCATATAGCCAAAGCAACCTTAAGCAAAAAGAACAAATTGGGAGGCATCAATCTACCAGACTTTAGGCTATACTACAAGACTATACTAACTAAAACAGTATGGTACTGGCACAAGAACAGAGACATTGACCAATGGAACAGGACTGACAACCTAGATATAAAAACATCCTCATATAGCCATCTAACCTTTGACAAAGCAGACAAAAACATACACTGAGGAAAAAAATGCGTAATAAATAGTGTCAGGAAAATTGGATAGCCACATGTAGAAGACTGAAATAAGATCTGCACCTCTCACCTCTCACAAAAATTAAGTCATGATGGATAATAGACTTAAACCTAATGCATGAAACCATAAGAATTCTAGAAGAAAATGTTGGATAAACATATATTTATTTAGATTTTCTGTTAAGATCTGTCTCCCCACGCTAAACCTAGGCTTCACGTGGACAAGAACTATGGTTGTATTTGTTCACCATATGTATCATCAATGCCTAGAACAGTGCCTAATATATAGAGAGGTACTAAAAGTTGTTGAAAAGTTATGACTAGTCTTAGGACCATCATTGACTTCTTTTCATTCTACAATGAAGAGCCATCATTTGGTTTGTCTATTGACAGTGTAGTTTGAGTGCCCACTGTGTATGGAAAAGAATTAGGCTACTGGAAGGCAATATAGGTTTCAAGGTTCATGGGAAAGATTTCAGTCTTGCCTACATTCCATTCAAATATTTCATTTTTATTGAGATCTGGCTTTTATTTGGAAAAATTAATTCATTAATTTATATATACATCTGAAAAATATTGATTTAGCACCTATTATTAATAACTGCCAAACATTTTACCAAGCACCTAATTAAATTTAACTCTTCTTTCAGATAGAGATCTCTCATTCTTTGTTTTTGTAAAGAGATCCCACCATCATCCTTGTTACACTTTTCATCGGACCTGCCTTTAACCACTACATTAAATGTTCACTCCACCCTTGCCTCACAGAAGCCTAGATAAACATTTGGAATGGCAATGATGTAAGTATCTTTGATTAGTGACTGAGCTAACTAACACCCCCATGCTCGCCCTTTATTTTAGACAGAAAAAGAGGAAGTACTTGTTGATTATTAGGCCTAATGTAGAGCATTAATGCATAGCTTTAATTCCACTCATGAATATGCATAGGTTATGCATTATTTGTTATTCTCAACAGTGTGGAAGGTACCTCAACCAGTGCTACACTCATTTAGGATTAGACAACAGACAGGGATAAGGAAAGCAATTCTGGGGAAAATATTGGACAGGAGCCAAACACTCTTTCTTATGTTCCTAATGGAAGTGGTCCCTAGGCCTTTCATCATATAAATTGAGGCTGTTGATTCAAGATACCAACAGAGGAGCTATAGCAATCATCAGCAGCAGCTTGGAATAATGCTGATGTTAGGAGTATAAAGCAACAACATTTAGCAGCAACACAGTACAATGGAAAGGTTCTGACTTCAAGCAGCCCTAACTTTAAATTGTGCCTCTCTTGCTTTCTAGCTGTGTTAACCTAGGTAGATAATTGGCTTACTTGTGTTTCAGTATCTTCAACTACAAAGCAATAATAACAATGTCATCTCTTAGGTGGTTTATCTAAATTAAAATAAAATAATATATTCTTTTTAAAATGCTAGTACACAGGTAGTGTTTTCAGAATGAAATTTAAATCAACCATATTGATGACATTGCCTCTTTCAATCCATCTTATCAATTATTAAAAATATATATCACATTAAAAATTCACTTGGTTTAAATTATTTTTGTTCTCTCTTAGTCAACTGGCATATGTTTTACATATTATCTGAATGGTAATACATTCTGGCCTCTTCTTTTCCGTAAGAACCAAAGTTCTCTCTCTCGTTTACTTTATCCTACATGCGGTAGGTTACTTTACATACATTAAGCTCTACCCTTCCTGAGAATTTTCGTACATCACCTAGTTACCTAGAAGTGCAAGCCCATATTTTGGTCCATTTGCTATATCCCTGTGGCTAAAACAACTGATTGGACCAACAGAGACCACCTTACAGGGGGTAGACAGATAAACTATAGGGAAACCAGTAAAATTTGAATTTCAGTTAGGCGATGTATAATCCTTTAGTAGAAGCATGTCCTGAATCTTGCATCAGACATACTTTCACTTATTTGCTACATTTGGCAAGTTTAACCTAACCCAAAATGAGCCAATCAGATTTTCTTCCCTAGGGATAGGGAATTGGGACATAAAACTCTAGTTAGTCCACAATGGGTGCTGAGATTGGTAGATCCCATAGATCACTCTTTGTGTAATCAGAAATAGAGAACTATGATGTTCAGAGACAGAGAGAAGAATGACACAGACTTCAGAGGTACAGAAATGAGAGGCCACATAGCCACAGAGAGATGGATAGAATAATCCCAGTTTGTAACTTGCTATTTTCTTGATTCCCTTCATCTTGAATCCAGACTAAGTATTTTCTGCTGTTGCTTTCCATGAAATGCCCCATATCCAATAAACTTCCTTTTTTGATTAAGCTAGTTTGAATAAAGTTTTGGATCTTACAAGTAATATTTCTGTCATGAAAGGATCAGTTTTCACTTACCAGCTGTGTGGGGTTTTCACTAACCCCACCACACCATTTCCAGTGTGGTTCAGAAGAGTCAGTATCAGAAACTGTTTATGATCTAACATGCAAGACTGCTCATTCAGGCCCATACACTTACCTGTGCATAGCAAACAGACTGTGAAAATTATAGTCATTGAGAATTAGTGGAATGTTACGTATTCAAACTAAGAATGCTTTGAAATATTGTGAAGTTTGAGAAAAAAAGACATTATTTTGGGAGAAGTTGAAATTTTGCTTTCTTTAACAAGCATTTCAATATTAGAATATATTGCTCTTGGGTTTTATCATTCAAATATATTTAAATGACAGTGAAAAACTGAACAGGTTTCAGCCAAACTAGCCTTTCAGTTCCTTGTCAAATAGCCTTTCAATTCAGTTCGATTCCTGGTTTTTTCCTACTTCAGGTCTTTATAACTGCTGTTCTGCCTCTTTTGTTGGGTCTTCCTAGAGAATAATGGTCAAATCTGAAAACTTTAGCTGCTACTAGATTAAGGAACAGTTATTGACCATGTCCTTTTGTTTCAATTTCTCCTCCAACTTGTATTGCATTTTGCTCTGGTGGTTTCTCTATTTCAAGAAATTGGCACTACTGGCAGCTATATCAATACAGAGAGTATTCGTAGGATAGAAAGTTTTATTGATATTTGTTGTATTTTTTATTTTGAATATAAAAATAGAAA
>NW_012144744.1:1238668-1240672 GCF_000956105.1 Propithecus coquereli | reverse complement strand
CATTCTGTCCCCTTCACTCTGTTTTTCTTTAATTCTTTTGAAACATTTATTCACCCTTACATCCTTACCTTTTTTTTCCTTTCCCTTCTGTAGGCACCATTAACCCTTCACATTATCCACAGTTCAAAATAATAGCTGGTTTTAATAATTTGGGAGGAAGAAAACACTTGCACTTGTAAACCTCAAAGGTCACTGGAACCTCATGGAAAAGTCTTAGATGTGTCGATGTGATCTTTCCTCTCATGTCTTATGTTAAGAAGGCAACGACACTTCAGTGAAGGGCAGAGGAAAAAGCAGTCCAAATTCTGGGCTAAATGAAAATGAGTCACTTGTTTTACCACTATCTTTCAGGATAGATCCCACGTCATAAATTTAGACCCCGAGGCTAGATCATAATAGCAGTCAAAGAAATCACTGTGCCTGACTTTTTTTTTTTATTTCAAAGCATTACCAGGGTATAAATGATTTTGGTTACATGGATTGCTTTTGTAATGCTTGAGTCAGACTTAAAAGTGTTCCCATCACCCAGATAGTGTTCACTGTACCTGTTAGGTAGATTTTTGCCCTTCCCCTCCTCCCTACTCCCTCCTGCTTGATTGCCATTGAATTTTACTTCCCTCTATGCACATGTGTGCTCATCAGTTAGTTCCAATTTAATGGTGAGTACCTGTGGTGTTTGTTTCTTCATTCTTTAGATACTTCACTTATGGTAATGGTCTCTAGTTTCATCCAAATTGTTGCAAAAGACATTAAATCTTCCTTCTTCATGGCTGTAAAGGAAAATGTTGAAAATATTTAAAAAACTGCTAATTCTGAAAGAGCAGGTCATAGAAACTTCAACTCAATTTTCCCTTCCCTTCTCCCTGTCCAAGGCCTGAAGCTATTGTGGAAAGACTAGATCATATTCAAGAGTCTCTTTCAACTATAAAAAGAATACCCCACAGTATCTTCTCTCAAAATATTTCTTCCAGCTGTCTCTGAGGCTTTGCAAAATCAAAGTGAACTTTTAGCTCACGAGTGGGCACACAGGAATTTGAAATTCACGTGTCTTTTTCCAATGGATTGGTATAGTTTTCTTGCCCTTGGGATAGTCCTGGCCCTGACAAGATTCTATATGCTAGTGGAGAAGGTAAAAAAGAAAGAGATAGTGAAAAGGATCGGTATTTTGTGAGCACACTTTGCAGTCCAGGCACTTTTGTGCTTTCACCTTTAAGTCTATCATCTCATGAAATCTTTAAGCTTACGCTGCCAGGTAGGTTGTACTAGCTCTAGTTTAAAATGGAATAACCTAACTGTTTGAGACTCAAAGTTACTCATCTGTGGTTAACTCATCTTGTTTAGTGACAAAGCCTAAATTCAAACCCATCCGTGAGTGCCTCTGAAATGTTCTGACTTCCCATGTCTCTGTGCTGAACAGTTGATGCTGAACAGTTTCTATCTAAAGAAAACATCATCTCAAGTAAATGGATCTATGAAACCCATAGTGAACCTCATTTGAAAGAATTACTGAAAATATGGGGAAAATTTGCAAAAAAAGATGTTTTTATGTTTAGCTGGCAAGACAATATTTTTGTGGAAGACTAAAGACAAGTTGTTAACGATATGGCAAGGACTTATTGAACAGCAAAAAGTCTAAACTGCTTTCTATTTATCATCCATAAAGTCCATAACTTTGGCTTTAGGACAATTGAGAATTTTTTGGAATTAACTGCTTCAGCCTGGGAGATTTAACTTTCTTTGTGTCCACTAGCTAGACATTTTTACTCCTGTGGGAAGGTGATAACTTTCAGAAACCATTACAGTCAGTGGTGTAATAGTGAATGCTTAACAATAGGGTCTGTGGGAAAAAAGAACATCCTGATTTGTATCACTTACCCATTTCCATGGTGTAAATATTCCCACGATAGCAAATTTCAAGGTATCAACATGGTATTACTAAACATGGGGTTGGAAACAGAACCTTTGTAGCTAATCATTGTATAGTATTTCCAAGTAAATAATTAA
>NW_012144744.1:1227449-1238548 GCF_000956105.1 Propithecus coquereli | reverse complement strand
ATTGGCTCTCAAAACTCCTGAAAATTTAACAACTGGCTTTCACGAGCTGGCATGAAACAGCTCCAGCACCACACTCTGATACCTTCATTACACTCTTGGCTTCTCTGGGTTCATTTCCTCTCAGTCTATCCAAATCACTGCTACACGCTATTGACCTATCTGTCTTCCTTGAGTCCTATTAAAATTGACCTGTACAGTGTCCCACTTTTTCATTGTCCAGAGTGATAGATAAGTTTGAATAGATTAATTATATCAAAGAAATTTATAGGTTTAACACTTCGTAAGAATAATTTCTTTATTATAGTTAATGGATGGCTGGTGACAGAAATTTCAGGGACCATAGCAGAACAGTGGGTAAATATTTTAGGCTGATAGAATTTCTCAGTAATCTGAAAATTACAAGGACTACCTGGTTATCAACGCACAACGCATTCCCTGAATACATATATCCTAATGTCATTGTCATGTGACAGTCAAGTCATCCAGTTTTTCTTCTGATATAAAACCTAACCTGATTATATACTAAACCAAATTCAGTAGTTCTGAGGACCTCTCTGGGATTCCTTAAGGGAAGCAGTTTAATAGATAGATTATTGCTTTCATTGAACTGATACAATGCAAATGACATCAAGGATTTAAACAAATAACAGGCCTAATATTATATCTAGAAGGGATGTTGCCAGGTTATTGAAGTGAGTTGAGTTGAGATCTTCCTTTGAATAGGACTATGCTTTTATCATTACGGACATAGGAGGGTGTCTTTCTTTAAAGCTGTCCAGAGGAAGATATTTGACAGCTCCTCTTGTTCAAGTTCAGGGAGTAAGCTTTTATCTTTAGAAATCTATTATTTCTATCATACCTTAGTCTCTCCCATTGTACTCTATGTTAAATATTCTTATGCCATTGACAGAATTGAGAAGGACTGGACACTGCCATCCATGGTCGTAAAGCAAAGCCATCTCTTAAAGATTGTTAATTAAGCTGCCTCCCACCTTCCCTTTCCACGTTTGAACAAATTCAATCCCTTTAACTCTCCCACAGAAATCTTATTTTCTGGCATCTGTCTGTATAAACATTTCAATCTTTTTGCAACTAATTACATGGTGGGGATTTATCAACATTCCCCCCCTACTCTTACCCATATTCCTTTATTTTGCTAACTGCAGTGGTATTTCACTTTGGGAATTTCATGAATGATAGCAACCTGCTGCCACCAAGGAAACAGAACCATTACCTGTACTATTTAATAACTACATCTCCTCTTTGCTGCCTTTTAAACCTGAAGAGAAAACCTGGATCCCTGGTGCTAGGATGCATCTATTGGAAAAGCAATGACAAAAAGAAATTTTTGGCAATAAAGTCCAAAAGGATATCTGTGGATTCCCTTACAATAGTGGTGGTAATGGTAATATCACCTAGAAATGTTCTAATCCTATTATTAATAATGTTTCCATTTAATAAAGCAAGCTCCTAACTGAGCTTGGTCACTTATTAGCAGCATATTTAATGAAATGAGTCCTGTATTATAGGTCAGAAAATTTGATTTAATCTTGGTTCTGACTTGATTGATGACTTGAACAATTCAATTCCATAAATGTTATTGAGCACCTACATTATGTAGAACAATATTTGTGGTACTATGAATCAAAAAGAAATGTCTCCTGCCTTCAAAGTATTTACGATCTAGTAGGGCAAATCAATTAATCTCATTTCCAAGATTTGTAAAATGGGACTATGACTTTAGATTGCATGATCCCAAGGGTCACTCTGAGCTTTACATCATCAGTATTCAAGGTGTATAATCTTGAATATAACTTATTTGATTTAGTTTCTTTCTCTCTTTTTTTTTTTACAAATTAATTTAGAAATCCATAAGTTGCTTTCACCAGCAATCTTACAACTGATAAGCTGTGTGACCTTAAAAACTTTTCTAATCTTCAAAATCCTCAGGTCCCTCATTAGCAAAGTCAGAATATTAATATCTACTTCTCAAAGATAAAAACACCAAAGGAAGTAATTTAGGCAAACTGTGGAACATAGAAAAACTCAATAAATTATAGTTATTATTATATTAGTTAATAGATTTTTCAGAAGCATGAAATAAGGTATTTTATATAAAGTTCTTATACAGTGTTGGTACATACAAAACTCTCAAATATAAGTTCTAATATTATTAGATTATTATTGCTCTTATTTTAAACCACACACATTATCTCATTCACTAAAATTTATGAGATAAAATGTTAATATATATTTAGAATTAGACTCATAGAAGATAAGGTACTTCTTCAAGATCATATAGATTTCCCTTTTTTAAAAAACCCTAAAATATAAGAATATAAAAGAAAAACATTGAGTTTAGAAAAAATATGATACCCTCAGAATTATTAAAATGCAAAAATCAGTTTGGCTAAATCAACCTTTGGACTCTAGAAAATCAGAGTTTTGTGTGTGGTCACAGGTAGTAAAGGCATGTGAGTGTTACTCTCTTCACTCCTTCAATAAATTCTTGGACACTAGCATGAGTCAGGCACTCTGTTGGTGGTGGGAACACAGCAAAAACAGACATAGTCTCTATGTCCATGGAGCTGACAGTCTAGTGGAGGAGAAATTTATCAGCCAAGTGGTTACACCCAAATTACAACTGGGCTCCAAGAAAAGGTATGTTGACAAAAACAAGAAGGATTTGGCCAACAGATGAAGGAATTTTCCCATGAGAAGTGATGACTGAGACACCAAATTCTGGGAAAGGAATGGAAATTGTTCGTGTGGAGAGAGTTGCAGAGTTGGGCATTCCGAGTTGAGAGAAACACACAGTAGAAGGGAGCATTATGTGCCCAGCAAAAGGGAAACATGACTAGAGCAAGAAAGCAGAGGGCAGCATGACATGAAAAGATGCAGAGAAAGTAAGGCATCTGGAAGGATCCAGACTATAAAATCATGAGCCTCTTGTTAAATATTTGGTCTTTCTTATAAAAGTAATGGGAAACCACCTCCTATGGACTGAACTGGGTCCCCTAAAATTTATATCCTGAATCCCTAACCCTTAATGTAATGGTATTTGAAAATTGGGCCTTTGGGAGGTAGAGTTAGAGGAGGTCATGAGCATGAGACCCTAATAATGAGATTAGTGGAGAGAGAGATATTATTCTCTCTCTCTGTACCATGAGGATATGGTGAGAAGGTTGCTATCTGCCAACCAGGAAAAAGACCCTCACCAGGAACTGAACTGGCTGGCACCTTGATCTTGGAATTTCCAGTCTCCAGAACTGTGAGAAATAAATGTCTGCAGATTAAGGTATTTTTTTATAGCAGCCCAAGCAGATTAATATACCACCAAAAGCTTAACTTGATGGGTATATAATCAAATTTGTATTTTGCAAAGTCTAAAATTGCTTTGAAGGAATGAACAAATTGGTATGTATAATTATATTACTCAAGGGGATAGCTCCAACTAGTCCTATATTTGACCTTTTAAGTAATAGTATTGTAACATATAGATGAACACATTACTGGTGTCAAAATCCTTCTCTCATCATTAGGGCCTCTCATAATCCTGGTACTGTAAAGAAAATAAATATTATCATAGTTTACTAACTCTTTTATTAACTTGATATTTGGCAGGATTATCTTCAAATTTGCTCCAGAGCAGATCCCAATGCCATAATACTTTCACCAATAGCCCTACAATTTTAACTCTGTACTGCCATTATTATAATTCATTCTTTCATTCAGCAAATGCATACTGAGAATTTATTATATACACAATGTTCTAGGTGATGATAATTTATTAGTGAGTAAGAGACAAAATATTTCTTCCTTCAATGAGCTTACTTCTTCATGATAGTAAGGTGACAATAAACAAAGAAAATAAGTTGAATTTCAGATTATAAATCTTTGAGATTATGATTAGTGCTATGAATAAAAATAGAGAAGTACCAGAGAGGAAGTGCACTGTAAGAGAAAGCTTCACTGGGAAGATTATATTTAAGCAAAGACCTAGAGGAAGATATGCTGAGAGTATGTGTTTTAGGGAAAAGAAACAATAAATAGAAAGACACTCAGTTGGGAGGATGTCAAAGGAACAGCAAGGAGGCCAGTCTGACTGGAACAGAGGCAGTGAAACTTAGAATATAGAAGATGAGATCAGAGAGGTAAAGTGGGATAGGGACTAGATTGTGCACTATTTTAGAGACCATTTTGGGGATTTTAGCTTTTATAACATATATGCACAGCGATGGATTATTTTTGAGTAGAGTGCTAATGTCAAGATCAGAATTTTATAACAATTACTCTGGTTGTTTCATAAAGCAAAGAATGGAGTAAGGGCCATTAGTTAAAAGGTGATTCCATAATTCAGGTAAGAAAAAATGGTCACTTAAATCAGAAAGTTCAGATATTAGATATATTTTGTTGGCAGAGCCAAAAGAATTTGCTGATAAATTAGATATGGGAGTTGAGATTTAAAAAAAAAAAAAAAAAGACTCCAAGATTTTTGAACTTAGCAACTAGAAAAATGTAGTTTCCATACAGAAATAGAGAATATGATTTAAAAAATAACAGATTCTACAAGAAAGAGCTATAAATTGGTTTGGGACATATTAAATCTGTGTGGTCTATTAGACATCAAAGTGGCAGTTTTGAATAAGCTATTGGATATATGAGTCTGGAGTTCAGGGAAGAAACTCATGTTGGAGATAAGAATCTGGGAGCCATCAGCTTTATAGCTGAGATCACGAAGGATGTGGGTACAAACAAAGAAGAGGTCCTAAGCCCAAGTGCTGTGTCATTCCGTGTCTTGTAATGGAGAGATGATGAAGAATAAGCAAAGAAGACTAAAGACTGGTTGTCAGTGTTTTAGAATAATAATCAAGGGAGTCTTTTTTATTGAATCCCAAGGAAGAACTGGAACTTTTATCAAAAAGGAAAGAGTAATAAACTGTGTTACAAATAATAGGTTAAGAAGATAAGGGCAGAGAATTTCCATACCCTGCAGTGAACAGGAGATAAAAAAGGTTTTAGGAATTTGTACCATAATGAATTTATTTCTTTCTGGGGTTTTGTGGCCTAAACCATTCCAGAATTCCCAGTAACTCTCATAGGAGCAATTATGTATTCATGTGTATATTCCCAGAGTCCAAGAATTAAACATTTAAAATGCTGATGGTGGTACATATGCATTATTTGCCTTTCTCTTATCTATAGTACTTATCAAAATGGGTTATAGCTATCCTTAAGCAAGAATGTATTCACACCCTCTCCTTGAGATAAGGATTTTCCATTATGTTGTTGTTTTTTTTTTTTAATTTGGAGTGCAGAAGATGCTCATTATGATTAAAAAGATACTGAGTTTTAGGAAAAAGTGTCAGATTTATAGTTCTAATACCAAAAAGAGCATATAGGAGCAGTGTTATAAATCCTGTACTGTTCAAACTCAAGATCCAGGAGAGAAGAGTCATTCAAAATAAGTTAAACGAAAGAGAGAACTTTTAACAAAATGGGTAAAAAATGAAGCCTGTTTCTTTGCTTTCAGGTCAGATAATATCTTAATTATTTAAATGGAGGATGCCAAGAATCTTCCCTAGGAGAACAAACATAGAGTATCTTCATTTGCAATGGAGCCCATTCTCTTTACTCCTGTAAGACTTGATTACCTTTTATTTCTGGAATCAGACTGCTTGATCCATATCTCTGACCAGCCCATGTTCTAACTCTGAAAGCTTGAGCATTGTTTCTTAACCCAGTATGCACTCTAGTTTTCTTATTAGTAAAACGAGGATAATATAATACCTAAATTATTGGAATTTTATGAGGATCAAATACATGCAAAGCATATAGAAGAATACTTGCCCTAACAAATGGCTTGTCGGAAGAGGATCCCAGAAATACACTGCAAGACTTGGAAAGGTGATGGTAGATAGGAAAGACAAAAATTACTGACTCTCCAGTTTTCCTTAAGTTCTACCCTGGCACTCAATCATACCTATCTCTCTTCAGTCCTGGTTGAGGAACTTCTAAATGTCATCTTTGGACTAATTCAAGATTATATAGGGTCTGGCTTGGTGCTCAGTGTTATAGAACCAAATTGGGGTCTGCTCACCCTGTGCAGTAAAGCCACACACTGGAGTTCGGAATTGCAGCAGAAGAAAGAGGGTTTATTTGCAGGGCACCATGCAAGAAGTACCAGCAGCTAATGCTTAAGACCCAGACTCCCTGACAGCTTACAAGCCAGGGTTTTAAAGGTAGGGATACATTTCAGGCAGGCCTGATCTAAAAGGTGGGATATCCTGAGGTATGGTGGGCATGGGTGGATTTAGAAAGAAATGTTAAGATGGGTGTGACAGGTCCCTCAGGTTGAAATTTAGAGCAAGAAATGGTGGTCAGAGTGTTCAATTCCTCAGTTCCCCCTTAGTTTCCATAGGGAACCCAAACATCTCGTGAGTCTGGCTTTCTTGGAGGAACATTGTTCTCATCAGGTCACCTATTTACTTTTCAAGGAAAGCCAGGTGCCTGAAACTTCTTCTGAAGGGACTCAAGATTTTCCTTTATTTCTGTGTTTATGGGTCCCAGCAGGCCCCTAAGAGAGGTCTCTGCTCAGTCCCATCAGTAGGACAGGCAGCTACTGGCAATACTCAATAAGATATTGACACTAACTAGAAAGGCTCATTGGCAAATGATGGTGTCCAAGGACTATAACAATCTTAACTTACTTAACAGTCAAACAAAGGGTATGAGAGATGATGTGAGGGCTCAAAAGGTGGGCAGAGAACAGTACTAAGCAATAAGGTATAAGAGTTATTTGAAAGATCATAAAGACAGGGTGTTCTAATGTGTCATAAGATCTCAACTATATGGTTATGGTTTAGTGGTATAGCCGAAGCCCCTAAATGGTAGCTGAAGAAGAGCAAGGCAGGTCTTTAGACTGTTTAAGCATCAAGACCTTGCTTATATTTTCCCACATTTCTGGGTACAGAATATTTAAAGGACCCATCTTTTTTTCTAAGTTTCCTTGGCTCTCTCAACATCATGGGGGAACTTCAAAAATGATAGAAGAAGCTCAGTTGATTTTTTTAAAATTTTTTTGGAGCTGCATAGTGTTCAGTATAAAATCTGGGATTCAAATAAGACCCCTGGAAGAGAATCTCAGAGGAGAGGCTAAGGAAAAACAAAACATAATCATCTGAATTAAGGCACTGTTTATGGGTTTCAGGAAAGAAAAACCCAGAAGCGCAAGTGACACAGTGGCATACTTGTCAAGAATGGTCTAACTCAAGCATAATTGTGAGTACACAGAGTGTACTGCTGAAGCTGGCAGAGACTAACTCAACTGTATAGTTAGGAAAATGTGGTTCAGCTGAAAGGAGAAACAAGGCTACAGAAGATAAGTGGAAACTAATCAGGTCTTTGGTATGAGTGCAATTTATTTTTAATCCATTATTGCAGAAAAAGAGATATCTTTCCTCAAAGCAATTTAATAATATCCTTGTTATTGGATTAAATATTCTTTATTTTCAGGCATATTTTCCTTCATAGAAAAACCTATTTATCTACGTAGTCACCTATATATCTTGCTAAAATTTTAAACAAATATCACTAAGTTTTCTCCAGCAACTTATTATGTAGATATAATAAGAATATAGTAGTAACAGTTTTCTATTCATCTACAGTCTTTTGATTAGTTCAAATATATTATACATTTTAACTCATTAAATCTGTAACATATCTTCAAATAAAGGAGCCAAGGTTTTTATTACCTTTCTACAGCCAGAGTCATGAAGAGGTAAAATGCATCATCCAAGGTCATGTAATAAAACAGATTTCAGCTTTGCTGAATCTTTCAATTAAGGTTACAATAGATAGTGTTTCTTTTTAAAGAGATTTTTTCTTTTCCTTCCAAGATTACTACTTTTTGCAAGAATTATTTTTTTTGTTAATTATCTCAATGATTATGGCATGGTTGTTGCTTCATAAATATTCTCTAAAGATCCTAATAAGTGTGTGTGTGTGCGTGTGTATGTGCACGCACTAATGCACACACACATGCAATAGGAAGAAAATTATAAAAGTAAAACTGAAAAGTATTATTTGTTTTCTACACATCTGTGCTATCTTCATGAAGTTCTAATAATTTAATTTTAGTAATGAGGAAATGAAAACATTAACCCAACTAGATACTTTATCTGAAAAGATAAGGGAACTAGTTCATTGGCAGAAGTAGTAGTGCTCAGTGGACAAACTTCTTGCCAATGTTGAAATTATTGTTCATTTTTTTAGAATATTACATTTTGAAAATATAAGGGAATAAATAATTTTTAAATGAGATTATATGTAAAGGTTTTAATATCTAAAAAGACTATAGAAGTAGCAAGAGAACATATAATCAAATATGATTTTCAAAATATGATATTGAAATTTGTAAAGATGGAATTCAGAACAGTCTAGGAAAAAAGTGAAAAGTTCTTAGGTCAGAGCCTCATCAAGCAACACAAGAACAGTTTAGGGCTATCTCAGGCATTTTCTGTGGTGTTAAGCTTATCTTCTTGTTTCCCTTACTATGAGTTCTTTGGTAGCTGAGATACTTCTACTTTCTCTCAGGATTTAGCTTAAAGGCCCTATCCTCCTTTACTGAGTCCCTTGTTTCTATCAGCATTTCTGAGCAACTTCAAAAAATATATATAGAAGAATCTTAGGTGATTTTGGAGCCACATAACCATTTTTTATAAAACAGAAATCTGATAGCATACTCATCCAAGATTTTCCCAAAGATGTACAAGCCATCATGCTTTATTGATTTCCCAAATTTCCGACCAATTATTTTACTTTCAATAAAAAGTGAGGTTAGATTTCAGGTTCTATTTATTCAGTACCCTTACCACATGTTATCATCACAAACTCTATCATTACAATAATGATAAAAAACATCATATATGAATGGATTACCTTGTGACTGGTGTTGTACGGAACATTTTTCATCAAATATATAAGATCTATATTTGATAAACTATAAGATACTAATGATACACACTGAAGTAGACACAAATAAATGGAAAGATATCTTGTGTTCATGGACTGGAAGAATTAATATTATTAAAATGTCCATACTACCCAAAGCTACCTACAGATTTAATGCAATCCATATTGAAATCCCAGTGACATTTTTTACAGAAAAAGAAAAAAAAATTCCTAAAATCTGTATATAACCGTAAAGGACTCTGAATAGCCAAAGAAATCCTGAGAAGAAAAACAAAGCTAGAGGCATCATATTTCCTGATTTCAAACTCTACTACAAAGCATAGTAATCAAAACAGCATGATACTGGCGTAAAAACAGACACATAGACCAATAGAACATAAAAGAGAGCCTAGAAATAAACTCACGCATATACAGTCAAGTAATAGTTGATAAGAATACCAAGAACACACAATGGGGAAAGAATAGCCTCTTCATTAAATACTAATGGAAAAACTGAATATGGACATGAAAAATAATGAAATTGGACCCTTTCTAATTCCTTTTTTTGAGACTAAAAAAGAATTTCTGAAGCTGGGTACTTCATAAAGAAAAGAGGTTTATTTAGCTACCAGGTCTGCAGGTTGTACAAGAAACATCTTGCCACCATCTGCTCTTCTGGTGAGGGCCTCAGACTTGTTTGCACTCTTGATGGAAGGTGAAGGGGAATCGCTTGTGCAGAGATCACATGGCAATTGAGAGAGAGAGGGGAGGTTCCAGACTCTTTAACAGCCAGCTCTCAGGACAACTCTGGCAGGAACTGAATTTCCATCCCACCCACAGGAAGGACATTAGTCTATTCATGAGGGATCCCTCCCTATAACCCAAACACCTCCTATTAGGCCTACCTGCAACATCGGAGATCGGATTTCTTTTTTTTTTTCTTTTTTTTTATTTCAGCATATTATGGGGGTACAGATGTTTAGGTTACATATGTTGCCCTTGGTCCCCCCCAAGAGATCAGATTTCAACATGAGATTTGGAGGGGCAAATGTGCAAACTATAGCAGACCCTATTTTACACCATACATAAAATATTAACGGAAATGGATTAAAGACTTAAATGTAACACCTGAAATCGTAACACTCTTTAAAGAAAATATAGGGAAAAATTCCTTGATATTAGTATTGGCAGTGATTTTTTGGATATGACACTAAAAACATAGGCAAAAAAACCAAAAATAAACAATGGGACAATATCAACTTAACAAGCTTCTACAAAGCAAAGGAAATAATCAATAAAATACAAAAGCAATTTACAGATTGGTAGAAAATATTTTCAAATCATAAATCTGACAAGGGGTTAATATACAAAATATATAAGGAACTCACACAACTAAATATCAAAAATATAAATAACTCAATTAAAAATCGAGCAAAGGCTTGAATACGTATTTTTCCAAGGAAGATATATAAATGGTCAACAGATACATGAAAAGGTGATCAACTGGAAAGTTTAGAAAGCAACAACCTAATAAATAGAATCAAGGACTTGGAAAAGGAAGTGCAAACCAATCCCAATCCAAGTAGAAGAAAAGGAATAACTAAGATCAAAGCAGAACTAAATGAAATTGAGAACAAGAGAACTATACGGAAGATCAACAGAACCAAAAGCTGGTTTTTTGAAAAGATAAACAAAATTGACAACCCTCTTGCTAGATTGACTAGAATCCAAAGGGAAAGGTCTCTAATAAACTCAATCAAAAATGAAAAAGGAGAGGTAACAACAGACACCATGGAAATACAAAACATTATTTTTGATTACTATAAAAACCTATATGCCCAAAAACTATGTAAGGAAGAGGAAATGGACAAATTCCTGGAAACATACAACCTCCCTACGTTCACCCAGGAGGTAACAGAATATCTGAATAGACTAATCTCAAGCTCAGAAATTGGAACAGCAATCAAAAACCTACCAAAACGTAAAAGTCCCGGACCAGATGGCTACAATTCAGAGTTTTACCAAACATTCAAAGAAGAACTCACACCTATACTACAGAAATTATTCCTCAATATCGAGAAAGATGGCATCCTTCCTAACTCATTCTATGAAGCCAATATCACCTTAATACCAAAGCCAGGAAAGGA
>NW_012144744.1:1219095-1224829 GCF_000956105.1 Propithecus coquereli | reverse complement strand
AAAAAAAAATGCTCAACATCTCTAATCATTAGAGAAATGCAAATCAAAACCACAATGAGATATCACCTAACCCCAGCGAGATTGGCCTCTATCAAAAAAATCCCAAAACGACAAATGCTGGTGATGATGTGGAAAGACAGGAACACTCTTACACTGCTGGTGGGACTGCAAATTAGTGCAACCTCTGTGGAAAAGAATTTGGAGATACCTCCGAGCTAAAAATAGAAATACCATTCGATCCAGCAATAGCACTATTAGGCATCTACTCAAAAGAGCACAAAACATTCTATGATAAAGACATCTGCACCCGAATGTTTATGGCAGCACAATTGACTATTGCAAGGATGTGGAAACAACCCAAGTGTCTGTCAATCCATGAGTGGATTATTAAAATTTGGTATATGTATACAATGGAATATTACTCAATCATAAGAAATGACAGTGATCTAGCACCTCTTATACTTTCCTGGATTAAACTTAAGCCCATTATCCAAAGTGAGGCACCACAAGAGCAGAAGAATCGGCTCCATTTGTACTTGCCATCAAATTGGTACTAACTGATCAACACTACGGTGATCACATGGCAGTAATACTCTCCAGGGATTAGGGGAATTTGGGGGGATAAACCCACAACTAAGGGACACGGGGAGCGTTGTAGGGGGGAAGGGCGTGCCTTTAACCCGCGCTTGGGTGAGGCAAAGACATAAAGTGTAACCATAATGTTTGTATCCTCATAATACCCTTAAAAAAAAAAAAGGTGATCAACATCACTAATCATCAGGGATATGCAGATCAAAACCACTGTGTAATATAACCTTATACCTATTAGGATGGCTCTGATCAAAAACACAAGAGATAACAAGTGTTGGTGAGGGTATGAAGAAAAGGAAACACTTGCATCTTATTGGTGGGAATGTAAATTTGTACAGCCATTATGGAAAACAGTGTGAAGGTTCCATCAAAGATTAAAAATATAATAGAAATACCACACAATTGGGCAATCCCACTTTTGAGTCTATATCCAAAGGAAACTAAATCAGTATCTCAAAGAAGTAACTCCTTTCCCATGTTCATTGCAGCATTATTCATAAAAGGCAGGACATGGAAACAACCTAAATGTCTATCAATGGATGAATCAATAAAGAAAATGTGACATACCCATATATATATATTATATAATATTTATACAGCCATAAAAAAGGAGGGAATCCTGTAATTTGTGACAATATGGATGAAATTGGAGGATAGTATGCTAAGTGAAATAAGCCAGACATAGACAAATATTACATGATCTCACATATTTGTGGAATCTAAAAATATCAAAATAGAAGCAGAGAATAGAATGGTGGTTGCCAGAAGCTGGGGGGTAAGGGAAATGGGGAGATGTTGGTCAAAGTGTATAAATTTTCAGTTATAAGATGAATAAGTTCTGGAGATCAACATGGTAACTATACAACATGGCAACTATAATTAACAATACTGTATTGCATACTTGAAATTTGCTGAGATAGTAGATCTTAAGTGTCCTCACCGCACACAAACACACACACACACATACACCCCATGGTAAATATGTGAGGTGATGGATGTGTTAATTAACTTGATTGTGGTAAACATTTCACAATTTATACTTATATCAAATCACTACATTGTACATTGTGAACATATATTAATACAATATTTGTCAATTATACCTCAGTAAAGCTGGGTGAAAAAAAGAATGTATATACCAATCCTGAAAAAAAAGTACTGTCTTCAAGATACATTTTTAAACATTTATACTTCTTTTTTCATTCAAATTTCTTTATAGTAAATAATAAATGCCCCAATTAATTATTAAGTTTAGCTAAAATTTGATAAAGCAAGGATATCTGTCTGCCTGTTATAGTAGTTTGGAGTTAAACAAACCTGAACTTGAGTTATAGCTTTAGAACTTTACTAGTGTGAGGCCATGGCCAAGTCTTTGAACTTCAGTTCTTTCATTCCTATAGGGATATGATTACATCTACAAAGTGGAGTTGCTAAGAGGATTAAATAAGATAATTTATTTAAAGTGATTTTTTTCGGTGATCATTAAATGCTTTCTAACTGGTGACACCTAAGATAGCCATGTGTAAGATGCTCAGAATAGTGTGTTTTCTTTGGGTATCTGGGACTTATTATTTAAAGCCCAGTGTCTTGTGCATGAGGTTATTACTTTACACATAAATGAAAGGAATGAAGTATCTTTGACTTCTAGCAAAGGATCGGAAATTGAAAGCCAGGTTAATGCTCCTACAGAAAGAGCATGTTGTGACTATCATCCCAGACCTAAGAGCCTGACATTTCACAGCGTGAACTCAAGAGTAGGAAGCCAAAAGCTGAGCCCTTCTTATAAGCCATGCATTAGGGTATCCTTTGCACACATATAGTATTCCTGAGTTTAGGCTTTGTTTTAAAGTAGAAGTACATCCTATGGGACACTAGTTTTGTTATGGCTACCATCTTACACTAATTTATGCTAACTGTGTCCTTAAATTTCCTTTGAAAAAAGTGCAACCTATAGTCAAAAACAGAGTAAATGAAGTTTGCTTATATGAAATCTGAAACATATCCCCTGTGTGCTTGCTATATGGGGAGACTGGGCACTAATGGATTTTCTATTACAAATCTTCTAATGAAAACATAAAGTTCCTCACTCACCCGGGGTTGTAAACCACAGCTAATAAATGGAATTATATTGGTTTGAGTACTCTACTCAAGACAGAGGAGAGTGACAGTCTCCAAATGACTCTGCACTTGTACTCTTTATTACTTAATTTACATGGTAGATAACTCCCCATTGAAATTTAATATTTGTGGTAAGGTGGGACATCTAGATACCATTCACTTGCCAAGTTTTCATTGTGGTTTACATTTTAATTAGATTTCTTAGGAGTCTCTATTTTACCGTAGACATTTTAATCAAAGTACTATTCCTTCTTCATTTATTTGTAATAGGTCTGCAGAGTTTCCTCACTATAAGACTTAATTATTGCAGATGGCTGCAAATGGTGAACGTGCAATATACCTGATAAATAGCCATTCCAGAATTCAGTAGGACATCACCACCATAAGTCATGTGTTGGTTTCCTCAATGTAAGAGAGATATTTGTATTTTACATTGCCATGTGTAATTAAAGGTTATGTATTTTAGGAAGGTGGGTGGCTTTGTAAGGAGGCAAAATATTATATTTGTTAAGCAGACACTATGCCAAAGTTATTATGATGGATATTTTAAAAATATAGACTCCTTCAATCCTACGAAGTAAGTAGTATTAGCCTAAATGTTACACAGAGCAAGAAAATGGTTATCCTGAGTTTTAAACTAGTTAGACTGGCTCCAATAAACTCTTCTTTCACTGTACCAAAATAACTCTGTTACTCTTAGATTTATGTCTGTGTTTTTTTTTAATATAAAAATCTTGGAACAACTGCAATAGAGCCCACTTTTCCTTAGTCTTTGAAAGACATGAGTTTAACTATTAACATAATGTGCTCAGGAGCTAGGTAGATTACACAATGCATGCGTGCACATAAACACATTAACTTGCTTTAGGGATACAGAGACACCAGCCAACAACTCATTCAATGTTAAGTCACACAATTCCCTTGTTTTTAAGTTCACATCACTTATATGCCATAACACTGATGTAATACATCTTTTAAAATAATTTCTACCTCTTTTTTATTGTGAAAAAATACACATAAAATCTATCATTTTAATCACTTAAAGTGTGCAATTTAATGACATTAAGTACATTCACAATATTGTGCAACTATGACCACTATCTGGTTCCAGAACTTCTTCATTGCCCCAAAAGGAAATCTCACACTCATTACACAGTCACTCCTCATTTCTCCCTCTCCTCGGACTCTGGAAACCAGTAATCTACTTTCTGTTTCAATGGATTTGCCTATTCTGGATATTTTATAGAAGTTGAATCATATAAAATATGGTATTTTTTGACTGATTTCTTTCACTTGGTATAATGTTTTCAAGATTCATCCATGTTGTAGCATGTATCTGTATGGCAATCCTTTTCATTGGTGAATAACATTCCACTTTATGGATATCCCACTTTTGTTTATCCATTCTTCAGTTGATGGACATTTAAGAGAGAAAAAAAGAAACTGTACATTAAATTTATATATCAACTAAAAGATACATTCACTTCTTCAAAAGACTAAAATATATAAAAACATGCATCCCCAAATTGAAAAAGTGGGGTCACTTACTGAAAATGTCTATTTGAGCTGTGTCGCTCTGTATACTATTTTATAGGATTGAATCAGAGACTAGATTTGGTGGCTCTTCCAATAAGTTTTAGTTTTATTGGTTAAACAGCAGTGTATTTCTTTTCATTTAAAAAATCATTATGGAAGAATTAGCAAATAAATGAAATAGTCTTTTACTTACTTGTCACCTACCACAGGGTTTCATTAATTCTAAGAATGCCTTATATGTCCATTTTAGATGCCAGAAAAGTTCTGATTTACTCTGAGTTCTTGCTGTGAAATATAAAATATGTAAAATTAAAATGTTCATCCTGCTTGTACATGAATGTTGACAGCAGAATTAGTTATAATAGCCCAATATAGAAACAACCCAAATGTCCATCAACAGGTGAATGGATGAACATATTATGGTATATTCACACAATATACTACTCAGCAATAAGAAGGACCAAGCTATTCAGATATGCAATGGCATGGATGGAGACCAATATAAATATGCTTAGTAAAAGAAGTCACGTAAGAAGTACACACTATATGATTCCATTCATCTAATACTCTAGAAAATACAAACTAATTTATAGTAACATGAATCAGATCAATCATTGTTTGGTAAGGAGGTAAGGAAAAGCAAGGGAGAGAGATTGCTAAGAGGAACCAGAAAATTTCGGGGAGTGATGGTTATATTTTCTATCCTGATTGGGCAGGAGTTTATGTGTGTCAAAATTTATAAAACTGTATACTTCAAGTATGTGTAGTTTATCATATCTCAATTATACCTCAATAAAGCTATTTTTAAAATAGATAAGTAACTAAATAGATACATAAATAAGTGCAGGTCCCAACTTCATGCCTGCTAATGACCTTCATCAACAGAAAATATAAAATAAATTATTACCATTAGCAGTAAAAGGGATGGGATGGCTAGAATTTTATATTTCTATTACTAGGCACCATGGCTCTATCCTATTGGTTATGCTGAAGGAAACAATTTCAGTTATACATAACCTACTGATAGGGTCATCTGGTAATGAGTAAGAGCCTATATTTAGGTTCTCAAATTTTAAACATAACCATACTAAAAATATGCATCCACTACATTCCTGTATGAGGATATTAAAAAAAAATGTAGCAAGACAAATGGATCTATTTTAATGTCGCAAACAGATTAAAGCTAGCAAGCATACCCAAGATGAAAACGGTCCTATTGTTATGCTGTTATTGGGCAGCTAAATATAATACACATCTGGCTAATTCAAGTGTGGGTATTGACAACTCCGTTTATTCCAATTCTTTATGGACAGGTTGAGCAGGTTGGAAATGCATAATCCATTTATACGCATGATGACAGGAAAGTTATCAACAAAACAAATTAACACTAAACATGAGCCTAAAATTTTTTGCTTTTGTCCATTCTAAGTCATAGTCTTGAATGTAATAGTCAAGCATACAGATTATATATATATATATGTGTGTGTGT
>NW_012144744.1:1217222-1218455 GCF_000956105.1 Propithecus coquereli | reverse complement strand
CACACACACACACACACCACTTCAGACTGAATATTCACTTTTTGCTTCAAGTCTTGCTGCAAACTTATTGCCTATTGGGCAGAAACATGAAAACATCAATGCCACGATACTTGCTAATACTGCTCCACTTACTGTTGCAATAGTTGCTCAGGGAGTTTCTGCTTAATCACTTCATGCCTAACTTTATGTGAGTTTTGCAAGGCTGAGCAGAAATCTCCACTACACAGTAGAGGTCAGGATGCTGAATTTGCCCATGTACATCTTGCAGAGAGTAATTTTCTCTCAGTGCTGGATGCCAGTCTTCTAATTGGGTCTCAGTGATAGAAAGAAAATGTGCTTCTTCCTACAACGTGTTCCAAAGGGAATTTTTAAAACCCATATCAGCCAAAAGACATAATGAACAGAAAATATTATCTGGAGTTTCTGATGCCATTGCCTTTTGATTTCCATTTGCTTTGGTAATTGGAAGGTAGAACAGATGGTGACAATCTCATTGAATATGTTGTGCCCATTATAACAGCCCATTCTGCGAAGCAATTCTTCACAAGCCAAAGATGCATTAGAAGGGACTGTGGCTTTCAAAAACTAATCATGAGCTCCGTGGGATAGATGATTGTGCAGGGGGTAGAGTGGGCAGTTTATGGCCCTTAGATGCAGCTGTTTGGTAAAATTTGTGATACCTGTTGCAAACCACAAAGGAGGAAAATGGAGATATAAAAGTGGGCAGCTGGATTTGCCTAGATTATTAGTACCAACTCTAGTTTAGAAAAGCTACCAGACAGTACCCCAATAAGGCTAATTTCTCCCAAAATAGTGCCCTATTTCTGTCCTCATCTGAGGCCCAAGAAGACCAATTCCAAACTATATGGTTACCTCATATTTTGAAGGGCTGTAAGAAGCAAGTTCAACCGCAGGCAGCATCTATACAAAATATCAATGGAAGTGGCTTTGTTCTGCACAACAAGATCACTTTCAAGATCAGGCAACAGATAGTTGTTGAAGTAACCGTCACATCTACAGCTTTCTACGTCTACTGTCTCATTGTAAAAACCCTCTCCAATTATTTTAGCAAATGCTATAACTTAAAATGAAATTGGTATAATAGATAAAATGCTACAGGTGAATGAAAATCAGGTGCATACAAATACTATGCCTCTGTACATTTTCCAATTTGTTTGAAGTCTTATAGAGACATAATGAAGCACTCCAGTTCTATTTGGTAATGTGGCATTC
>NW_012144744.1:1209811-1216327 GCF_000956105.1 Propithecus coquereli | reverse complement strand
TGCATAAGACCATTTTATATTACAATGATATATTTAGAAAAAATTTCAAATTCAGCCTTTATATTTACAACAGTGGTGCCATTTTACACTCCAGTTTATGAAAGTGATTATGGATATTATAAGGGATTCTTTTAATGTTTGCTTATTTGATGAGCAAAGATGGTATCTCATTTTTAATTTATGTTTCTTTGATTACTACAAAGTCGAGTATTTTTCCCTTTATTTGTAATCTAATTTTTTCTCTTTCATGAATTGTCGATGTCTTTAGTATATTTACGTATTACAGGCTTTCAATTCTATTCTTTGTATGAGTGTTCTCTACAGTGGAAATGTACAGTCATACTTGACGTACTTTTAATTCCTGACTTGTTGCCTTCTTTTTAATTTTGGCTATTTTTTTCTGGAAGAAGTTTTTAACTTATATGTAGATAAATATTAGTCTTTTGTCATTTGTTCTGTGGCTCTCAAAGCTTAGAAAGTCTTTACTAGCGCCTATATTCAGAAACTCAATGGTTTAAAGAAAGATTATACAGATTCTTTTCATGTATTTAACTCTTTAATCCATCCAAAGTTTATGTTCTGTAATCAGCTGTGGCAACCAAAATTGATTCATTTTTCTGCAAATGTTAATCAACTCTTCCATCATCAGTTACTGAATCATCTTTTTCTTTGTCATTGACTGGGAATGCCTCGATAAATAATACACAAACACACACACACAAAACATGCACACATAGACACATGCATCATACAGGTAATTTATTTCTGTTCCCTTAACACTTTTATCAGTGAATTTTATCATAGGTCTTCACTTCCCGTTGGGCCCTGCATATTAGAACTGCTCACTACCTAACCCACTTAGTTCCTTAAACTTTGCAGTGCCGTGTCTGTCCCCAGCTATCGCCCATATTTTTTTTTTTTTTTTTGACAGAATCTCGCTCTGTTGTCCTGGGTAGAGTGCAGTGGCGTCATCATAGCTCACTGGCACCTCAAACTCTTGGGCTCAAGTGAGCCTCTTGCCTCAGTCTTCTGAGTAGCTGGGACTATAGGTGCATGTCATGACTCCCAGGCTAATTTTTCTATTTTTAGTAGAGAAGGGTCTTGCTCTTGCTCAGGCTGATCTCTAACTCCTGAGCTCAAGAGATCCTCCCAGCCAGAGTGCTAGGATTACAGGCGTGGGCCACTGCACCTGGCCCCTCCCCTAAATTCTCAGCAATGCTTGCCTTTAACATGGCAGCACACCTTCCAAATGAGCCCCCCAAACCAATACAAGGACTCAGAGACTTGGAAACACACAATATAGACTGCCTCTTCTCCCCCGCCCTCCCATGGAAGAAACCTAAGGCTATTTATTTTCTTCTTCCGTCAAAATTAGTAATGATTTTCCATTCCCTCAGGGCAAGACTAGACTCTTTACTTACCCAAGTAGCAGTTAATCCATCAAACCAAACTCCTTCAAAGCTGATACTGCATGTGCTATATCAGAGGCCACAATACCTGGCATATTAGTTTCCTATTGCTGTCGCAACAAATTTCCCCAAACCACAAACTTAGAGACCTAAAACAAAACAAATGTATTATCTTAGAGTTCTGGAAGTCAAAAATCTGAACTGGGTTTCACTGGGCTAAAATCAAGGTGTCGAGAAAAGCTGTTTTCCTTTGAGATCTAGGAAGGAACCCTTTCCTTTCTTTTCTCGGCTATGGAGACTCCTCCATTCTTTGGTTCACGGTCCCTTACTTCATTATCTAAGGCAGCTCTGTGGCAACTTCAGATCTCATTTTCCTGCCTTCTTTCACTTATAAGAACCCTTATGATTACGTTGGACCTACCTAGATAGTCCAGGATAATCTCCCACCTCAAGATTTTAGATGTCCCTTTTGCCATGTAAAACAATATATTCTCAGGTTCCAGGGATTAGGATGTGGGCATCTTCGGGAGGCTATTATCCTGTCTACCACACTACAGTTGAACTAAATGAGGCAAACAATGACTCCATAGAGGTGGAGATTTCAGGTCCAAGATAGGATTAGTGTGGTGATCCTCAAGTGTGCATTTGTGTGTTGAGTGAGTATTTTGGGCCCAATTTTTTCTTTCATTAATTCCTCATTTACTCATTCAGGAGAGACAGCTTAAAATAGTGTTTAATTAACTATTCACTGAGAATAGAATGTCTGTTTAGATTCCTGACAATGAATCTTAGTGCCTAGCAAGTTATTTAATAGCAACTTTGTGCATCAGTTTTCTCGTTTATAAAATGGATGTAATAAATAGCATCTATCTCATAAAGTTATTGTGTTCATAAAATGAATACATGTAGAGAGCTTAGAGAAATGCCTAATATAGAGAAAATGCTCAAGAAAAACTAGCTGCTGTCATCATCATTATCATCATAATCACTGTCATCATCATTCTGTTTATTCATTCATTCATTTAATAAACATTTTCTAAGCCCCAGGTTGTTGTATGCTTCTTTCAAAGATCTCAAAACCTAGAAGAAGAGATAGACATGTAAATAAATTATTGGGTGGCAAACCACACTTTGGTAAAGTTAAAACATCTATTGGCACACAGACAATTGATCAATTGATTCTTTGGTGGAGGCTATTACAGTGACAGGTGCAGGAGTAGAGAAAATCTTCAGTGAAGATGTACCCCTTATATTATACATTTAGGGACAAGAAAGAGTTTGAAGGATGAAGAATTTAATGTATGCTTAAGTCTTTTCCCTCAGCATAATCCATTTGATTCTACATTGGCTCACAAAACACTTAAACTTTTTAGCCCTTATCTTGACTAAAGTGGGAGAGAGACATAATATAAAACAGAACAGAATTGTTGTCACCAACGACAGTGTGGGACAAAGTTCATATCCTCATAACAATGAAGACATATATGCCTGGATACTTGTTTGAGAATAATCAGAAAAAGTCTAGGGGACCAAGAAGATTTAATTTTCATGAAATATTAAAAGAACTATTTCATAGTATCCAGATGAAGCCTTTCATTCTGTGGATGAAGAGACTGAGATCTAGATTTATCTAAACCTGCAGCTGTTAGAAGGAGGACCAGAAATAAAATCCTGGTCAGATGACCCATGATCAAGAGCTCTTCGGGAAAGATTTGAACTATAACCATTACTGAGTTTTCTTCTGTCCTCCCCATTTTTGAGTAAAATAATGTGTACCTTCAATACAACTTCATTGTCTTAGTTAAGGATAACTGCTTTTCTGATGGCCCAAGAAAGTGATTCCGTACTTTCAATATTGAGTATTTTTGTTTTATTATTTAATAACTGATAATAGATAATAGGTGTGCATGCTCAAAAAATGAATTGTTCTTTGGTACAGGTCTCAGGAGAGACTCTGTGATAAGTATGATTAACATTTTATGTAAGAAAAATCAGAGACTTAAAACAATTAAATAACTTGCTTAAAAGTACATTACCAGTAAGTAGAGGAACCAGGATTTCAACCCCTTGGTCTGTTTGAAGCACTGTGATCTTACTTCATGTGGTAAATTCACGTGGTAAATTTTCTAATTTACCATTTTTCGAAGTTTGACTTGGGCACTGGAGAAGAGAAAACCACCAACACACTTTGTTGATTCTCTGAAAAAGTGGCCACATTTTCCCAGTAATGTCCAGGATAGAAACACTCATCAGCTACAAAAAATTTAGGTGACGTGAGAGACCGAGGAAAACAATGATTAACATGCTCTTCATTGGTTGATGCAATTAGTGTCTTCCCAGCAAGCTACTCTCTAGGGAGAGACAGCTGGAAGAACATGTTACTTACTGACCAGGAAAAGCCTACAGGGAATAAAGGTGATGTCATCAATCATCTTCAACAGCTTCTCAAACAGGCTCACCTTTGAGAACTTAGTGAAGTTTTATCGGTGGGGAAAAAAAAATCTCTAGATTTGCTGATAATTTGTAAAGCATGATCCTTTTTAAAGACATTAAGTGGAATTTAATCATTTTTCTTGAGTAATTCACTAATATTGTCCCAGAAAGAGCAAAACTAGCAGTACTGTTCCACATTATTTCATTATATTTCTGTCTGTAGTTAATTTTGTTTTTTCCCAAGCCATTCTTTTTAATGTTCTCTCCCTTTGGTCTAGAAAATTATTAAGAATGGTGGTAAACTCTCTGGATAACTTTTCTTCTTAGAGTAGGCATATTATAACATTATTATGATGGTTAGAATTTTTATCATTACAGTTAAGAAAAGACCAAAGAGGGATGTGATTTCTGCCTTACAATATTCAAAAGTCTGTCACAGGAAGAGGAAACAGATGCACTATTCTTACACAAAGCAAAACAAGTGAAAGGATAGAACCTTGAGGAGAGTCAGGCAGTCAGAGTATGTTCTGAGGAGGCAGATTAGAGGTCAAGAGAAGAAAGTATTAATATTTAGTACTTTAGTATTTAGTACTTTAGTACTTCTGACAAGATGTACTAATTTAAAATAAAATGAGCTCCCTCATGAGGTAATGAGCCTTTCATCATAAGACATGTGCAATCAGAGGAGGAAAGATTGCTTGTGGGGAGTGATACAGAGGGTATTCCTATGCTGGTAAGAGATTAGGATAAATGACATTTGGGGCCCTTTCTGCTCTGAGATTATGAGTCTATTTATAGTAAAAAGACATCTGCCGCTGCAATATAACTAGTATATCCAAGATCTGTTAGATAGATGGTAAGCAAAGTTGCTGAATTAAGAATTTGCTCATTAATGAATAAGGGAACAATTGGTAATTTCTTAAATGATAGCTTTTGAGAATATAGAAAGAAGTAATCATTTTGAAAGAGATTACTTTCTTGTCCATCCTTTTTCTAAGTGATGGATGTAGGCAACGTATTGAGGAAAGTGTTTTTTCTTTTATTTTTTTAATTTTTAAATCCCTTTGTTCACTCCAGGATGTTCCCGTGTAAACACTGAAAAGAAAGAAGACAAGTCTGTATAGTCGCTGAATTTATCAGACCAAGATTCCATGTTGGTAACAGCCATTTATTCACACAAAAAATTTTAGAAGAAATTTTGGAGTTGGAAACTAACCCCCCTCTGTTGCCTTTGCTATCACACAAAAAGTTATCTATTGCTGTATAACAGCAACAACAAAAACTCAAAACTTCATGGCTTAAAACAATATGCTTATTTAGTTCATGGGGTAATTTGAATTGGGCTTAGCTAGTGTCCATTAGACTTTCTCACTAAAGTCAGCTGCCAATGAGCTAAGTTTCTCTGCTTATGAAGGTTGGCTGACTGTCAACTTGTCATGGGGGCAATGAGCCATTTGTCTCTCATTATCCAGCAGGCTAGTCCAAACTAGTTCACATGGTGGTGGTGACAGATTAGATTCTAAAGGCAGCAAGAGAGCACAAGTCCCAAAGTATAAGCATTTTTTAAGCCTCTGTTTCACTACATTTGCTATTAATATTATCTCATTGGTTAAAGAAAGTTTTATGGGTTGAATTATGCCCCCTCCTCAAAATTCATATGTTGAAGTCCTAACCCTCTAATACCTCAGAATGTGACTTTATTTGCTATAAAAGTCATTGCATATATAATTAATTAAGATGCAGTCATACCGGAGTAGGGTAGCCCCCTAATCCGACATGACTGGTGTCCTTATGGAAAGGAGAAATTTGAACATACACACACATAGGGAGAATACCATGTTAAGATTAGAGTTATGCTGCCATAAGCCAAGGAATTGCCAAAGGTAGGAGAGAAGCCTGGAACAAATCCTTCCTTTAGTGCAGGAAAGCACGGTCCTGCTGACACCTTCATCTTGAACTTCTAGCCTCCAAGATGGTGAGACAATAAATTTCTGTTGTTTAAATCACCTAGTTTGTGGTACAGCATCCCTAGAAAACTAATACAGCAAGTCACATACCAAGCTTGAGTCAGTATGGGAGTGCATAAGCAAATTGGGGACCAATCCACAATAATAAACCACACAGAATAAAGAGGTAAACCAACAGGAGACTATCTCCAATGTATAAAACTAAGTGTGTATATTCAAAGTCATTGCATATATAATTAGTTAAGATGCAGTCATACTGGAGAAGGGTGGCCCCCTAATCCAACATAGGTCCTCTGTGTTGGTATGCCATCAATTTGACACACAGGTTCATTTGTCCATTTTTCTTTTTAATTTTAGGTATCAATTTTTTTATAATTTTGCTTCAGCATTATGCAAATTATGTACATTGTCCCAAATTCAAACCAATGAAACAAAGTACATCCAGGGAATTATAACTTTTCTGGCTATTCCTACTCTGGGGGCAGATTTTATCTGTATATTGCTAACATAAAAGAATTCTTTCCTTCTTTGTACCTACCTTTATTATAGCTCATATCACACTGAACTGTAATTATTGATTACAATATTGTAATTATTGATTACAATAGAACATGTTTCTATTTCTTTACCTAAAGTTCTTAAATAACAGAAATAATACCTTATTTTTCTTTCTATCCTCAATTCATAGCCCCAATATTGATTCATTT
>NW_012144744.1:1205533-1205946 GCF_000956105.1 Propithecus coquereli | reverse complement strand
GCAGCATCAGCATTACCTGAGAACTTGTTAGAAATGCAAATTCTTGGGCCTCACTTTAGACATACATAATCAGAAACTCTGGGGGTGGGGCCCTGTAATCTCTGTTTTAATAAGCCCTCCAGAGAATTCTGATGCTTGCTCAACCACTAAATCACTGGCATAGCAGAAAGAGCATGGACTTTGAAAGAGATTCAAATCCCAGCTCCATAACTCAGTGGTTATGTGACTGTGGTCAAGTTGGATGGGGTAAACCTGAGGTCAGCTGTGACATACCTCACATCAGAAGACTAAATATGAATTGCTCCTTTCGATTTGGCCCCTCCTCTCAATCTTTCCTCCTCATTTTCCTTACTTTTAGGATAATAAATCTGACAATTAAAATGTTCAACTGTTGCCTGCTAGGAGCCCAATTC
>NW_012144744.1:1199505-1201504 GCF_000956105.1 Propithecus coquereli | reverse complement strand
TTATTAAAAGAAAACAGATTCCTGGGTAATACTCTAAATTTACTGAATCATAGACTATTAAATTGGGACTTTAGAATCTGAATTTTGTTTTTGAGCTTTGATACAATGGACTCGTATTTGGAAATCACTAGTCTAGTTATCCTGCTTACTTAATGTTTGAACTTCACCAAACAGTTTTCCAGTATCCATTTGAATAGTCTTCTAGAAGGGGAACTCACTACCAAGAAAGTAATAAGGTCTTGTGTTTATGAATGTTGGTTCTGAGCCAGATTGCCTGGTTCCCAATCCTGGCTTTGTCACCATAGCTGCATTTATTTGTCTCTCACTCTGTTTTTGTTTTGTTTTGTTTTATTTTGTTTTTTTCTGTGCACATATACTATCCAAGTACCTTTTGCTTTTAGGTGAAACACAGAGAGGTGGAATCCAGGGCCTCTCCCTACTGTGGAATCTGTTGGAAGTTCAAGTGCTCCTATGGGGCGAGGTCATGTGCCCTAAGCCACAAATGTTTCTGCCTGAGACTGCCAACGAAAACAAATGTAGGGAGAGTTAGACATCTAGTAGGCACGCCAGTGAGAACAGTGGTGATGACTCCAGTAGAGAGTTCTACCCACAGATTCAGGAACCTGACTTTTGCTGTTTCTCAGCTGCCGCTCCATTTCCCAGCCTCATTCTCTAGTCTTCCCATGTGTTACGTGTGTTACCCCATGCCTTTTCCACTTAAGTTGGCTAGAATTACGATGTAAGTATGCAATTCAAAAATAGTAAATAAAAGTTGTTATTCAAAAGGGAGCAAAAGGAGGTTCTCTGGTCTAATTCAGCTATAATTAAAAAGAATTAATTTTTAGCAACTATTCCATTAGCAACTGTCCTCCCATTGGGAATTTGTGTATGTGGGGAGTTTCAAGACACTTTGTTTAAAACTCCTCCGGGAAATAAAAGACTTAGTTGAAATGGCTCTTTATCAATCCCCGTTTTCAAGAATCTTAATTCTGTAGGACAGGCATGATATTCCTCATCAAAGTTTCTTGATACTGAATTTATAGTCTCTCATATTTTGAAACACAGATTTGAGCCCATACTGCTTTGAGCCCTGTAATGAAGACTAAGATACAAGGCTAAAGCATCTCAGTAAAAATTACAGCCAGTCTACCTTGCTGGAGCAAGCCAGGGACAGTATAAACTATGAAACAGCACAGTGAAGCCTCAAAATACAGCACTTTGATAAGCCATACATGCACATAGAGGGCCTGATGATGGTGTAGGTAAAAGAAAACGGAGATGAAGGAAATATGCTCAAGCTCCCCAAATTTAACTCATCTGTATTCTAGGTAAATACTGCATATATGAGGAAGTTTTAATATTTACTATCATAGAGTAATTTATAAAAATACATTCATCGAGGTATGGATAAAGAGAGAGTGTGTGTCCCCTACAGAAATGAGTAGCATCACGAAACCATCTTTAGTGCAATGTCTAATTTGTCCCTGGTAGTCAGTGTAAACATAGCCAAGTCTACTGCATTTTTGTAAACTCCCTGAGTAAATTCAAGGTCATTGCTTAGATTATAGGAAATATTTATTTTTTTTACTGACAACATGGCACAGAATAAGTTCTTTACTAAGTCGCTGCATGAACTCTTTAAAAAAGCTTCACTTTGACATCAGGACTGGGGTGCTAAGTCTCATTAAGACAGTCAAGAATTGTTCTGGCAGTTCAGGATAACAGTGAGATTTGAAGCATCATGAGGATGGACCCTGCTGTGCTAACAGCAAGCGGGACCAACTCAGCTCTCCCAAGAAAGCCTATTGTAAAATCGAAAGTACAAGAGAAAAAGCATTCTGGCCCTTTAGAACAGAAGTTCGAATAGGGTTGGAAGTCAAAGAAAGTCAAAGAAAGAAGCTCATTATAAAAATCTATACCCCTTGGGTGATGCTTTTGTATACATTCATCAGCTGCATACAATATTTAATTAAATGTGTCCTCTCACCTCTAGCTATTT
>NW_012144744.1:1197877-1198100 GCF_000956105.1 Propithecus coquereli | reverse complement strand
ACATAAATATCCATAGCAACTTTTTTTGTAATAGGCAAACACTGGAAACAAATGTCCACTCATAGTTGAATGAGTAAACAAATTGTGATAAATTCATATAAAGAACTATATATGGAGTGATAAAAATGAACTATTGATACACACAACTCAGATCTAAAATAATTATGCTGAGTGAAAAAGCTCAACATAAAAAATACCTACTGTACAATTTTATTTATATAAA
>NW_012144744.1:1192346-1194305 GCF_000956105.1 Propithecus coquereli | reverse complement strand
TGTATGTCAATTTGGGGTGATTTGACATCTTTACTGGATTGAGTCTTTCAATCCATAAACATGGTCTATCTCTCGAATTATTTAGACCTAATTTGATTTGTCTTATTAGTATTTTGTAGTTTTCAGCATCCAACTCCTATAAATGTTCGGTTAGTTTTACACCCTTTTCTTTTTCGAGCAATTATATTTTTAATTTTTGTGTCCAAATGTTCATTGCCAGTATTTAGAAAGGCAATTGATTTTTACATGTTTATTTTGTATTATACATGGACGTTGCAGAATTTACTTATTAGTTCTAGAAGGTTTTTGTATATTCCTTGGGATTTTATATGTAAACTCTCTTGTCATCTGCAAATAGGGAGAGTTTATTTTGTCTTCTCTGAAATTAATGCTTTCTTTGCCCCTCTTATTGCCTTTTTGCACTGGCTAGAACATTCAGCCCTTTGCGGAGTAACAGTGGTTTGAGTGAACATCCGTGACCTCACCAGGTATTACAGGGAAATCATTCATTCTTTTGCCATTTAGTGTAATATTACCTATAGATGCTCATTATCAGGTTGAGGAGGTTCCTCTATTCCTAGTTTTCCAAAAGTTTTTTTTTTTTTTTATCATGAATCAGCATTGAGTTTCGTCTAATGCTTTTTCTGCCTTGACTGATATGATCATATGATTTTTCTTCTTTAGCTTGTTAATATCCTATTAGCATGATGGATTACATTGATTGATATTCAAGTATGTAACCAGCCTTACATCTCTGTAATAAACTCCACTGAGTAATGGCATATATTTCCTTTATATATTGCTGAATTTTATTTGCTAAATTTTTATAATTTTTGCTTCTGTATTTGTGAGGGATATTGTTCTGTATTTTCGTATTATTTTCTTCTGTTGGACTATCTTTGTCTGTTTTTGGTTTCAGAGAAATAATACCTTGATAAAATAAAACGCAAAGTGGTATTCTTTTTTTCTCCTAGAAACTGGAAGAGACTGTGAAGAATTTATGTTATTTCTTTTATAAAAGTTTGTTAGAATTCTCCAATGTAACCATCTGGGTCTAGAGATTTCTTTTCTTTTTTTCAGATTTTTAAAAGTTATGAATATAATTTACCTAATAGTTATAGGGCCAATTAAATTATCTTCATTTTGTTTCAGTTATGGTAGTTTGTGTTTTTCAAGGTTTGATCAGTTTCGTCTAAGTTGTCAAATTTATTTATTATCTGTTTTGATCCTTCTTATCATTTAGATGTCTGCAGGGCCTGAAGTGATATCACCTATTTCAATCCTGATATTGGTAATTTGTGTCTTCTTTTCTCTTTATCAGTCTTGCTAGATGTTTGTCAATAAATATTTTCCTAATTTTGGAATATTTGATGATAATTATTTGGTTGTGGAATTTCTAGGTCAAAGAGTAACAGCCTCGTTATGATTTTTCATAAGTTTGCCAAATTGCCTTTCATAAACATTGCATAGTTCTACATTCTCACAAATAAAATCTTACAGCCTGTTTAAGCTATATTGCTTTACTGAAAGTGAATGTTGCCTTTTTAAAAAAATAGCTAATCTGTTAGGCAAACAGCAAATATATTATCCATATGGCATGTACTGGATTACAAGCAAGATTGTGAAAGTGTGAGAATACCATTGTGTGTGTATTCATATTATTTTATTTCTATTTCTCTTAGCTGTTCTTTACTTATTTTCGTACTGTGATAATACTTCCTCATTTGGTTTAATTGATATGTACAGGTTCTTTATCTGTTAAATATCAATCTTAACTAAACTTTTGGCAAATAGCACATCTTATCATTTGTTTTTTATTTTGACTCGAAACTTTTAAAGATACTTTCTTATGCACAGACATTTCATTATTGATGTTGTAAGACATACTGAATTTTTTCTTTGGTAGTTATTTTATTGCTTGTCTGCATGCAGAATTCTCCATGCAGAGAGAAGCTAAAT
>NW_012144744.1:1191154-1192296 GCF_000956105.1 Propithecus coquereli | reverse complement strand
TTGTGTGCACTTTACAAATATGAACTCACTTAATCCTGACACTGCATATAAAGCACTTGCAATAGTGCATGACACAAATTACATGCTTAATAAATAGCATCTTATATTCTGATTCTGATTGCACAGGCTCATTTCAGAAAATTTAGAAAGTACATGCAATTATAAAGGAGGACAAAAAAAATCCATATTCTCATAAATTCAGAAGAAACTATTGTTCATATTCAGGCATATTTCTTCATCTTTTCCCTTTATTGTTAAAAGTATTCTAATTTTTGTGGCATTTTATCATGCTTTTGATGTTTACTTTTCATTTATTTTTAATGGACTATATTTTTAAAGCAGTTTTAAGTTTACAGAAAAATTGAACAGAAAGTAGAGACATTTCCCATACATCCGTTTCCCTCACGTAGGCATAGCCTCCCCCACTATCAACAGCCCACACCAGAGTGGTACATTTCTTACAATCTCTGAACTTAACATTGACTTCTCATTATCAGCCAAAGTCCATAGTTTACATTAAGGTTCGCTCTTGGTGTTTTACATTCTATGTGTTTTAAGAAATGCCGTATGACATGTATCCACCATATAGTGTCCTACAGAGTGGTTTCACGGCTCTAAAATTCTGGGTATGATATAGACAATGAAAGTTTTTTTAACCATTCACCTGTGAAAGACATCTGGCTTGTTTCTAGTCTGGGACTATGACGAATAAATCTATGAACATTTGTGTAACAAGTTTTGTATGAACAGAAGAGTACATTCCTCTGGATAAATGCCCAGAATCGTAATCACTGGGGTGTATAGTAGTTATATGTTTAGTTTTTTAAGAAATCACCAAACTGCTTTTCAGAGTGGTAGTACCAGTTTTAAACTCCCATCAGCAATATATGAATAATCCAGTTTCTCTGAATCCTCACCAGCATTTGGTATTATCATTGTTTTTTAAAATTTTTAATCATTGTGATATGCATGTGGTGATACTATTGTTTTAACTTAAACATTTTTCTAATGACGAATGAAGTTGGATATTTTTTTTGTCTGTGTGTGTGTATGTGTATGTTTTCCATCTTTCTATCTTCTGTGAAATGTTCCTTCAAGTTGTTTGCCCATTTTCTACTTGGTTTGTTTGCATTTTTATTGTC
>NW_012144744.1:1166467-1169953 GCF_000956105.1 Propithecus coquereli | reverse complement strand
AAAAAAAATAAAATAAAAAAAAAAGGTCAAGGCTTCATAGTAATATGACAGGGATTTGTCTAGAATGTATGTCTTCTGCTTCCTCAGTTCAGAGTTCTTTCTATTCCACCAGAGGTGCTTCTGCATTTATAATATTCTTAGGGAATTAATGAGACATCCCCATGCTGTGGTCTACTGTGCTATATATTATAGGTGGGTTTTCCTCAGAATTGGGAACTTAAAACCCCATTTTTTGGAGCTCTGCTTATGTGTGACCAGCTGGAAGAAACTAAAGTCATTTGCTATCTCTGTGACCTCCATTTACTGATGAATATCTGAGCCAGCAGAAGTGTCCTTCAGTTTTCTCTGACAAATCAAGCATATCTGACACTAACTATTCTTATCTGTCAGGCATTTCACAGACTTGTGTCTCGGGAATCCAAATTCTGTCATCCCTCAGGAGTCTCCCAGCAGGGCACTTTGTTTTCAAGTCAGCAGTGATGTAGACGTTTCCTAATAGGAGAGGGGGTCGTACTGCTAAGTGGAGTATATAGAAGAGGAAGTTACAATTCCCTTGACAATCTATTATACTAGCATTGGCTTGTAACCCTTTTAAAGTGATCTCATAACCATTATTGCCGTTCAATAAAAAGGGAACTGAGCCTCAAGGCTTAAATGCACGGTCATAAATGGTAGAGTTAGGACACTTTCCCATATCTTCTTCAATCCAATTGAGAAAAGAACTATGAATTGCTTATTGCCTCCCCTTCCAATGATGAAGAGGAATTTTTCCCCTAACTTTGCTCTGTTTTGGGCTTAGAATTGAGTCTTTCCAAACAAAAACTTTGGCCACCCTATATGTAAACACAACTACAAATTGTGCCCAAATCAAGAAACTTCAAGATTAGCTAGTGTTTCTGCATAACCTTAACTGCCATTTTTGTACTTTCCTTATTTCTTTAAGCTTTTATTTGGGCAACCACTAGGGATAAGTGTGTAGGCATCATCAATGTTTATTGTTAAATATAGATGAGAATAATGATTATAAAGGGGTTGGATGAGGGAGCCTTGTGGTGATGGAACGGTTTTGTGCCCTGATTGCGGTGGTAATGGTTTCACCTGTGATGAAATTGCGTAGAACTACACACACACACACACACACACACACACACACACACACACACAAATGAGTGCGTGTAAAACTGGTAAAATCTGAATAGGGTCAGTTGACTATACCAATGTTAATTTTCTTGTTTGATATTGTACTATGGCTAAACAAGGTGGTACCACTGGGGGAAATTGACTAAAGCGTACATACGGAATGCTTTTACATTTTTTACAACTTTCTGTGAATCTATAATGATTTAAAATTTAAAGTTTTAAAACATAGATGCTGAATTATAGTTTACAATGTAAAAAAATGTAAACTCGATTGTTCTATAGGAGTGAGCTTTTTGCAGCACAGTTTTCTGAGAAGTAAATCATGAGGACCTCAGTGACATCTCCCTGTCATTAGAAGGATGGTGTTGATCTGTAGGGATGGAGTTTTCTGCTTGAAACCTACCAGTATTTTTCTGGCTCTACTCAATAGTATAAAGCTTCAGAACCAAACTTGCTGGGTTCAAATATAGAACTGAATTTAAAAATCAATTTGGGAGAATTGTACCTTTACAATATTGAGACTTTCATTTTAAAAATACCATAAAACTCTCCAATTATTTAGGTCTTCTTTAAAGTCTAACTAAAAGTTTATAGTAGACCTGTGTAAATATTTTGCACATATTTCATTAGGCTTATTCCCAAGAACCTCATATTTTTATTATTAATATAAATCGTATCTTTTTTGGAAAGTATATTTTTCTATCTGTTGCCCCACAAGGAAATGAAATTGTTATTTATCTGTATTTCACCACTTTTTATTGTTTTAGTTGTGTTTTTTTGTAAAATGTGTAGTTCGATTTCTAAAAGTAACATACTTAGTTCATTTTCATTTATTATAATACTGAAATTGTTACATTTGTTGTTTCATCTTGCTTTCTGTTTTCTATTTCTCTCTCCCTGATTTAAGCCTTTGTCTTCTGACAGACTGCACTCCCTGCCTACACCCCTCCCACCTATGGTGTGTTCTCAACACAGTAGCCAGAGAGATTGTGCTGCACACCAGATACTTCCAGTTTTCCCTCCAGCACATAGCAGGGTTGTTCTTCCCCATCCCAGAAGCATAAATGGACATGTGGTTTACTGTGGCAAGTGGAATGTGAATGGAAGAGATGTGATCACTTCTGGAGGGATGGGAGCTCTAAGTGCTGGCACATGTTTGACCAGTCTTTCTTTTTACTGGCTGTCCTGGGAACCAGTAGTATTTCTAATGGTGTCTACTCTGGCACCCTGGGTCCTGAAGTGAGGAGAATGTGGAGCAGAGTCCCAAGCTGACTTGCAATGAAGGTGCAACATGGAAAAGAATTAAGTCCCCATGGTTTTAGGCTACTGAGACATTGTAATTATCTACTGCTACGATACTACGTATACCTGATTGATATGGCTTGCATGACACAGTGATCCTTTGAAAATGTAATTCAGGTTATTTCATACTTCAAAGGCTTTCTGTCCAATCGATTCAGCCCCCTATTTCCTTTGTAAACTTGTTTTCTATCTGCTGCTTTTTCACACTCTCCAGATAGGATGATCTTCTGAACATACCAGGCACACTTCTTCCTCAGGAATTTTGCACTTACTCTTCCCTCTAGCTGGACTACTTTACCCCCAGTTATTCACAAAATGAGGTCTTTCACTTGCTTCAAGTCTTGGCTCTAAGGCTGTATCTTCTCAGTGAGGCCTTTCCTGATAATCCTATTATTTTTAAATGTAACCCCAGCCCCACATTTCCTATTCTCCTTCTCTTTTTATTTTCTGATCACCATTTGATACATTGCAAGTTTTGCTTTTGTTTATGTTTATTTATCTATTTTTAATCTTTCTCCCCCAACTATTAATAAAATGAATGGATGCTCCTAAAAGAGTAGGACTTTTAATCTAGTTTCTTTCCTCTGGATCCCTATCCCCTATTATGGTGCCAGGCACATAGTAGTCACTCAGTAAATATTGGCTGAATAACGAATGGCAGAGGTGGCACCGGAGATAAGAGAAGAAATGTCCATTGACTGGAAATGATAAATTGTGGCATGTTCATATAATGGAATCAAATACAGTAATGACAATAAATAACTTATAGCTATAAGTATTAATATGGATAAATACTGTAAATATGCTGTAAAGGAAAATAAGTACATCGCAAAAATCCGCACAGTTTGATTCCATTTACGCAAGACACAAAAACATTTAAAGTAAACAATGCATTGTTTAAACTCAAAACTGAGTAGAGTGGTTACTTTCGATGGGGAAGAAAGTTGGACAAAATCTGGGAGGAGCAGAAAGAAAATTTTAAAGGAAACATTTTTGTGGATTTTTTTTCCTTAAATTGAGTGGCTGGGATGTAGGGTATTTGTT
>NW_012144744.1:1164806-1166417 GCF_000956105.1 Propithecus coquereli | reverse complement strand
TTTTTGTGTAAGAAAATATTTAATCCATACAATTTGCCAGAAGCAAGGATTTTTATTAATTTATTAAGTGTAAATCCATTTAAAAATTAACTTGAAAATAATTTAAAAGTTTGTAATAGTTGGTTCTTTCCTGAGATGATTGCTTTCCTTTTGTACAAGTCTATCATTATGCCTTTTAATAAGTAGCTATAGTTTTCAAAATACAATTCTTATTGTATTTTGAGGAGAAGAAGGAAGGAAGGAAGGAAGGAAGGAAGGAAGGAAGGAAGGAAAGAAGGAAGGAAGGAAGGAAGGAAGAGAGCCCATAATACCCCTATATTACTCATCAGCTAACTCTCATCGCTGGGTCCAGCATGCTGGCCTATTTGCTGTTTGGAACACACTGAGCATGGTCCTCTTCTCAAAGTGATTGTTCTTAATATTCTATCTTCCTGAAAGGCTTTTTCTCTATATAATCTTCTGGCCTACTTTTTCACTTAATTTAGGTTTCTTCTCAAATATTACTTCTGAAAAATAGAAGCCAATCTCCTCCTTTTCCTGGAAAGCAGAACATACACACAGTATATACCTTGTATATCACTAAAATGAGACTTTGTGGGCACACTATGCAGGTTCTTACCTTTGGGCCTCAATTCCCATTGGTTCTTCTTAATTGACTGTCCTTCCAACCTCCACATGTCAATATCTATCTTTTAAAGTCTTGTATAAATGGAACTTCTTTAATGTCTTCTTTCCCTATCAAAATTGATCTTACCATATTTGGTGCTCCCATTAATCTTCCTCTTGTCCCTCATTTATCACAGTCTGGTGCCCATCACTAATTTGGATAGATCACCTTCTCTAGGCTGTGATTTAATCATCTGTTAAACAAGGGGGTTGAGACTTGAAGTTGCAAGACTCTAGCTCTCTTCTAGCTCGAAATTGCTAAGAATTCTTGTATCCTGCACACTCTCCTAGGAAAAGTGGCTGTCATTACCACATATCTTGAGTTGTCACAACATACTGATTTTCAGCTGATAATTGCTTTTTGGTTTCTGAGCTGTCAGGAGGAGAACAATTCCACATATGTATTTTCCTTTCATTGAAAAATAACAGTAGTAATTGTGATACTATCTAATATATATGTAAATATGTATGCACATATATGTCACTTGATGATTTGCATGTATACACACATATGCACATAGATATAAATATAGATGTAGATATATAGATAGAGATAAACATATGTACACAAATACATACCATGTATTTATCATATATATACCACTTGGCAATTAACATGTGTGTGTATCATGTATACACATCATGTACACACACCGCATATAAAAATTGACAAGCCACGAAGCATTTTTACATTTCTTTTTTCATTTTACTCATCTCAACAACATACTCAATAGGTTAAGTAGGTGAACATTATATACCATCTTCCAGAAAAGGAAACTAAGATTCAAAAAGGTTTATGGCAGCACAATTCACTATTGCAAGAATGTGGAAACAACCCAAGTGCCCATCAATCCATGAGTGGATTATCAAAATGTGGTATATGTTTACAATGGAATGTTACTCAATCATAAGAAACGACAGTGATCTAGCACCTCTTATACTTTC
>NW_012144744.1:1148625-1153301 GCF_000956105.1 Propithecus coquereli | reverse complement strand
ATAATGATCATATAGATGTTTAGTACTAAAATTGAATTGGTAGTAAATTCAAATGACATAGAAATTTTTAAAATTTAAGTCTTACTTCATTCATAAATTAGGTAAATGACTTGAAGCTGAATGACTTTGAAGGCCCAGGCATGGACATATAGGCTTTTCTTCAAAATTTTCCTAGATCACACAGAGTAGAAGTTAAAGAGTGTGATCTCTGGATTCAAACTGTTTGGGACTGAATCCCATCTCTGCCACATTTACATGAACTTGGGCAAGTTACTCAAACTCTTTGCTGGTTCCCTCAAGGGCACATATAGGTGTTGGGGACCTAAGGCTTATAAAATTTTGAAAGTATTCTTTAAGAAAATGAATAAAAATTTACAAACATGAAATTAGGTCCCCAGTTCTGAAATTTAAGTATCATTAACTTAGGGTAAATTTGCCTCTCAAATTTTACAGTGTTATTGGGGAATCAATTAAATGTAAAATCTTTTTTTTAATTTTTGCTTTAAAAGAGGTGCTGATGTTTATTCTTTCCCCCCCTCCCAATTTTGTTGCGGTATAAAATTGACAAGGAATAACAGTGTATAGTTATGGTATACACAGTGATATTTTGATATATATGTGTGTGCATATATTTACACACACAATGTGAAATGATTACCACAATCAAGCGATTTAACATACCCATCACCTCACATAGTCATCCATTGTGTATGTGTATGTGTGTCTGAAAGAACATTTAAGATCTACTCTTTGAGCAAATTTCAAATATATAATACATTATTAACTATAGTTACTGTGCTGTACAATAAATCGCCAGAATTTATTCATCCTGACTAAAACTTTGTACCCTTTGACCAACACATTCCTATCCTCCCCTCCCTTCAGCCCCAGCCCCCACCACCGTGATGCTCACTGCTTCTATGAGATAGACTTTTTAGATTCTACATAAACGTGAGATCATACAGTACTTGTTTTTCTGTGCCTGGCTTATTTCACTTAGTATAATGCCCTCCAGGTTCATCCATGTTGTTGCAAATGACAGGATTTATATAAAATGTTCTGAACAGTGCCTGGGACAGTGATCCCTGTATAAGTATTTGCTATTATTTCTATCTCAGTTCCACAAACATGTATCAAAAGCCTTCATTCCACGAAAAATCTTTAAGTAGAAAAGAGAAAATAGATGTATTTTTCCTTGCCTATCTTATATATTTCAGATTATCATGGAGTGCTAAAATGTATAGCTAAACCCTGGGCAGTACTGATGATGGGTGGATGTTAAAGACATAAATAAACAAGTGCTCACAAGGATAAAAAAGGATTCGAGAACATCCCAGGGTGAGTACAATTGCTGAAGGTTCTCCATTTTCCCACTGTGGTTACGGTGTTTGGTGGGAAGGCCAAGGAAAGTACTGTGCCTTGCTCAGGCTAACCTAGGCTGTGCTCACGGAAAAATGCTAGTTAACCTTTTCACTTCCACGCTTCCCCCATCTCCACTCATCCCCCATCTCACCATGGTTAATCACCACACCTAAGGTGCAGATTTGACCAAATAAGTTTGTCTCACAATGTCCTCATTATCATTAATTTCATGTTCTGTTCTACTTGGTGCATTTTATTTACTCGGAGGCAACAAGAAGTGATGTTTAAGGACCTCTTGTGGCATATTTAACAGAACTAAGAACGAGAGTTAAATTAACTTCTGTCTGAAGTCTTGGTAAAACCCTTAGCATCTTATGTTTGGTCATTTTTATCTGACTAGAATAAAAGTGCCCTTGTCTGTTTATCTATTTTGAGGCTAAGAGCAAGAACCATTCAATTTGCCTCTAACAACTTTCAACTACAGAATCTCTAACTGAATAGATATACTCTTTTTTTTTGAAGTTTGCCAGGATTACTAAACTTTCTAGTCTACCAAGAACTGACATTCTGTACTTGGTATAACCCCAAAACGTAGAATAGACACTGGACCGATTTCCTGGGTGGTCTGTGTAAGCAGCCTTTCCACATAAGAAGCAGTCAGTCCTTATTCCTGAATAGCAGGATTGTCTTAGCTAAGTAAATGCAATTTGCTTACAAATGTGACATTTCTGGCATGGTCATGGTTGTAAATTTGGTTTATCCAATTAGATCTCGGTGAAAATGAAAACCGACTCTCAACAAATCTTTGCAAATAACTACATTATAATGGAAGGCAAAGGGATTTAATAAAGGCCAAGATAATTTTGCAAATAGGGATAATCAAAATGTGCCTTTGTTTTCTACAGAATCATCATTCTGAATTACTGTTAATGATTCATTAGCTTATAATACGCATTATAATTTCTAATAAAACATTTTTTCCAAAATTCTGAGGGATCAGTTGAAATAAATTTGAAAGAATTTCATTTTAGTTTGCACAAATATATTTACCTATATTAAAGTTTAAAGATAGGATGAATGAAAAAGGGTTTTCCCTAATGCCCATCATGTAATAGAATCTTACAATACCAACCATATGCAAAAATAATACAATTATATTTTTCATTAGTTTAATTCAGTTCTTCAAAATGAATGCCTATTTGTAAAGTTATACTAAAATACTAAGTTGAATACTAAAATATGAAAGAAAAAAGAGTGAAGATAGAATAATCAGAGTTAAATATTCTCAAAATAATTTTATTGTTTAGAAGTTTAGAAAATATAATGCTTAATTTTAGACTTTGTAAAATTAAATATAGATAAAATTTTAAGGATCACTGAGTAAAAAACAAAAATAGATGATAGAGAGAGGGAAAAAAAGAAATGAAGACAAGAAAAATCCTATTAATTCAAGAGACAGCAAGAGAGAGGGAGGAAAAATAATCATAGAAGAGGCAAGGCAAAAAGTAAGGTCAGAATGGAAACTATGAATTAGAGGTCAAGACATATGTGGGTTCAAATGAGAACTCTTAACACAAACCCAATCATAGTCTCAGAATTAAAAAAAAAACAGAAATCCAGATTTATGTAGAATGATGATAAATATAATTGCTCTAACTTTTCTCAGTGCAGATTAAAAAATGGAACGTTTCGTCATGTCAGAAAATTCTATTGGACAGCAACCTGTCTAGTCAGACATACTTGCATGATGTGCACCAACAGATTTACACGAGAATGTTTATGGCAAAGCTATCAAACAAGCACCAGAAGCAAATAACCTCAAATATCCATTTGTAGAAGGGAACATACATTGTGGCTGATTCAAACATTATAATAGTAAATAATATTGAAAATGAAAGATAATCAGCTACAACTATCAGCATGACAGACTCTGAAGATAATATTGAGTTAAAAAGTACATTGCAAATAACTTGTACTATATGATACATTTTATATAAAGCTAGAACACATACAAAACTAACCAGCGCATTGTTACAAAATTCAGCATAGCTTCTATCCCTGGTAAGAAAAGGGTTATCAAAAAGGGAAATCAAATCAGAACAGGATGTTCTTTTTTATTTTTTCTTTCAGAATTTTACAGGGGTACATACGTTTTGGTTACATAATTTGCTTTTGTATAGTTTGAGTCAAAGTTATAATTGTGCCCCTCAGTCAGTTAGTGTGCACTGCACCCGTTAGGTATGAATTTACCCATCCCCCACCCCCTCCCACCTACTTCATTTCTCTTGAATTTTGCTTCCATATGTACACATAAGTGTTGATTGATTAGTTTCAATTTAGTATTGAGTGCATGTGGTGTTTGTTTTTCCATTCTTGCGATACTTCACTAAGAAGAATGGCTGTTACAAAAGATACTAGATCACTGTTTTTTTTTATGACTGAGTAGTGCTCCATGGTATAGATAAATTTATTAATCCACAATTTATTAATCCACTGATGCATTGATGGGCACTCGAGATGATTCCACATCCTTGCAATTGTGAATTTCACATTGAATAAACATTCAAATACAAGTGTCTTTTTAATAAAATGCCTTTTTTTTTTTCCATCGGGTAAATACCTAGTAGTTAGATCAAATGGTAGGTCTACTTTTAGTTCTTTGAGGTATCTCCATCTACTTTCCATAGAAGTTGTAATAGTTTGCAGTCCAACCAACAGTGTATGAGTGTTCCTTTCTCTCCACATCCACGCCAGGATTTGTTGTTTGGGGACTTTTTGATAAAGGCCATTCTCACTGGAATTAGGTGATATCTCATTGTGGTTTTGATTTGTATTTCCTTGATTAGAGACTTAGCATTTTTTCATGTGTTTGTTGGCTGTTAGTCTATCTTCCTTTGAAAAGTTTCTGTTGATGTCTTTTGCCCACTTTTTAAAGGGGCAGTTTGATTTTTTTCTTGCTGATTTGCTTGAGTTCTTTGCAGATCCTGGTTATCAGGCCTTTATCAGATGTATAGCATGCAAACATTTTCTCCCATTCTGTAGGTTGTCTGTTTGCTCTATTGATTGTGTCCTTGGCTGTGCCGAAGATTTTTAATTTGATCGGGTCCCATTTATTTATTTGTGCTGTTGCTGTGGTTGCTTTTGGGGTCTTCTTCATAAATTCTTTGCCTAGGCCAATATTTATAGGAGTTTTTCCAACATTTTCTTCTAGAATTCTTATAGTTTCATGCTTTAGGTTTAAGTCTGTTATCCATCGTGAATTAATTTTTGTGAGAGGTGAGAGGTGTGGATCAAAAAAACATGTTTGTAGTATA
>NW_012144744.1:1140858-1147957 GCF_000956105.1 Propithecus coquereli | reverse complement strand
AATAGAGAAAAAATTTCATTTGGTAGGGATTTTTACTTTTATAGTACACAGAGTATATAATTTCCCCTCCTTTTTTGTATTCTTTATCTTCCCCCAGCAATTTCTCTTTTTGTGTAATCTTTTTTTTTCTTTTTTAGATTTGCCATAAATGTAAGTATTCTAATGATTTTTTCTGACAAAGCTAGATCACAAACATATTTAAATTTCAGCTATTTTAGTGGTTTGTTTTCTAATGCGTGTATTTCCGCTTTTGTCTTTCTCATGGGATATTGGCAAACTAGACCAAGCTCATGTGGATAATGGGCTTAAGTAGATTTGTGTCAAACTAGTATTTATCAGAGAATGAAATTGAAGCATAAAACCAAGATAGCAAGTAGAATTTTGCAAACGTAAACCAGCACCTGGAAAGAGATGCCAATTTTAGAGGTGGAGGCAGAATCGGGGGAAACTAGTGGCATAAGGCTAAAGAAACAAGTGGCAAAATGGATGTCCTGAAGTCTTGTCTGCAGGACCAAATTCTAATGTGGTGCTATGTGGAGAAATTTGGAGTACAGGGGCTTCTACCCTATTTCCTGTTCAGGATTTTGAAGGTGGAGGAGTTTTTTAGAAATTTGGAAGCAACCGCTGCAGAGTAAAACACAAAATGATCAAACACAGAGAGAAACTGTTTTAATACTCTCCGTTTGCTCTCCACTGCCATGTGGCATAAACTTTAATGTGGGGGTTCTTAAACTTTAATGTGCATACAAATTGCCTTGGTCGTCTGTTAAAATGCAGATACTGATTCAGTTGTTCTGGGGTAGAGCTTCAATTCATATGTTTCAAACAAGTTCCTACATGATGCAAATGGATCCAGAACCACACTTTTTGAGTAGCAAGGGCATTGTCTTAGTCTGTTTATGCTGCTATAAAAATATCTGAGAGTGGGTAATTTATAAATAATTGAAATTATTTCTAATACTTGTAGAGCCTGGGAAGTCCAAGATCAAGGAGTTAGCAGGTTCAGTGCCTAGTGAAGCCTGGTTTTCATTTCCAGAATATCAACTTGAGTGGTGCTGCATCCTCATGTGGCAAAAGAGGTGAAAGGACAAGAAGAGACCTAGCTAGTTCCTTCCAGTCCTTTCATAAGGCACTAATCTCATCCATGAAGATGGAGCCCTCATGGCCTAATCACCTCCTAAAGGTCCATTTCTTAATATTGGGGATTAAGTTTGAACATGAAATTTGGAGGGGATACAAACATTTAAACCATAGCAGGCGTAGATGAGATTTCAACATTCTTATATGCCCCATGATGAAAGTCAAAGATGGCTGAGGGTCTGAGTGAGAGAGCCACAGTGAGAACAGAATGACCCAAGGGTAAGGGCTTCCAGTTGTGCCCTTCAGATTAGGGACCAAATGGGAGTCACCACGAAACTTCAGATGTGTGATTTGCCAGGGAATGCTGAGGAGAAATGGGTCATCAAGGAGAGATGATGGAACAACCAAGTAGTGAGCACTTCCAGTAGAATTTCTAGGGACATACGTCAAGATGTTGAAAGAGAGTAAGGGTGAGGAGAAGCCCATTTAAGAAGATGAATTTTTTCACTGACAGAGTATTTATGAAAAAGAAGCCACCTGTGAAAGAAGAAGATAATTGGTAGTTTTAAAGTTGAAGTCTATTCACTGCTACTCAGCAATGCGTGCATGTGTGTGTGCAGGTTAGGGAGAGCTGATGATGAGGAAGATTAGATCAGCCGTAGAAAACAAAGATGTCAGGGCTGATGTAATGTAGCCTTTAGGCATCATAGGCATAGGGCCTTGGACCCAGAATACGTTGAGTCTCACAAAAATGTTTTAATCTCTTTTAAAATCATAAGAAAAATTAACTTTTAAAGTCAAAGATTACATTTGTCTTTATTTCAATGAAATCATAAAATATAATTTTTAATATGTGTTTATGGAGGAAGGAGGCCACAAAGGCAAAAATCTCCTAGGGTTCAAAAAAGTCATAACGTGGCCATGGAAGAAGTTACACTTTTTTTTGGTTTTTTTACAGAAATAGGTTGTAGTGTAACAAAAAATGGGGGGAGGGGATAAATGGCTCATGTCATTCTCGCAATTTTTCCAAGGTAGTACTTTTATTACCCCATTTTATAAATCATGTCTTGCACAGGGTCACCCATCTAGTACATGGTGAAGCTAAGGTTTGGTTCCGACTCCCTCCAACTAAGCCCAAGGACATAAGCGTAGAGGGCGTACTTCTGTTCCTGATCTAAAGAGGCTTTTGTTGGGCCCACCTGGGGTAAAGTAACTGACTCTAATCACGTGCATCACTCTGGACATCCACAGACAGCTGCCAGCTGCACCTGACCCTTGTCCAATGTTCCTAAGGAGGACTTAATTAAGGGGCTTCTGTGGTTACTCCAGCTGAATGTTTAGCCTCAGTCTCTGCTACCAACTCACTCTAACGTCCGCAATCTGCCTTTTAATACTTTGGACTCTTCTACGAGATTGATGTCCACAATAACCCATTTATCTCTGAATTATTAGGCAATGTTCATTTGCTTAATTCATTATTATTTATTCTACTGTAGCAGAGAGTTTCTTTCAAACTTTCTGCGGAAAACAAAATGAAAATTTCAGTCCTTCAACCAATTTGTTGAAGAAAACCGAAGCTCAGAACGAGAATGTTGTTAAAATTAACTAACTTCACGTGCTCCAAACTCTGTCATTACCTACCCAGCCTTCCGCACTAACGCAATCACACCACCAGCTTCTAAGGTTGGGGCAGCACGATTTAAGAGAGAAAGCTTGAGAAACATTTAATTGATTCCTTTGCTTCTTTGGTAGAAGTCAGCTAACGTGACAGATGAAACCTGTATTGAAGTTTTCATAAGGATATGGTAGGTAGTAAAACTACAGTAAATTTAAGTATCAGATATCTACAGCTGCATTATCAGCCAACCCAAAACTTAGAAGCTAAAACTACAGCCAAATTATTTGGCTTTCATTTCCGCTATGCAGGTCTGGTGTGGCTGAGGACTGCATCTGGTCTTGGTCATGCATCTGCGGTCAGCTTGTGGGATGGCTAGGAGCTGGCTGGTCCCAAATGTCCTCACTCACACATCAGTTGACTTGCTCTCGGCTGGGGTGATCAGTGTAACTGGATCACATGCCACATGTTTCTCATCATCTAGCCAGCTAGCCCACACTTGTTTACATGGTGACTTGAAGATCAAAGAGCAGCAAAAGAGGAAAAGCGTGAGTATAAAAACTTCAAACCTCTGTTTACCTCCTATTTGCTATTGTTTCACTGGCTTAACCAAGTCACATGGCCAAACCAGAGCTAGTCTATTTGTGGATGCTGTCAGGTCTGGTTATTAGCAAGCATTAACAAATTACATGTTGCTATTATAATACAACAAAGTAGCATGTTTTCCAAGCAACCCTCCCATTCTTGCTCTTACCAACATAACATAGTAACCATCCATGGGACATGGGGTAGGGACAACATTATCTAAGGGGCTTGCATTCTTACACTTTCATATACTCAATGATTCTTCCCCCTTACTCCATATATAAAACCAGAAAAGTCTAAAATTCTAGAATATAAGAGAAGATATTTGTTTTTTGCATTTTTCCACTCACCTGTTTTTCGGAACCTTTCATTGAGTTTTATGTTTGCATGCATATTTGTTTAACAGGAATTTTAAATCAACAATGCTGAGTGAATGTGTGTGAATGACCAGGTAGTAAACCAAATCTGCATAGAAAAGGTTTATTGGAAAAAACTCAATAATACAAGAATAGTAGCATATAAAGAGTTTATTCTGCTATTCATTGCATTTTGGGGCAACATACACTCATATAGTGAGTCTGGAATAAGGTCCAACCCTTTATTTGGCATGAGCAAGAGCTTTAGCCCAAAGCTTTCAGTTTTAGGAGGAGATAGTAACCCACTGGGTCCCACCCCTGCTAGACCATTTCAGTACCGTAGCAGGACTGATTGCCTTAGACCAGTGGTTTTTAAACAGTTTGGTGTCTGGACTACTTGAAGTACATACAAATTATCAAAAGCCATAAAATATGTTTTTATGGGTTATATATATTGATATTTACTATATGAGAAATAATTAAAACTGATACATTTTTAAAAATATTGATTAATTTAAAAATAATAAATATGTTGCATGTTAACATAATCACATATTTTGAAGAAAAATGTTTTCACAAGCAAAAAAATAGCAAAAAGAAAAATTAGTGGTATTGTTTTACATTTTTGCAAATATCTTTAATGTCTTAATTATTAGAAGATATCTGGATTCTCATATCTGCTTCTTCATCCAATCTGTTGTAGTATGACATGCCATATAGTCTCTGGAAAATTCCACTGTACACTTGTGAGGGTGAGAATCAAAAAGACAAATAACACCTGAGTATTAATATGGAAATAATATTGATGGTGCAGACACCCTGAGAGAGGTTTTTGAAACCCAGGAGTTCAGGACCACACTTTGCACACTTTAGGGCTATGGTAGGTTTCCAAGTAACTCTGAAGGAGGCCAACTTCCACTTGGGCTGGAGGACTTCTGGAAATAGTCTTGGACAATTTAATTCTAAATAGAAGAAAGGATAGACACTGTGAAGATCTATGGTTTTTCAATGTCACCCATCCCTAAAGAATATGAATAGAGATCGAGGTGGGAGGATGTGGAAGATGTGAAGGTTTTAAAAAGGAATTTATTTAAAATTATATATAAAAATAATCTCCATATAATTATTAATATTAACTTTCAAAGGTAGTGACTTGCCCGGGATCCCACAGTCACTTAATGGCATAGCTAGAATGAGAACTTAGATTTCCTAATTGAGTAACCAAGTGCTCATTCATTTATTTCATTTTTCTTTTCTGTGAAGGCAATCAAATCACAACAATCAGAGTCAGGAGTTTTGCTGGGTCCGACCTTAATTGTTACATAAAATTGGGATAACTACCCAAGTCTGCTGCTGCAGCATGTAAGAGAGGCAGACGGGTTGGAGATAGAACGGCTTAGTTTGTCAGACCTTCAGCAAGCTTCTCCACTTCCCCAAGCCTCTGTTTTTTTCATATGTAAGATGCAGATAATAATAGTAAATGCTTAGGATTGTTGTGAGAAAAAATACTGAGCACAAGGGTCACATTCACTGAATGTGCTTGAAAAGGTTAGTTTCTTCCTGTCTCCCCAAATTTCATACTATCTTGCTTGAATATTCTGAATTCTATAGCCAAACTCTTTAGTGCAATTTTGTTTCTAGAATAAATTCTTGTCTGCAAAAGAATAGAGGCAACAACCACCAGGAAGGCAAAAACCTCTGAACTACATAAGTTCAAACTATAAGCTTTTAGCAGGGTTGAAAGGAATTCAGAGAGAAGTATCTCTGTTCCTGAGCCAAATGAGGGAGTTTTAGTTTGCTTGTAAAACAAGAATTTCTAATGGATGGCTAGAGGAAGGAAGGGTAAATGTCCAGCTTATGTGGCAGACAAAATGTTATGAATTCCCTACAAAAGAGGCTTCTTATATCTCTATGAGGTCAGAGGAATCCCTTCTGTTTACTTCCTATTTGGACCTATGCTTGTAGATCAAGCATAGTTTACACATTTTACTTATAATCATTTTACATTACAGATCATTAGAATAGCTGAAAAGTTGACTGGAAACAAAGTAGAAGCAGGTAACAGGGAAGAAAAGGGAATTAATGTTTTAGAACACCTACCTTCTGCTAGGCACTTAAAAAAAAAAAGCTACCCAACAAATTTCATTAAGAATTCTGAAAGGTAGGTTTTATTTTTGTCGTTTTTACAGATGTGAAAGTGAAACTCAGAGATGTTAAGTAATTTGCCCAAGGTCCCAAAGACATTCTATCTCGGTCAAATTTTTGTTTATTATATCTTACCTCTTTGCTTCTGGACATGATATATACTTGCAAATGAATGAAGGATAGTAATGAGAAAGAAGAAATGTGATTTATCTAGAGTATAAAATAGAAGTACTCAAGTTTCAACTTATTGAGAAAGAAATTTCGGCTCAATATAGGGAAGAATTACCCTAAAGAAACCCTAGACAACTCTTAGTTTACTTTCTATCTCTATAGCTTTGCCTATTCTGGATATTTCATAGAAATGGAATCATAAAATATGTGGTCCTTTGTGACTGGCTTATTTCACTTAACATAATATTTGTATGGTTTGTCCATGTTGTAGCATATATCAGTACCTCATTTCTTTTTTATTGCTGAATAGTATTCCAAATAATAAATAATCAAATAGTAAATTTTATTTATCCATTCATCAATTGACAGACATTTGAGTTGTTTCCTCCTTTTGGCTGTGATAAGTAATGCTGCTATAACATTTGTGCCCAGGTTTTTGTGTAGATACGGACTTTTACCTGTCTTGGGTATATTTCTAAGAATGAATTTTCTTGGTCATATGGTAACGTTGTGTTTAACCACTTGAGAAACTCCCAGAATGTTTTTCAGAGAAGCTGCTTCATTTTGCATTCCTTCAGCAGTGTATAAGAGTTACAATTTCTCCATATTCTCACCAAAACTTGTTATCATCTGTCTTTTTGGTTATTACTATCTGACTATGTGTGAAGGGGCATCTCATTGTGGTTTGAATTTGTATTTCCTTTATGGCTAATTATATTGAACATATTTTTATGTACATCTTGGCCACTTTCATATCTTCTTTGGAGAAATGTTTATTCAAATCATTTGCTCATTTTTAATTGGGTCGTCTTTTGATTATTAAATTTTAATAGTTCTTTATCTATTATAGATCCAAGTCCCTTGTGAATATGTGATTTGAAATAAACAATTTCATCCATTGTGTGAATTGCCTTTTTCCTTTATTAATGATGTCTTTTGAAGCAGAGAAGATTTGATTTTAATAACTTCAAGTTTATCTAATTCTTTTGTTGCTTGTGCTTTTGGTCATGTCTAAGAAATCATTGCCTACTCCAGAGTCACAAAGATTTAAGTCTATGTTTTTTTCCTAAGAGTTTTATAATTTTACATATTAAACATAGGTGTTTGATCCATTTTAATTTTCATATGGCATGTGATGCATAAGTTC
>NW_012144744.1:1102310-1139113 GCF_000956105.1 Propithecus coquereli | reverse complement strand
AATGGAATAGTTATTTTCTTTTTTTTTTTTTTGACTCAGCATGTCTTTAATTACTTTTCCCCCAGCACAGTAAAAAATTGTTTTTATTAGAGAACACAAATTTCAAACTGCGCAATACAAAATTGTTACATTTAGGCAATTACATTTTAGTCTTGTTATAATATAGAAGTGATATTTTAAACAAGAAAATATAAAATTTCTGGATCCTTTCAGGGATGGCTAATACATGAAATTTGCCACTTTGGCCTCTCAACCAGGGCATACATCACAATAGATCTTCCACTCTGTCTCTTGAACCTGAACTAGGCTGTTACTCCCTTTAGCTCATACTTATTCTGTAAATAAACTTCATTTGCCATTGCTACTCTAGACCATGCTAGAGTAACCCAAATGTACACCAGGCATGACATAGTTAAACAGCAAAATTATATGTTCTGAAATATTTAGACAGCCATCAGGTTATCAATATAGTATGAAAAATAAAGTAGAATCAGTCACTTTTTCATCAAACTAGCAGTTTTTTGTCTTACCAAAGCCAAGGAAGTCTAAAGACATTTCCAAATATTTAATTACTGAATCTAGTGAAAAGAAAAAGCTATCTCAAGAAATTGCAGCAAACATTTTTTTTTTTATTTTTTTTAATTTCAAGGTATTATGAGGGTACAAGCATTATGGTTACACTTTCCGTCTTTGCCTCACCCAAGCGAGGGTTAAAGGCATGCCCTTCCCCCTACAATGCTCCTTGTGTTCTTTAGTTGTGGATTTACCCCCCCATCTCCCTAATTCCTGGAGAGTATTACTGCTATGTGATCACCCTAGTGTTGATCAGTTAGTACCAATTTGATGGCGAGTACAAGTGAAGCCCATTCTTCCCATCTTGTGGTGCCTCGCTTTGGATAATGGGCTTAAGTTTAATCCAGGAAAGTATAAGAGGTTCTAGATCACTGTCATTTCTTAATTTCATTTTTGATTTACTCTTTGCTAATGTATAAAATGCAATTGATTTTTGCATATTTGTCTTGTATCCTGCAACCTTGCTGAATTCATTTATTGGTTCTACTAGTTTTTTTTAGTGAATTCCGTAGTATTTTCTATATATAAGATCATGTCATCTGAAAATGTAGAGAGTTTTACTAACTCCTTTTCAGTCTGGATGCCTTTTATTCCATTTTCTTACCTAACTGCCATGGCTAGAATCTCCATAACAATATTTAATAGAAATTGCAAGAACAGACATCCTTGTCTTGTTCTTGATCTTATGGAGGAAATATTCAGTCTTTCACTGTTAAGTGTACTGGTAGCTCTGGCTTTGTTGTAGATACCATATCAGGTTGAGGAAACTTCCTTCTGTTCATAGATTGTTGAGTTTTTTTATCATGAACAGGAGCTAAACTTTGTCAAATACTTTTTCTGTATCTTTCGAGATGATCCTGTGTTTTTTTCTTTGTTTTACTGGTGTAGTATATTACATTAATTTTTCAGATATTACACCAACCTTGTATTCCTAAGATAGATTCTACATGGTCATGGTGTATAGTCCTTTTTATATATTGCTGAGTTCAATTCTCTAGTTCTGTATTGAGGGTTTTTGCATCTATATTCGTAAGAGTAGACTTATAACTAAACATTTTGACATTGAAGAAAATTCTAAGTAGAGAATCACCATGTTAAAATCTTTGGCATATGGTCTAAGCTAAACAGTTTATACAAATGGAATTCAAATTACTTCTTAAAGCTGGTCCTCAAAAATGTTTTAGAAAAGGCTTTTTCCAAGATGATCTAAATTTTCCCCAGCCCCATGACCTGTGTTTTAGGCTTCATTATAATGGGTGACTATCCTGCAGAGAGATATGGGCTATAGCTATCTGGTGATGTCAGAGGTAGAAAAGAATAATAATTAAGAGCAAAACTCTCAAACTAAAATATCTAGATTTGAATCTTGGACCTTACAACTAGTAGCTATCTAACATTGAGAAATTTCTCAACCTTTAAATGTTCTATTCCCTCACCTATGAGAGTACATGATAAAATTTATGTACTCTCTAATAATTGGGGGCTAATCGATGGACACACACAGGCACAGAGATGGAAAGATCATTGGAAATCAGGAGAGAAAGGGAGAGAAGGGGAGGGGTAAAAACTTAGCTATCTGGTACAATGAACACTATTCAGGTGATGGGCACACTGAAAGTCCTGACTTAAGCATTACAAAAGGTATCCATGTAACAAAAACATTTGCACCCCCATATTCTGAAATTAACAAAAAATTCAAGTCATAGTTTTGTTGAAAAGATTAAAGTTTTTAAAACAATGCCATATGTTTTATATATATGTTACATAAATAATTTAATACATATGGAATTTAATAAATATACATAAAGTATTTAATAAATGTTAGTGAATATTATTACACAAGCCAAACTACCTGGAACACCTGTGATTCTTTAACTTTAATAATCTGAGAACTAGATCTGGCAAACTTTTGTTTTTTTTGTTTGTTTGTTTTGGTTTTTTTTCATTGTTTGTTTGTTTTTTTGGGACAGGGTCTTGCTCTGTCGCGCAGGCTGAAGTGCAGTGGCGTCAGCCTAGCTCACAGCAACCTCAAACTCCTGGGCTCAAGCGATCCTCCAGCCTCAGCCTCCCAGGTAGCTGGGACTACAGGCACACGCCACCGTGCCTGGCTAATTTTTTCTATTTTTACTTGTTTGGCTAATTGCTTTCTATTTATAGTAGAGACGGGGTCTTGCTCTTGCTCAAGCTGGTCTCGAACTCCTGAGCTCAAGCAATCTGCCTGCCTCGGCCTCCCAGAGTGCTAGGATTACAGGCGTGAGCCACTGCGCCCGGCCTAGATCTGGGAGACTTAAAAGTACATGTGAAAGAATCACAGAAAATTTATTCAGAAAGAATACTTATAGACAAGCAAATTCAATCCCATTATAATTAACATGTGGAAACTGAAGCCTAAAAACAGGAAATGACATGTCCCAAATAACACAAGTTTATCATGGAACTATGAAAAAAATAAGTTTTTGACCTTTGAGTTGTCCCATTTATTAACACCTTCATATTTGTGGTCTCTAATCATTTATCTTTAAACCAAACTAACATACCTAACATACCTAACCTCAATATACTTATTCACAAATTAAGACAAATCATAATCATCTAAGTAGTATTCACGAAATTGCTCAGGAGCTGCTACAGATAGTAGGAGAACATGTGCTTTTATATGAAACGAATCTAGAGAGGAAGCTGGGTTTTGCTACTTAACAGCTGCATAATATTTAGGCAGATTATTAACTTCTCTAATTCCTGATTTCCTCGGCTATGAATTGGTCAACCCTAACATATACATTTGTCATAAATTTCCCGAGAGGATTAATATATGCTAATGTGTGTATGTATTTAACATAATGACTAGCATGGAAAAATTGCTTTTGGTTTTTGTTGCTTTTGCTATTTTTAACCTATCCCTAGATTTACTATTTTGATCTGTCTTTATGTTTTTTGTTCTGTTGTGTTTCACAGTCCTCTTTTTATAACCCCATCTGCCTTTTAGACTCAGTGCTTGCTATCAGTGTCCCCTCTCGATTTCTCAACTTTCCTTAAAATCTTTGGGGCAGCTTCAGTTCTTCAGCTATCTTCATTCTGGTTCATCTTCTGACTTCTCTGAGACAATTCACTCCCTGAGGTGACCCACTGACTAATGCTTTGACTAAGCACTCCCTGCCCCTCATAGAAAAATGACAATGTCATAGAGAAAGTAAGACACCAATCACAAAATCAAGCACTTTTTATTTTCCTCCACTAAGTCTACCAAAATAGAGATAATTATAAAGTTGGGTGGTCTCTATTCCTGTTATTAATGAGGTGCTTCTTCACAATGCTATTGCTTCCATGGTCAGCCTGTAAAATTAAATTGAATTTTATTCCTTTTCTCCAATCAATGATAGTACAGATGGTCTGTTTAATTCCAATTATTTTTTTTCCCCCGGGGAGACACTCTGGTTAGATCTCAGATGTTTCCTGTGTGATTAAAGCACCTCTCCCTTTCTTCATGCCTATCTTCTGCATAACTGCCTTGATCATGATCTAGAGCCACTCAGTCTAATGCTTCTCTACCTGCATTGCATTAGGGGGTGATGTGAGCAATTTTCAGGCAGATAGATGTGATTACTCAGGGCTTCCCTTTTTGGCTGCAGTTATTGAAGCTGGGGAGGGTGTGCTGGAGGAGGAACTTAATTTTTATACATTATTTAAAAGTAAAACCCGAGGAAAGTGATCTCTAATTCAGAACCAGTGAGCGTTTCCTTTCTGACTTGGTGGACTGATACAGAAAACTTGAAAGATCAGCTGAAATTGAAAAAAGAAAAAAAAGACCTTCATTTTGCCAGGTCAGGTTTCCCACAATGTGACTGCCAGACATAAATTTGTAGAAAGCAAAGAGAAACATAAACGAGCAAGCCTGGAGCCCACATGCTACTGATTGCAATACCATGTGGTATCAACTTAATTGCACACATCTGGTTGGCTACCGGATCCCACAAGCCTTTGCAAATTAAGTAAAGATGATGATTTAATTTAATCATAAATAACTAAATATGCAAATAATTGAGGAAAAAGTGTTGATGGTGACTGAAGTAAAATCACCCAAGGAGCAGGAAAAACTGAGTAACAACCAAGTATTTTAAAAGAATTGGGCCGGGTGCGATGGCTCATGCCTGTAATCCTAGCACTCTGGGAGGCCAAGGCGGGTGGATCGTTTGAGCTCAGGAGTTCGAGACCAGCCTGTGCAAGAGCGAGATTCCGTCTCTACTAAAAATAGAAAGAAATTACTTGGACAACTAAAAATCTATATAGAAAAAATTAGCCGGGCATGGTAGCACATGCCTGTAGTCCCAGCTACTCGGGAGGCTGAGGCAGAAGGATCGCTTGAGCCCAGGAGTTTGAAATTGCTGTGAGCTAGGATGACGCCATGACACTCTAGCCCGGGCAACAGAGTGAGACTCTGTCTCAAAAAAAAAAAAAAAAAAGAATTGAACCTTTATCTAGTGAAATTTAAAATTTGACTGAATACACAATTGACTTCCTTCCCTGGAGAGAGAAAATTCACAAAGAAAGGGTAAGAAGTGATCAATCCAAACATTAAAGCAAACTTAAAGATATTTTATCTTTGCAAACATTTTGTTGAGAGCGATGGTTGGCTTAGAGTATGAATCATCAGTTCACAGTGGAACGTGTAAGGGCTTTGCTGCTCTTAGCTGTGTGAGTGCACGCAAGTTATTCGAACTCCCTGATATTGAATTGTCTCATCTGTTACCTGGGTGTAAATAATTCTTATCTCAAGTTTTTATTTTTAAAACATACACAATTCAGATAGCAAATCTTCAATAAATATTTGCTCCTTTCTTCTTGTCTCGCCCTCCTCCTTTGGGATCAATTTTCTCCAAGTAAAATGTTTCTATACAGCAACATCTTTAGGTTAACTCAGCATTCTCTCTTTCATTCATGCCTAAAATATTAAAGACTATTGAGAGCCAAACCCTCTGCTCAGTGCTAGTGATTAAAAAATAAAATAAATAGAATACTCCATATTTCTAGAAGTTCATGTAATAGTAGACAGATATACTAGTAACCAAATTTTATTTAATTCATCATTCATACAGTATGTATTTATAAAGTCACTACTGTGTATCAGTCATTTTTCTAAGCACTGAAGATCGAGCAGTGAGCAAACAGCCCCCAATCCCTGCCTTCACGGAGTTTACATTCCGGCATGGGGACAGGCGAAACATAAAATAAATACAGAAATCTTATATACTAAACATGACAAATGTTAGGGAGAGAGATGAAGCAGGGAAGGGCAGCAGGGGTGGGACTTTAGTCAAGGAAGGCCACCTTGAGGTGTTGACACGTAAGCAAAGACTTAAAGGAGGCGAGGGTACAGGTCATGCCCACATTTGAAGACGAGTGTTCCACCCAAAGGGATCGGCCTATGTGAGGACCTTGAGTAGAAATGTGCCTGAAGTGTCCTAGGAACAGCGGGAGTTCAGTGTAACTGAGTTCACTGTAATAGAGTAAAGAGAGGCTGGAGGGAAGGGATAACAGGAGAAGATGCTGAGAGATAAATAGGAGCTGGATGACGTACAGCCTTAAAGACCACTCTTCGGTGTTCGGCCATTATCCTGAGTGAAGTGGTGACCCTTTGAAGGGCTTTCAGCAGAAAAATGTCTGACTTAGGTTTTAACAGCCTCATACTAGCTGTCATGTGGCAGACTGTAAATGATCCAGGATAAAAACCGTCAGACTAGTCAAGAGGCCGTTACAGTCATTCTGGTGATGGCTTAAAAGAGTCTCTGTGATAAGGTCATGGGTTGTGGTCAGATCCTGGAGGCATTTTACAAGTCAGGCCCAGAGGACTTCAAGAGAAAAGGAATGTGGGGAGTAAAAAAGGAGTCAAGGAAGACTCTGAATGTTTTGGTCTAAACAACTTTGAACACAGGGTCATCATTCATTAAAATGAGGAAGACCGCAGGACAAATGGGTAAAACAAAGAAAGAGACTCTCAGGAGTTCAGTTTTCAACATGTTAACTAACTAACGTTAAAGAAAAATTACAGTGGTGTGTATTTGATGTATTAGGGTGCAAAAAAGCAAACTTTTTCTAGGTCAGAAAAAGCAAACTTTAGTGGAGTAGTTGTCCTAATGAAAGTCATTCTGAATGAAGCTGACTCTTAGTTTTCCATTTCATGAAACACACTGTTTTCTGGTACCCCACCTCCCAGCCAATCTGACTTCTATATTTCTTTAAAGGTCTTCTGCATAAAGCCATCTTGTATCTTCTCTTTCTCTGAATGCCTGCAGAATTGTTCTTCACTTTGTACTCTTAGAACAAACAATCGGAAATTGATTTAAATCTTCTTTGCTAGTTTTATTTTCTTAGAGTCTTCGTTGATGGTTTCTTGTACCCGATATTGCTCCTTCTGACCTAAGGCTTCTTGAGAGCCGGTACATGTGTTCAGTATCTTTTCCACCTGCTTGGGGTCCCCTTGCCATCCTCTTGTCACCGGTTTTGCTTTACACCAGGCCTCTAGCATGTGACCCAAATGAAAAGGGAATAAAACAGGGCACACCTTTCTCAGATCCTCTTGCCTGGACTCATGTTTCTCTCTCTCAGGCCTTGGCTTGGTTAGTCACTGCCTCTGTGCTTTGTCACAGGGGCTGCACACTGGCCATGATGTGCAGTCATCCCAGGCCAACAGCTGCAGACCAGCCTCTCCACTTGCTCCCTTCATGCACTATCACAGGGGTAGGATCTGGCTGTCACTTACCGCCTGGGTGGATGATGCAACCCTGAAATGCAGGGCAAATAATTCCCTGGAAGGAGAATTTTGACCAGTGGGAGACAAGAGATAGGAGGAAGCCAGAGAGGTACATTCTCTCTCTCCTTCTTCCTCTAATGGTCTGTTCTGAGACACAGTTTCTCAGCACAACACTCCAGAAATCATTCCAAATGACTTGGATGGATGCACTGGCCAAGGGACCAGCTGATTTTCTTAGAGTTCTAAAGTATAATACATGTCAATCCATGAGAGGTTCAGAGGAATTACACCATTATAAAACCTATTTAACCTCATATTATCTGGAATTTTCCAAACTTATAGGACCACTGGACTTTGGAAAGCATTCTTTGTGATATGACATCTAATACTAACCAGGAGCACAGAATTTGGAAAATTTTGCTCTAAATTACTCTCAAGAGTCACAGCCTAGCCATGTGAGAGGAGCAGTCTGGAGGCTTCAGCTCACCCCTGGGTTCTGGACTCTCCTTGTCCCTGTCTGCCCAACAGCAGATCTGCAGGAGAGAGAGGTGGGCAGCAGAACATGGGCTGGCCTCAGCCACTGCTGGTTGTGGTCTTGCAAATTCTCCATTGAAGCAAGGCACTTCAAGGAAATATTGACCTGGGGAACAAGGATGAATTTTTAGACCTGATTTGCATGCTTCTTTTTAACTGATAGTTGCTGTGGTTGTGGGCATCATTCAGGGAGTAGTACTGCAATTTCTGGGTAAGAGCAGGGATTCTGTCTGCTTATTTCAAGAGTTCTGTACCTCTACTCCAACCACTACAAATAGATCGATTAGGATGTGGTGTACATGGGAGCTCCCATAAAATGGTTTTATGGCACCTGGCCTTGTTCCTGGTTAATGTCCAGATAGGGATCATTCTTTCACAGTCCCACCTACCCTGGTTGACAATCTGCAGCTCCTACCTGCAACACAGAAATGTGAACGCAGAGGAGTTTCGGCCACAAAGAACATAGGAGATGTCTTCCTGCTGGACCATGGACTAGCTTGGTGGCTGTCAACATTTTCTACAAGAGCCATGACTTGTAGGAAAACCACTCACCTTTGGGGAAGCATTTCTGAGTTATTCCATCACAACTACTTTTTCTCACCTTTATGGAATTCCATCATTAAACCTTTGGTTGCTGATCGGAAGTAGATGTGTAATTTTCTGTACCTCTGGGTTTGGATAACATTAAATATTCTTTCTCAGTTCTCCATCATGCATACATTTTGAACAATGAATAGCTTTTAAGAACATTTTAAGTTTTCTAAGTACAGTATGATGAAATGTGCATGATTCATAGCAAGGTACAGAGAGCATCTAATAACAGGTTTCATCATGGAATGTTTTCAAATAATTTATATAAATAAAGCATTTAATGGAAAAAACAGAAACATTCTTAAGTCTCTGCTCACCAGAGGGGAGGAAATAGAAACACAACTCTGAGGGTATCAACCTGTACCCCTAGCCTATCTCTTAACTCGGTTAGAACAGTAGCAGCAGCAGGGATAATTACAACTACTAAGACCTTACTCTGTGCCAGGCACTGACATATAAGCTTTATAAGTATGTTCTTATTTATTTCCAAAAGCAATAATGACCAATATTTACTTGGTGTATGTTTTCTGGAAATGTCCTAAGTACTATACACAGGGGAACTCATTTAATTCCAGTGATAGTCTCATGAGATGCCATAATTATCCTTATTTTGCAGATTAGGAAACTAAGCCATCAAGAGGTTAACGGATGTTGCAGAGCCAGGATTCAAACCCACGTGCTGTGACCCAGAGGCAAAATCTTTACCCACTATGCCAAACTCTTTGGTAGCTGCGAGTGGCTTCTTACAACATATAAAATATTTGATGTTAAGTAATTCATATAATCTTATGAAATTGGACAAGGATACTATTCTCCCCATTTTATATAGGAGGAAAACAAAGATCAATGTAATTTAATAACTAGCCTCAGTTTACCTAAGTAATAAGTGTTTAACACCAAAATTGGTGTCCTATGTGGAATTCTATTAATTTCTTGGCATGTCATTCTGCATCTTTAAAAAAAAAAAAATCTTCCAAGTTCTTAAATTCTTATCAGAGAGTCAGCATTACTGTGGACTCTGATACTCTCAAGCTCTTTTCCAAGACCACAGACATTCTTTAATGTGCAGCCAAGAAAGATGATTGGAAACTTGCCTCAATGTGGAGAACAAGCTTGAGGGTAGAGATCATATCAAATACATTCCAAAATGAGATAGGAAAATCTGGCTCTCCTAGCAGCAAGGACATCAAGATATCATATAACCAAATGCTGTGATGTGACAGGGAAAATAAAAAAATGCTGTAGAAATTTTTAAAAGGGAAGGTCCTTGTGAGCAGAAATGACCAATGGTGACTTCATATGGGGGATATGGAACGGTATGTAACGCTCATCCTGCATGCAAATAAGAGGTGGAAGGAGAAGCGTTCCATCTGGGTGCTTGCTTTGACCACGCTGGGCTTCCAGACTGAGATGTCTTATACACGTATCCTCTTAAAATTGTAATTGGACCATTCATGATGGTTCAAATCACTCTGAAACTCCTTGGTCCTCAAAGATTGGGGCAGTTGTGCACGTGGCTCTAAATGTGACAACTGCATATGAAACAGCACCAACATTTTTCAGCAGGTAAAAGCCACCAATGTGGGTCATGGACCATATCCCTCACAATAGTACAATAATTAGCTTCTTTGTATTTCACTTAAATAGGCCTTTTCTCTTTGCGTGTTAAGCATTATTGCATATTCTATTATCAGCGTCTGTTTGCATTTGGTGTAGTTGTTTCATTATTAATGTAAAGGAGCAATTCAGAATTTCATGATTAATTTTAATGTAGATCTTCCTTCTGTAAATAATTGATGAGAAAGATGATCAGAGTGGTACCCAGTCAAAAGCTGATATTCTTTCTGTCAACTCTTATCTTCTCAGTCGCACTCATTTTCAAATCCCCTCTCCCCCGAGAATTTTCATTTGATTGCAGATGTTTTATATTCCCCAACTCCTTGTCACTTAGTTCTTTGGTTATATGGCCACAGATTCTATAATAGCATCATAAAGGAAACACTATTTTCCCATTTTTCTCCAACTATTTATAGGAAGAAAACCTGAGGCAGCAGAAATAAAGTTATTTCTATCCTCTTGGGGTGCTGAGACCAGTGACAAATGAGTTCGGAGAAATTAAGAAAGGGAAAACAACTTGTTTTTATACAGCACATTAAACAGTGCTTTTAAAATTAAAAACGTAGATGCCAGGGCTCATATCTCAGTAAATTGTGAAATATTTCTTTCACTCTTCCTCTTTTCCTTGGCCATGCCCTATCCTCTGTTGAATTTACAATCACTGGTACATGCTCTTTGCCTAGAGAGTCTAGTAAAGGCTCTGGCCATCCCTGTGACAAGAAAAAGGAAGATTGTCAACTTCTCAATGCTACTTGGCATGACACCCTTCAAATGCATACTTTTATTTCTCCGGCAGAAGATTGAAGTGAGTTAGGCATCAGGAGCCACACTCCTTAGGAGGCAGTGATGGGAATGACCTAAGAGGTCTATAAGAGACAACTGCAATACCTCACCTGGGCTTCTCAGCACAGAGGTTTGTCTCTCTCTCACCATTGGATTGAAACCAGTGGGCCTGAATTCTGCAAATGTGTAAGTATAGTTTATATAAAACCAGCCATTGTCCACTAGTTTGCTTTCCTGTAATTGCTACTCAGGAGTCACATATGGTCATAAAGATTCTTAACTTTCTTAATTACTCCCATAGATAACATCACCCTTGTGAAATCTAAGGCTAGTTTTTGAGATATATTCCAGGCCCTGCATTCCAGCGGATCTGGTAACCCACCCAGACCAGTGGCTCATACTAAAGAACTGACTCAACTGGTCCTGTGACCTCCACCCAGAAACTGACTCAGCACAAGAAGACAATTTCTATACCCCAGTGGTTCCACCTTGGACCCAGCCAATCAGCAGCCCCAATTGCCTATGTCTTTGCTTACCAAACTATCTTTAAAAAACCCTGTCTTCTAAATTCTAGGGGAGACGGATTTGAGAACTTCCTCCCGTGTCCTTGTGTGGCACCTGCGACATTAAATCCTTTCTCTGCTGTAACCTCTGCTTTCTCAGTGTGTTGGCTTCCTCTTCCTTGCAGTAGGCAATGAACCTGGCAAGGCTGTAACAGTATCTTTTAGTTTGGCTGGACCTCCTTGGGCCTCCCTGGTCCTCATCTTGGAAATGAGCCCTATGTGGCTAACCATCATTCCTAGTCCAAATTACAGTGAAGCAAATTGTGATTTATGATGTCCCCATTCCTGACACAGAGCTCCTAAAACCTTGGAATTTCCTAAGTGGTAGCAGTGACAAAGGTGAAAGGACCATCTTTTGTTATTTATAACAAGCCCTTTTCAACCACACCGGAGTTTATGTTAATGGGGTGACTTTTGGAAAGTGCCCAGATAACTACAAAATGGGGCTAGTTGCCAGGGGAACCAACACTGTGATTAGAGGGTTGGAACTCTTAGGCTCCCCACCCCTACAAGGAAGGGAGAGGGGTTGGAGAATGACTTAATCATCATGGCCAATAATTTGATCAATCATGCATAACGAAGCCTCCATAGAAACCCAAAATGACAGAGTTTGGAGAGCCTCTGAGTTGATGGTAAACATGCAGAGGTGCTGGGAGGGTAGCACCCTGGAGAGGGCACAGAAACTCTGCACCCCTTCCCACATACCTTGCCCTGTACATCTTTTCCATCTGGCTGTTCCTGAGTTCTATTCTTTTGTAATGAACAGGTAAATGTAAGAAAAATGTTTCCCTAAATTCTGTGAACTATTCTAGCAAATAGTCAAACCTGAGAAGAGGGTCTTCAAAATCCTCTTTATAGACCGTCAGTCAGAAGTACAGGTGACAATCCAGACTTGGAACTGGTATCTGAAGTAGGGGCAGTTTAGCGTGATTGAGCCCTTTACCTGTGGGATCTGAAGCTATCTCCAGGTAGATCGTGTCAGAACTGATTTAACTTGCTGGATACTCTGCATCAGCTAAGAAATGGAGGGCTGCTTAGTGTGGGGAAAACAGCCCACACATCTGGTGTCAGAAATGAAAGATTGAGAGTAGTTATAGAATAGGAGAGAGGAAGCAGGAGCTTTCCTTTCATGGTAATAAGAGAACAAAAATAGATTTATGGGAATTATACATTGAAATTGGTGTTAAACGGAGGAAATGAGTTGCCTGAGTAGGGGTTGAGCCTCAGTTTTCTCTGGCTTTGGATCTGTTTGCAACAATTTATTCTCCCTGCCTCTTCTACCTTTGCCTCTGTATTCATCTGGGCCTGTTCGCATTATTTGTGAGGAGTCCAGCTCTAGGCCAAAATCCTATGTGTGATCCTTCAGGCCTGACCAGGGTCAATTACAAAGGCTTTGCCTGGCAGGCCTCCTGGGGGGTATCTGGCCTCCCCGCATCTGACTTAGACCACACAGCCAGGGTACCGCAGCATCCGGAGATCTCAGGCCCCCAGGCCAACTCTGCCCATAAGAATATCTGCATCCCCAATCCAGGTACCTTCCTTCAGGGGACTCCTTCCCAGGCCCCTCCTCCAAAACCTCCTCATCAGGGACCTTGACCATGACATTTTCCCTTACTCTGACTCAGTCCCACTCCTAGCCCTTTACCCTGTCCTGGCCTCCTGAGTCCCTAGAGAAACAGAGGCCTTTTGTTGGTGCCCTTGGCAGTGAGATGCGCACCTCCCCTCTTCCACACACACTGCATGTCATCTGACCCTTGCCCCCTGCCTTTCCATGGGGAAAAATTGAACACTGAGGAGCCAGTGACTTTGTCCTTTGTCTGTATTGTCATGCTAAGTGAATAAAGGCTTAATTGTTGCTTTCAGTTGATCCCTTGTCCTAATTGACTACTTCCTCACCTTGACAAATTGGCACAGTAAGCAGGGTGCTAATTGAATACCAGGTCATTTTGAAAGAGCAAAATGCCAGAGGGCTCCACAGAGTATTTCAAGTGTCTTGGGAATGCTAGGGCATTTCATGGACACCTTGCCAGCCACACTAGTGGGTCTTGGGGAGTGCTAGCAGATTGTTTACAGGCACTTTTCAGTGCAGAGAGGGGCCACTAGTCCTTCAGTGGGTCAAATTAGAAATCCAGCAAATGGGCTCTGAGAAAACCAGGGAAGCAGTTCTCTAATCGCTCCTCATGTGCTCCTCGGACAATGAGTCCAGAGACTGTTCGGGGGCCCCCTGAGCTGAGTTGTGCCGAGTCACTGTTGTCAGCTCTAAGCAGGTGCCTGGTGCTGATAACAATGCCCTGCAGCTCCGAGACTCACACCTTCAGAGAAAAAGAATGTAGAGCCTCAGAATTGCTTTGCTCAGTGGCCCAAAGAGACTTTAGAAATGTTGTTTGTTCACCTACATAAATAAGGGAGATAATAATCCTGTTAAAGTTAGAGAGTGTGGCACTTTGTGAGTTGTGTTACTGCAGAGCCCCTCCTCAGAGTGCTCTGATTGCAGCTGCCACCAAGAGAGCCAAACTCAAGCAGCAGCAGCAGCAGTGGTGGTGGCCGCCCTGTCCAGCACTCGCTCAGGCTCCATGGAGAGCAGGATCTTCTTGAAGCTCCCACTGCCCTTCCCCTTAAAGATTGACCAGCAGAGAGACAACAATATGAAAGTGGCAACTGGGCTCAGCCCACCCAAACTCCACCATAGTTCCAGCAGTGCTATTTTTAGGTAGGGAATCTACACCGTTCAGCCATAGGCTTCTGGGTGCCGTTGGCCCCCATGGAATCTGGGGCTGAACCCAAATGAGCCCTTTCGAACCACCTTGAGAGTCCCAGGCAGGAAATAGCTGCCTCTCTTGAGCCTGCTGGTCCACCCAGTTCTTCATTTCTCTCATTCCAGAAAATTCATGGCCCGATACCAGGCCATGGGGGCAGCGTCCTGTGGGTAGCCTTGCTAGCTGGAGTCTGCATGATGATGGCCTCTGTGATTGACACAGGTACTAGTGCCTTTGCCTCATCCAGTGAGCCTGGGGATGAGTCAGAGAGACCTGCCAACCTTTACTTGGACCTCTCACCCTTCACAAGTAAACAAGACTGGGGGTTAGGCTAAGGTCCCACTATCCCCAGTGAGGACCAGAAGCCCTATGCCAAGGTCAGGGTTCAATGGAGAGGTGAAGGAGAATTGTGCTTTTTGAGGCTTTGGGATGCTGGTGTGTAGGTGATTGTAATCCCCACATCCTCTGGGGGGAGGGGGAAGGATAATATTCTCAGGTGTTGGGTCTGAGGTCACCACCACTAGGACTCTTGCCCAGGGCCAGCTATGTATGGGTTCCTTTGGGCACCAACAAACCTCCATTGTTATGACCCCCACTACTCAAGGTATTATTGGTGTAGATATTCTCTCTATATAAGTTCTTGTTTGCGCTCTTCCCTAAGCCTTAATGCAGTTTGCTACAGGTAGGGCCATCTTCATGGAGCATGTGGAAAACTGAACCTACTGACTCATAGTCTGTGTCTAATGGGTTGGGCTATAAAACAAGCCCCTCTGTGGGGATGGGACATTTGGATAAAAATCAGCTCTACTCCTGATAGGCTTTTTGTTACATATGTGGATGCTCAACATAAAGGTCCTTACGCTAACATAAAGGGACTATAACCACTAAGCAACGTGCTTGTATCAGCAAAACCTGGAGACTGAATTGTTTTCTACCATAGAGCAAGCAGATGTGCAATCAATTGCTTGCTAGATCCATGAGAGGATGGTCCATGGAAATACAGACACCATTCTAGACTGGGCCCACATGCACAGACTACCACTGTTAGCAGAAGATGCCAAAATGGCATGGAAGGGCTGGTCCATCTCCCAGACCCTGATCAAGGCTAAAATTACTGCCCCTGGACAGATCCCTTGAGCCAACAGCCCAATACCCTAAATGTTCAGCTCATTTGAGTCTTTGATGGGGTAGCCCATGCTTCTTACTCAGGCCATCTCTAAAGTACCATGGTGTGGATTTGAGGGACCAGCTCCAGGCCAGAATTCTTGGTGCAATCCTTCAGTCCTCACCATCATCGATATAAAGCTTTGCCTGGAAAGCATCATGGGAGGAAGCTGCCTCCCCATATCAGACTTGGCACAGTGCATTGCGGCTTTCTGGAGGAAGTTGTGGTTAAGAAGCCAGCTCCCCAGGCCAGCTGTGTTCATATGCATACTCGCGGAGGCACTTCTCCACTCTAACTCAGTATGTTAACACTCCTAGCCCTTCCCCGTCTCCCTTCTCATGCCCCTTGCTTCCCAGGTCCATTGAAAGACAAGAGCTTTGTTTGGTGCTCCTCAGTAGTGACAGGACCCCTTTCCACACCAGTCTCTGCTTCGTGTCATCTGACACTCCCCCAGAGCTGTTCTGTGGGGCAAAGATGAAACAGTGGGGAGCCAGTGCCATTTCCTTTGACCTCTTACCTGCACTGTCTCTGTAAGTGAGCAAAGGCACGATTGTTACTTTCAGTTTGGCTTTTTATTCTAATTTACCACCACAATACCTGACCACACTATAATTTGTTCCCAGTTTGCAACTCACATTAATCAAGATAAGGACATATTTTATTTTAAGGAGTAAACATAAATAATAATTTTTGAATCAACATGCATTTATTGAGCAAATATTATGTTCCAGACACTGAAAAATACTGGGAATTTATCAGTGACAAAGTAGACGTTACCAGAGTAATATAAATGAGGAAAGAGTTTATATACTCTGGTTATATAATCAATTTATTTCAATTATAACCAGAAACCAATATAATAGCATACAGCAAAGAAAAACAAGGACTCTGCAGTGAAATACAAAAATGGACTTAGGGGATAAAAATGCTTCCAGGATAAAGTAATGTCTGATTAGAGCTGAGAGAGGATGGAGTTAGGGTGGCATGAAGACAAAATAGGCAATGCTCTGTGCAGGTAAAAAAGTGGATGTGAAAAGTGAAACATGAAAGAGAATATGACATTTTATACACCTAAGATATATGTTTTATATTCTTCTTGATATGTATTTTTTATAAAATGTCATGTTCTCGTTCATATATATGGGTCTTTAAGGAACATAGAGTGCAAGAAAGTAATGAAAGCTGAGACAAGTGAATATGGAGAGATAGGGGTGCATGTTAGGAAACATTATACCATGATCAAGATTTCAGTGTGACATTTCAATCCTCACTGTAACAAAAAAGCCTCAGAATTAAAGATATTAGATATTTTGGAATATACTATCTCATTTAATCCTCACAACTTCCCTTTAATAATGATAGTATAGGGAATGGTATAACATATCGTAACAGAGACAAAAATTATGTATCCAAGAAAATGTGTAATCACAAGTCCTACCCACAGCAACACAACTAATAGATGTTAGGACTAGGAATTCAGCCCAAGATACCACAATTCAAAACCAGTATTTATCTATTACCCCACATTAGATTAAATTCCCCAAGTCTGACACTGGTCTGAAGAGATCCTCTGTCTTTCAGGGCATAGAAAAGGGCAAATTTGCTAAATTCGTTATATGTCCTCAATTCCCAAAAAACAACTCCATAACTCTGTATTAAAATTATGGGCCAGGTATGGTGGCTCATGCCTGTAATCCCAGCACTTCGGGAGGCTGAAATGGAAGAATTGCTTAAGGCTAGGAGTTCAAGTCCAGCCTGGGCAACATAGTGACTCTGTCTCTAAAATAAAAAAAAATCAAAAATGTATGGATTCTGCTCAGATGAGGGTGGAAAGGACAGACTTAAACTCAAAGGCTCAGTAGTCTCATCTCATTTCCATTGCCACTTTTGGTTACATTCTGCATTGGTTTTCTTGACTTCAATAGTTCCCATTGGACTATTAGGAATATTAGTCTAACAGCAATTAGACTTAACTACCTGAATACAGTTTCCACCTCCTCTTCCCCAGTGGCTGAGTTACCAGAGTGCAATTACTTAATCTCTCTGTGTCCACAAGAGTGGAGTAAAAATTAGTAATGTACTTTCAAAGGGTCATAAGCTATTTGTGAATGCAGTATTTCCTACTTATAAAGGAGGCAAGGGCAGTAACCTTCAATTTTTTTGACCATGATCTATAGTAAGAAAAATATCTTAAAACACATTTAGTATACACATATAATAATACTACTAGTTGTAATAGCAGTAGTAAAAAATTAAAAATAGTAATGATGATGGTAACTCAAATGTGGAATCTATACTATAGAGTAGTAAGCATTATATTAAGTGCATCATATACATTAACTTCTTGAATTCTCTTAATAACCTTATGCAGTTGGTCACTATTATTAATTCTAATTTACAGATAACAAACCCAAGGCATACAGAAGTGAAGTAAGTTACACAAGCTCTTGAAGTTGACAAATGGCAGATTCAGGATTGAAAAACCAAGTAATCTGGCTGCAAAGTTTGTGTTCCCAGCCATTACATGATGTTGATATACACACATAGACACAAGTCTATAGAAAACTACTTACACAGCTTTACTATGTGTGATACACTTGGATATTTTCTACTTTGTATGTTTTGATGCAAGTTGAGACTCACTGAATTAATTTTATAACCACTCAGGTCCCCTGTACAATGCATAGAAGTGGATAGTGCCCCCTGGAGTTGTGCGGTGCAATGATCCTGACACAAATGGATTGGCACCCGAAGTTTATAAAATTCTGGATTCACATTTAGGAACTCTGGCTTCAGAATAGTACAGATCTCATGTACACTACCAATTTCACTATGTTATACTTCTATGACCTTAAGAAAGTCACATTAAGCCACAAATTTTATGAGTATTTATCCCTGAGATTTATTAAAATAATTAAATGAAGTAATGAAGTTTAAAAACCTAGTAGAAAACCCCAACTATACTAATTCTACAAAATGGGAGTGGATGTTATTTTGTTTATTACCTTTAATTGGTATGGTCTTGATTTGATTAAATCTAACAGGGAATTCTAAGATTAGACAAGGCTAAAGATAGAGGGGGATACCTCAGGATCTGCCCCAACAGCTTGTACACCCACATGGTGAGGCTGTATTATTGGGAATTTAAGCATTAGATGAGGGTGGATTTGGACTACAGAGTCTGAAGATACCAGCAAGTCAGTGATTACTGTACCAGCCCAAGGTCACCAGAATCCTCAGCCATTAGTGAGATTTGATGCAAACACGGTAATATTCTGAGGCGTTTTACCCTGCTTGCTGTATATTGGACAGCTCCACTGGCACCTGAATGAACTTGACCCATGAAGCAATGCTAAGAGATGTGACCTATTCTTCAACTTGATTTTGTAATTCAGGAGCAAGCTCAGCCACTGCAGTATTTAGTTGGTGAGCCTGAACAAGTCTTAGCAAATTTCACATTCAGTTTTCTCACATGTAAAATAAGCTATGTCAAAACTCCATAGGGCTTTTGTGGGAATTTACGGGTAATAATTATTACAGACAAGGGACCTGAGATAGTGAGAGGTTAATTAGTTTTCCAAAATTAGAGAGCTAGTAAGACAACAGTTATTTATTCAGTACCAGTACCTAAAAAATATTTATTGAGTACCTGTTATGTATCAGCCACTGCATTTTTTAAATCATCTAGCACAGAGCCTGCCAAATAGTAGTCAGTTAATAAAGTTTCTCTCCTCTTTTTCTTTGCTGCAATCCTCTTCATTGCAGCATGGATGTGAGGTATTAAAGCATCCTGTGGCTCAAAGACCTTGTGTGGTGGTATATCAGGTGGCAGATTTCTCAACTTCATGCTCGGGGCTGCATTTATATCAGAAAGTGCCCGGGGTTTCCACTAGACATAGACTTTCTCATGGGTCATTATTCCTCTTAGTAAAAAAGCATGAGGGATTGTGCTTCAATGTGAATTTTATATAAAATGATACTGTGGCATTTTTCTAAAGCAATTGCAGAATTGTTTTATAGAGGCAGGTGGCAAAATTTCATAACTTAAGAAGATCCCAATCAAGTATGTTTTTTCCTTTTTTAAAAACTGTATATCTCTAAACAAAAAGTGATGGAGTTTGTGAAAATTAAGACTTTTATAAAATTTTATGCAAAGAAATATTCGTCACATTGGCATTTATAGTGGCAAATCACTGCAATAATTTATATGTCCAACAATAAGGGATTAATTAAATAATGAGATGTTTTATTCTGTTCCTGGTCTATTCAAGATGTTCGGTAAATATTCATTGAATAAATATATAAATATTTAAAAACATGAAAAATTTGCTTTCTATGGCTGAATTTTTCTAGGAAAACAGAATTATCTAAAACTGGAATTCATTTTATATTACATATGGTATAATGTGTGTATACATATAATGTAATATGCAGGTGTATATAGGTAGTAGTATGTAAGTAGTAGGAGTATGGTTAGTTTTTATATCTTTATATTCTTCAGAGTTTTTGGATTTTCTACAATGAATGTTTATATTTGATATAAAGCAAAACTGCATTTTTAAAAGAAAGGGTACCTTCAAAAACAATCCACTAAAAGTTCTTGCCAATTTATTTGTTCTACACAGTATTTTAGGAAGCATTGATGAATGGGTTGACTGTACATTATAAACATATTTATGGATTTTTCCTCCCAGCTTCACTGAGGTATCATTGACAGATAAAAATTTTATATATTTACAGTGCACAATATGATGTTTTGATATATGTATACACCATGAAAGTATTTTTTTTAAGACACATGGTATGGCAATGTCGGATCCATCTAACCACATTCCGTACGACTCTTTACTGACTTAAATCAGCTCCTTTACTTGACTTGTCTGGCACCTAAGGTCGTGATCCCCACTGATCTCCAATAACTACTCTGATATCTAAGAAATCTGGAATTGTGCTATTGAAAACCTGAGGTATTCTTCTACAGGACCACAAAAGGCATTTATTATTCCAGCTTACAAAAATGCCATTTGGCTCAGGTCATTAAATACTTAAAGAATACCTATAATGTGCGAGGAAATGAACTAGAGCGTGTTGCTACAGTGATGAGTAAATGAGGACCTCTACCTTCGAAAGCCTTAAGGTCTAATCAAAGAGATATAAAGACATATAGGTGATTTCAATTTACCGTGATAAGTGAATGTAATCAGGGGAGACAAGATGCTACGTACACACAGCATGAGTCCAGGGTAGGGATTCAAAATAGGCTTCCTAGAAGAGAAGATGCTGAAGTTAAATCTTGCATGATCATAAATAAACAAGTGAAATGAATAGGAAAACATTTTGCAACAAGAAGACCTTCAAAATATGTTGCTCAACATAAATAACCATCCCAACACAGACGTGGTTTAAGGGAAAGAAAACTAAACTTTGTGAGACTCTTGACCCATTAATGTTTTATTCCAATTGGATGTGAAGTTATCAGGATCAGCTCCAGAAGCTCAGAAGGAAAAGAAGAAACAGACAGCCACAAAGTACCTGAGCAGGTTATGTGGGAAGCAGGATGGGGTGTTGTCATCGTAGAGTCGGACTTCTCCCCATAGAAGTGAGATGAGGGCATTAGTTACTGATACCACCCAGGTTATTTTCTACCCACTCTTTCCTGAGGTCTGCAGAATCATGCTGGTCCCTCATGCCAAAAATTTTGGGGACTGCTGCCCTAAACCGTGGAACCACGGAGATGAGTTTTCTTCTTAGCACTCCCCACCCATTTCTCCCTTGGCCAGCATGCATTAAAATCCATTGGAACTACTATTCCTTTCCACTGAGAAACATCGTCCCTGATAATTTCTCAACCATTATTGTTTGGTCTCAGCTTTTTAATTCATTTGTTCACTCATTCATTTATTTAACAAATGTTTACTACTCTGCATAGAACTCAACCTGTGTGAGCCCCCCTTACATATGTTGGAGCTAAAGGAATGTCAGTCAAAGCTCTTCATCTTGTGGAACTTTCCCTCTCATGGCTGCATAGTGTCCAGCATGATCATGATCTTGTGGAGTCATCCTCAGCCATGTGAAACAGGAGTTATAATCACATTTTCCACTTCTGATGATTCTTCAGACCTCAGGAAAGAGGGTGTCTGAGACAATTTTTCCATGGACTTGGGAGGGTTGGTTTTGGAATGATTCAAGTGCATTACATTTATTGTGGACTTTATTTATATTATTATTACATTGTAACTTGCCACTCACTGATAGGGTTTTGATATGAGTCTGAAAGCAATTGATTTATTATGCTCTCTGTGCAGTTAAACCTCTTTAATAATGATAATATGTATTTGAAGCCACTCCCCAGTGCTAGCATCACCGCCTCAGCTCCACCTTGGGTCATCAGGCATTAGATTCTCATAAGGAGAGTGCAATCTAGATCCCTCCCATGCACAGTTTACAGTAGAGTTCACGCTCCTATGAGAATCTAATGCCACTGCTGATCTGACAGGAGGCGGAGCTCAGGCAGTGATGCAAGTGATGGGGAGCAGCTGTAAACACAGATGAAGCTCCACTTGCTAGCCCGTCACTCACTTCCTGCTGTGCAGTCCAGTTCCTAACAGGTCACAGACCGGTACAGGTCCAGAGCCCGGGGATTGGGGACTGAAAGTTTAGGGAGAAAAAACTGGATTAAACAGAGTTCAACATATTGTTTTAATCATAGGAAATTTTTAAAACCTAAATTATTCTTTATACAGTATTTTAAAAACTTATTAAACAAACAAACTTTATTCTAAAAAGCAGCTTAAAGGGATAAAAATCTACAGCACAACTGCTTATATTGCTGAAGGTTGGTCCTCTAGATTAGTGATTCCCATGCAAAATTGTGCATATGAATCAATTAGGGGTTTTGTTAAAATGCAGGTTCTGGTTAAGTAGGTATGGCATGAGCCCCAAGATTCTCCATGTCTAACAAGCTCCCCAGTGATGCAAATGCTGTTATGCTCAAGAAGTCAGTTAATCTTCTGGAGAGCCTGAGAGGTGGGAAAGAGAATCAAGGATGTCTCCCAAGTTTTTGACCTGAACAATCAGGCCAGTGTTGATGCTGTTTACTGAGATGGAAAACCCAGAATGAGAAATAGGTGCGAGGGGAGAAATATAGTTTCACTTTAAGCATATTGAGTTTGAGCATTAGATACCTGTGGGAGATTTTGTGGTTGTGGTTAGTTATATAACTCAGTGAGACCAGAACTGGATGTATGAATTCAAGTGTGAATGGCATTGAGATGCTATTAAACCACAGTGCTGAAAGCTATCATCTATGAATAGAGGGTCAAGAAGAGGCTTGAAAATTAACAGCCTAGGACTCTCACCTTTATAGGATGAGGAGAGGGGGTGGTAGCAGTAATGAAGGATAGGACGGATAAATGCAACAGAAGGAAAACTAGAAGAATGGTTGTACTGTCCTGAAATCCAAGAGGATGAAAGCAGTTCAAGTAAGGAATGAGCAACTGTCTCAAATATTGCTGAAGACAAATGGCATTGCATTTGGAAAAATTGAAGATGTCAATGATTGCATTAGTTATCTATTGCAGCATAACAAAGTTCCTTAAACCTAGTAGTTTAAAATAACAAGCATTTATTATTTTACGCAGCTTCTAAGGGTCAAGAATCTGGCAGCAGTTAAGGTGGCTTGTTCTGGCTCAGGGTCTGATTTAGATATTGGCTGGGACTGCACTCAGTTGAAGTTCTCTGAGCAGGGTCTGATGTCATGCTTACTTATATGACCATTGGCAGGCCTTAGATCCTTGCTACCTGTTGACCTGAATCTTCAGTTTCTCACCATGTGAATAGCTTTCCATAGTCTACCTGAGTGTTCTCTCAGTGTGGCAGCTGGCTTTGTTCAGAACAAGAAAATCCAAAAGAAAAAGAGATAACACACATGTCTAACAGGAAAGCCACAGTCTTTATAATCCAATCTCAGAAACCACATGCCATCGCTTCCACCATATACTGTCAGTCACCCAGACCAACCTTGGTGCAATGCAGAAGAAGACATAGAAATACACAATAGCAGGATGTAGGGATTGTGGGGGGTCATTTTGGAGGTTGGCTGCCACAGTGACTTTTCCACACCTGTTCAGTGCAATACTGGGGACTAAAACCTAACTAGGTTATGATAGACAGAGAATGAGATGTGAAGAAGTAGAGACAAATAAAATATATATGTTTCTTATTAAGTTCTACAGAACAGGAGAGTAGAATAATGGGACAGTAGCTGAAAAAGGATTTCGAATCAAATGAGATTTGTTTTCATTTTCTTTTTTTTAAAATTTCAGTATATTACAGGGGTACAAACGTTTTGGTTACATATATTGCCTTTGCACCGCCCAAGTCGGAGCTACAAGTGTGCCCAACCCCGAGACATCATGTACCACACCCATTAGATGTGAATTTACCCATTCCCTCCTCCTCCCTCCTACCTGCACGACCCCCTATGAATGTTACTTCCACATATGGACATAAGTGTTGATCAGCTAGTACCAATTTAATGGTGAGTACATGTGGTACTTGTTTTTCCATTCTTGTGATACTTCACTTAGAAGAATGGGCTCCTGAATGTGCCTGATCTCATCTGTTTTCACTTTCTTTAGTGTCCTCAGTGGTATTTATCCAGTAGATAAATTTTTGAGATTCTAAGTTGGAGGGGGTGAATAGATGTTTCAGAGAGTACTGGATTAGTTGTCAGCAGAGATGGGTTCGAATTGTTGGTTTGTCACTAGCTACATGGTCTTAGGCAAATTACTTCGCTTCTTGGAACTCAATTAAAAGTTTGATGAAATGAAAATAATAATGTAATTACTTCAAAATGCTCTTATAAGGCTCAATTGATATTATGTACATGAAAGTGCTCTATGAACAGAAAAGAGCTCCTCCAACATGAGGAGACAAACAACTATTCATCCATTAGTTTTTACTACTATTGATTTTCGAAGAGACAATTTGGTTTTGTTCATAGGTGCTCCCTCTCTTCAGAAGTGCTATGTCTGTCTGTGCAGGTCTATCCTTGCCATGATCAATAAGTTTTAGATGAGAACATTAACTGTACCCTGAGTAGTGTTAATTGGTGTAGCACATGGCTCTTTATGTGTCTTGCAATATAACCAGGTGAGCTTCCAGTACTTTTCATAATTAAATTTCAGACCCACTATGGCTCAATTTCCAAAATGTGGCAAAACACTATTTATGGAGCACTGGCCAAATGCTAGGCAGTTTCACCTATTCTTCTCAATAATTGTTGGAAACATATAAGACTCATTTGAAAAGCCTTAAAAAATACCTTTCTTTTTTTTTTTTCTTTTATTTCAGCATATTATGGGGGTACAGATGTTTAGGTTACGTATGTTGCCCTTGGTGCCCCCCCGCCAAGTCCGAGTTTCAAATATGTCCATCCTTCGGGTGGTGCGCATTGCACTCCTTGTGTATACAAATACCCGTCCCCTCCTCCCTCCTCCCCCTCCCCCCTGCCTGACATCCAATAGATGTTATTCTTATATGTGCATTTATGTGTTGATTAGTTAATACCAATTTGATGGTGAGTACAAATGGATCCCGTTCTTCTGCTCTTGTGGTGCCCCACTTTGGGTAATGGGCTTAAGTTTAATCCAGGAAAGTGTAAGAGGTGCTAGACCACTGTCGTTTCTTATGATTGAGTAATATTCCATTGTAAACATATACCAAATTTTGATAATCCACTCATGGATTGACGGGCACTTGGGTTGTTTCCACATTCTTGCAATAGTGAATTGTGCTGCCATAAACATTCGGGTGCAGATGTCACAGAATGGGAAAAAATATTTGCTCTCTACACATCTGATAAAGGGCTGATAACCAGAATCTATCTAGAACTCAAAAAAATCAACAAGAAAAAATCAAACAACCCCATCAACAAATGGGCAAGTGAAATGAACAGAAACTTTTCAAAAGAAGACAGAATAATGGCCAGCAAACATATAAAAAAATGCTCAATATCTCTAATCATTAGAGAAATGCAAATCAAAACCACAATGAGGTATCACCTAACCCCGGTGAGATTGGCCACTATCAAAAAAACACAAAACAACAAATGTTGGCGAGGATGTGGAGAGACAGGAACACTTTTACACTGCTGGTGGGACTGCAAATTAGTGCAACCGCTGTGGAAAAGAATTTGGAGATACCTCAGAGAGCTAAAAATAGAAATACCATTCGATCCAGCAATAGCACTATTAGGCATCTACCCAAAAGAGCACAAAACATTCTACGATAAAAAATACCTTTCTGTGCGATTCACCCACAGAGGTTATGATTTAATTTACCTGGGAGGGTTCGTGCTCATATATTTTTAAACACCCCAAAGGCTTCTAATGTGCAGTCAGAACAAGAACCGCTGCTCTAAATCATGTATTACTGGCCTCTGTTCTGAGCTGGATCCTCAGAATCTCATTTTTTTTTTTTTTTTACTACATGGTATCATTCAACCCCAAATTCTCTTAGGTTAATTATAAGTGATTTAATGTGTTTATAACTGCATGAGGGCTGATAGCCTACGTTGAGGGGCATTATGTGAAACAATTCTTTGAAATGTATCCTGGCTTAGAATAGATGTTACTTATTATGTTACAGGGTGTTCTTTCTTTTAAAAATCCTACCAGAGACGTTTTGTCTTCTTTCGATAATCAGAAAAAAGTTGCTTTACTGGACTCACTGGTTCATATTCCATGTTGGGCCACTGTGGACCATGTGAACAATAATATTTCTTTATGCCCATTTGTTGCTAGAAAACTTGAAGCCAACTATGCTATATGCTATCCACCTAATGTAAGTGAATAAGCAAACCATTACTGCATTAAATTAATTTCTGGTCCCACCTTAATTTTCTACCCTCCATTTCCTTCTGTTTCATTTTACTTCTCTGTTTTAAAGTTCCTGCATCTACTAAGTATATGCATTATTTTAACTATCTTAAATTCTTTGAAAAAGTGAGCTATTGCTTGATTACAATTCAAACAAATTGATAAGGAAGCTTAAGATATATTAACCTAAATAGAAGTTTCTATTGTATAGGTTATAAGTTAAACTATCTGATTTGACATTCTTCTTTTCTTGAATAAGAAGATCCATCCTCCAAACTCAAAAACAAATTTGAATGACTTAAGTGTTTCTAAATTGTCAAGGCTCTAGTCACTTTGAAAGCTCAATGATACCAGCATTGTAGAACGAAGAGAAAACACACAACTCAAAGATAATCTACTAAAGACCATCAAAATCGTTCTTGCCCCTATCTTTCATCTGTACCATTCCCATGGATGTTTGTACTTTAGAAAATATTTTTTATATCTGTAATAGAATAGGATATTGTAAGAAAGAAATAAGCTTAATAGAGATCTAAATTTTTCCTGTTTTATGAACACTTAATGTATTTACTGTCTCTTTTTGCTCAGGGGATTTTTCTCTCAGAAATGAATTTTTTAATCTGATCTTCATCCAATTTAATCAGAGTACCTGGAATGAGGACTTCGATTTAAATCTGTTCCATATTAATGTGGTCAAATAACTAGCTTATTATCAAGTTTCCAAGCAAAGTAGCCAATATGGAGAACACTGAGTTGTTCTTGGATAATTTAATTATTAATATAAAACATAGTAAGTGTGTAATATGTGGTAGTGGGGAGTGGCTGGTGAAGCGGTTAGGCCAGAGTTTTCAATGTTCTGTTGGCATTTTAATACACATCATCGAAATGATCTATACTTTCAATGTTAACAAAATGACATTGTATGCCAGGAGTTTTTAACACCTGTGTTTATGTAACATGTCTCTGAGGTATGCTGAGATGAATATTAGGAGTTGCAGGAAAAGTAAACCAGTCTTATGCCTAGAACTCTTCCAGAATGGAAGGGAAAAAATTTCTTACCCTGAATTTCATTCTGGCTTTTTGGCAGAATAGAAGGCTGCCTGGCTGAGCAATTGAGCTTAGTGAATGAGCAGGGAATCTCTTACCATGTATCATCTAACTAGTACCTGCCAAGAAACGCTGTGTTTTCCTTTTCTAATTGCCAACCTTTCCTTGTTTCTCTCTGCTTTTGTTGCTCCCAGCTTCCCCAGCTGTGTCAATTGCAGGATTCCAAATGCTCTCAACCATGGTGATATCTGGCATGTGATGAACATCTATAAGGGCTGCCCAGTACCTCTGGGGAGTGCTGAGGGCTTCCAGAGCATGTCAGAAGCTGCCAGAACCATGAGGCAAGGAGATACTCTAACTTAAAATGTCATCCTCTCTCTTGTCCAGTAGTGGGAAAATTTCTTCTTATATTAATATTAAAAGGGCATCCATGAAACCAGGTGTGGTGGCTCACACCTGCAGCACTTTTGGAGGCTGAAGCAGGAGGATCACTGGAATCCAGCAGTTCCAGGTTGCAATGAGCTTTGTTTGTACCACCACACTCCAGCCTGGGCAACAGAGTGTTACCCCATCTCTTAAAAAAGAGCATCCACAAGTTAATCTATTTTCCATATTTCTCTTGTTATAAACAGGGGTAGTAAATTCCATGTGTTTTTGTTAACCATCTATCATTTTAAAGACCCCTTTCAACAATTTTGCCTATCCAAATATCTAATTTTTCCATACTTTCTTATGTGTTATTTACTTATAATTTTTCAATTTACTTTGAAATTGCACAACTCTTATTAAGTTACAACCAGTGCTAATTCTACGCATTTGTATATGCAATGAACATTATTCCCAATAGGCACAATTCTGTTTTAGAAGAATGCCCAGGGCAAAAATTGGTACAAATATGTTAAGTTGATAAAGATCTTACAGGCACGGTTGATTTACACTCACACACACACATATATATGTGTGTGTGTGTGTGTGTGTGTGTGTGTGTGTATAAAGAACGCATCTGAAACTAGGTAGCAAAGTTTTGATTACCTGAACAATTATATACAATTGTATGTTCCCTTGAATATCCCTTTGAAATAGGATTAATGTTTTCCTATTTTTTTCTCAGTTAATTTAAGTGACATTAAAGTGTCAAGGTGATGACCACCTTTCCCAGATGGACATAATATTTTTCTGATCAGAGAAGGACTTTCCAATAAAGTGGCATTTGAGCTACATCATGTGTAATGAGAAGCAGCAGCCAGCCACACAAAGATCTGAGTGAAGAGCGTTCCAACTAGAGGGATCCATTATGGCAAAGGCCCTTAGATGGGGCAGAGTTTCCTCCCATGAGGGTCAGAAGGAAGGCTGGAGGTTTGTAAGCAAGGGGGAGATGGGTAGATGACGTTGGAAAGGGACCAGATACTATAGAGAAGTAAAGGCCATGGGAAGGACTTTGGATTTTATTCTGATAGCCAAGGAAAGCCATAGGCAGTTATAATTTTCTATCCAAGAGATCCCCAAAATGAACTCTCTCATTAGAATCCCATCAGGAGGCAGACAGGAAGTAGGCATAGCATCACTATTTAGCTCAGGTGACACTTTGGTTGACTGCGATGCCACTGCATGCCATACATTACTAGCATCCCATTTCCCATTGGCAAGGAGCTCAGCTCTTCATTCAAACTCAAAAATATTCCCAAACCAATCTGCGAGTCTGGTCTTGGATGATCTGTATTTTAGCATCAATTTCTGTAGTTGTGAGGGGAGATAGAAATCACATTAGCAATTTTAATGATAATAATTTACTACAAAGATTGTTAACTAGATATAAAGTTAAGCTGGTGACCAAAAGGATAAAAAGAGATTTTTAAAGTAATAGCTACAGGAAGCAGCTATCATGATTGGGCTGGGGAACAAGGGCAAGAGGTTGCACATATTAAAGCCTGGAGGAGGGGACGCTTGGAGCTGAAACGCAGATATCTGAGGACGGACTAGCGCATGGCGGGTGCTGGAAGCTCTGGGTACCAGGAGGGGTTCTGTGGGCCTGAAACCCAGACCTCTGAGGATGGAAGGCCAGATAGCTGGTGTGGATGTGTTTGAGGGGGCTTGCTCAGGCCAATTCTATGAGTGTTGGAAAAACTGCAAACCAGATCCAACAGCTCCTATGAGAAGCAGCTGATGCTGCAAGGGTGAAGAAGCGTTGATGGGGTGATGATCACAAGAACAGGAAGCAGAAAAGAACTCCATACAAAACAAGAGACAGGAACAAGTCTATTTTTCTCCCTCCAGCCTTGCAGTATCCCTCCTGCAGAAATGTGGTTTGTAGGGTCCAAGTTCCACAATCCTAAAGCAGAGCACGGAAGGACAGAAACACATTAACTGCCCCAGGAATGCAATGCAGGACAAATCAGTGCAGCAGAGGAGAGATGTCCATGAGTTGTAGATGAGTTATAGACTGACCAACCTCTATAATTTATATGATCCTAAAAGGTATTTCTGGATATGCTGAGCTTTCTCTCAGTGCTGTGGAAACCAGGCTATCCAGACAAAGGAGGCCTGTGTACTGGCAGACCTCAGAATGGCCCTAGGACTGAAGAGCCTTTCCCTCTCTCTGAAAGCTCCCATTTCCCCCTGATCATCAGTTTATTAGATTAGAGCTGTTGCACTGACTGCTAATCAGAAAATACTTGAATTAGCATTAGGCAATATTTTTATGTAATTAGCTCAGGTACCTAACACCTGACTCCTTTTTATGTTTGGAGAAAATTTGATAATCCACATTTCCTTTCAGGACGCCTGGGGGCCACTGGGAACTTCAGTTTTCACCGATGCCAATTTGCATGCTTATGTGTGAATATGTTGTGATCAACACAATCTGTTCTGTCTTTGATCTGTATTCAATATCATCACATGAATATAGCTATAGGAACCCTCACTTTTCTATGCCTAGATTGACTTTGTCTTGAGGGGCCCAGAGGCTCAGGTACGAAAGTGTCCTTAAGAAACTTCTCAGAGGATCCTGTACATTATAACTCACAAGCCAATTACTGGTTCACAAAGCTGGTCTCTCTCCATACGCACCTTTCCAGGAGGAAGGAAAGTAAAAAGAAGAGGCAAAGATATACTCAGCTCTTTTTATCAGAATATAAGCTAGTTATTTTATATACATTTATAAAAAACAGAAATAGAGAAACTGTGAGGTAGTCAATGCTTCTCAAAAGAAAAGCTTAAGTTAGATCATCCTTAGGGTTACCCAGAAAAGAAGTGTGGACCAGGAATTTAAGTCTAACTGGTCAAAAAAGTCCACATCCCTTTTACCAGGTCGTGCCACCTACCTCGCATGGTGTGGTAAGTGTGGAAGTACAAATTGTTAAGAGATATCATACACATTGTGGATATTTGTCTTGGGTCTTATTTTTCTTCAGACCTCATCAACATTTTAGAGGAAAAACAGCCCAGGCCAGATAAAATTCTTGGGCTATGTATGATGACTCAATAAGGCACCCATTTCCCTTTTTAATATTTTTTTAACCACAACAAAGATTTCAGTATAAGTGACTTTCCTCTATGAATTCTTTAAGGCTGAGATGTTGTTAAATTCTAAATTTGGAGGAGGCACAGCTGCATCCTGAATGCTGGTGTGGGTTGTGGTCAGAGAAACACCTGGACCAACAGTGAGTGTTACTTGCAATGATGCACTAGTTTCAGTTGACTGTTTCATGCTGCTCACAGGTAAAATCTATATTCAGTTTGCAAGGCTTCTCTCAGCTCCTCACTGATACGAAGGCCTGTGATTTAATCTAACAGGATAAGCAGAAGGTCTTCATGCCACAGATTAGAAATACAGCTTCTTTAAAGGATTGGGGAACTCAAAGATAACCACCCTGAGATCTCCCTCTGCACAAGGTGCTGAGGCATAGCCCAAGACAGCGGCATGTTTCACAGGATTTGTAGAGGTACCCCAACCCAAAGCTTCGTCAGGATTGGGCTGGAGGTACACAGGGTGGGGGTAGGCGGACATAACAACGAGCTCACCTTTCTTACGTTTTCAAAAGGAAACCACCAAAAAAAAGTGGTACGATAATAGCAAAGCTTCATTTTTGTTTGTATATTGTATTTTTCACACATTTTTCTTGTGGCTTCTTCAAAACCTCCCAGGATATTAAAGATTATTACAGTTAGAGGCTTTCAGTAGAAAAAAGAGCCCAAACTGCTCTCAAAGGCAGCACAGGGTAATTGAAAAAGCTCAAGCCCAGGGATCAAGAGATGTGGCTTCTTGTGTTTCGTGACTATCTTAATTGTTTTAAAAGCGAAACTTTTAGATGTTTCATTTCATTTGATATTCACAAAAATCCTGGAGGTAGTCAAAGAAGAGAGTATCATTCTTATTTATAGATTAAAAAGAAAATGAAATTCACAGCTCTTGACTAGAGCAGATATATTAAGTGGCAAAGCTCAACTTGAGTCCAGAATCCCTGACCCATGCTTTTTTCCCTTTATTGAGCTTCCTAAAGGTGAAAAGCATTTATCATCATCAAAAGCATTATTACGTCAATAGCTACGAGGTGCCCAGAGCTCACTGGCAAAGTATCATTAAAAGCACTTTCTCTCTCTCTGTCTTTTTTATATGTATTTATTTTTATTATTTTTTATTTCAATAGATTTAGGGGTACAAATGGTTTTTTGTTACATGGATGAATTGTAATGAAGTCTGGGATTTTAGTGTATCCATCACCCTAATAGTGTACATTGGGCCTTATTTAATCTTCACAACAATTGTACATAGAGTTATTTGGTTACAAGGTACATACCCCTCAAGAAAACTGGTTAAATATGATAATGTAGAACTGGAACAAGAAAACCCTTGAAGTACACAGACTTATCCTAATCACAAAATGGTGGTAAGGAATAGAGTTTTGCATCAGATGAACCTGGATTTGAGCTACAGCTCAGACGCTTACTAAGTGTATAACAACCTGGCACAAATGGTTTAACCAGTCTGAGCTTTTCTTTCCTCATCTGTAAAATGGGGAAATTATATTATGTTGCTTTGTTTTATGTATTAATATATTATACTTGGCTAAAGTATAGATTTATGTTTCTCCACATTCCCATCACTATATGGCTCCAGGTTAGAGTTGGCCAAAAGATGAACTTGATCAGAATTAAGAAGGTCAAGTGAAGCATAAGTCACTTCTTTCAGAAGATCACCATTATCAGACATGGTGATGGATGAGTGGTGGAAATGCCTGGCAGGTTTTAACTTCTCCTCTCTATCTTCCATTCCACATCTCATTCATTTTACTAGTTGCTGGACCTGATAACCAACAGTGGCTATGGACTCATGAAAGCAATAGCTGCACACAGGCAACAGTCTCCCATACTGTATGCAGCTACCCCTTTGCAGCCCTGTGTCAGTGTACACATGTGCTTGGCTTCTTGCATTTGTTTGCAGGCTCTGATTTGTCCATCTGTACCAGTGCTCCAGGCTGACTGCTTAGTGATGATTTCTCTGATCCTCTCTCACTCTCTCCTTCCAGACTTTCCCTTTCCCACCTCCTCCCGTATTTACATAAAGTTTCATTCATATAATAAATGCCTTAATTCCTTAATATGTATAATGACTCTATTTTCCTGTCTCAACTTTGATGAACCAAACTTTCTCTATGTTTGTAATCTAGTAATGATTGAATAAGTTTGTATATAACAAAACCGTTTTTATGAAAGCATAAAGTAATAGCACAATAGATGATACCTATGATTATCATCATCTTAATGTTGTATGGGTTTCAACTTACAGTGTTTCTCTCTTCGTGCTTCTGCTCTATCATGTTCAATCTGTAACTGTCTTCATAATTTCAGCTAGTACATGGTCTTTAGTGGATTCCTTGATCGAAATCTACTTTAGGAAAAATTTAGCTCCAGCAAAGAAATGGTGTCTTGGTATCTGAGTGTAGCCAATTCCAAATTCCTAAGAAAGGCATTTGACTGGTCAAGCAACTAGACTCTCTCAAAAAGAATCATGAATTACCTGTCTAGGTATAGTCCTGTGAGCTAGCATGAAAGTAGGCAGAACCTGGTGTTTGGATCTAATCCACTTGGATCCAAGTCTAGTGTATAATATTAATAAAAATTTATTTTCTTAGAGACTAGATAAATAATATAAAGTAACTATCCTCCAGGAGATTCTATGCAAAACAATGCAAAAATAATCTAAATTGTATGTGTGGTTTTTAGAGACAATTGTGCTTAGTTAGACTATCTTGCAGAGTAGATAAATTCTTATTTTCTTATACTTTTTATTAGAGTATAATTTGCCTGCAATGAAATGTACAGATCTTCAGGGTGCAGTTTGATGAGCTTTGGTAATTGTGCACACCAGTATTCAGTGGTTTGCTGGAACCAGCTTATAAGGACCAATTACTATTCAAACATTTTGTAAGCCAGCAGTTAAACCATTGGCAGTTTAAAACTAGATATAGTGAGAATATTTACAACAAATAAAAAATCCCTACAAATGCTACAAACCACTGTAAAACCTAGAACCTATCAAAGTATAAAGCAATATCTTCACACCAGAAAGATTCTTTTTTCCCTTACTTCTCTACTCCAAACCCCCAGACTCAACTAACATGATTTTATTCCTTTACGTTAATTTTGCGTTTTAGAACTTCATATTAATGGAATAATAGTATATTTTTGTGTCTGTCTTATTTTTTACAATATAAGGTTTTCAAGGTTCATCTAGGCTTTTACATGTAACAGTAGTATATTTCTTTCTATTGTTATGTAGTATTTCATTTTTTATGAATGCACCCAGAAAATAATTTTACCCACATCTTGTTGCTAGATACTTGGCTTTCTTCTGGTTTTTATCTATTATGAGTAAAACTGCTGTTAACATTCTTATCTAACTCTTTTTGTGGGCATATGTTTTTATTTCTCTTGGGATCATATCTAGATAAACTATTAATACTTACTGGGTGATAGGACAGGTATATGCTTATCTTTATGAAAAACTGCCACACTGATTGCGAAAGACGATGGATAATTTTACACTGTCACTGGTAATATGTAAAATTTCCAGTTGCTCACATCCTTGCCAATATCTGTTGTTATCTTCCTTTTTTATTTTAGTCATTTGCTTAATGTGTAATGGTATTTCACTGTGGTTTTAATTTTCATTTCCCTGATGAGTAATGATTCTTAGCACATTTTTATTTTCTCAATGGCCATTCGTATATCTTCCTTTGTAAAGTAACTGTTTAAGTATACTTCCCATTTTTATTAGGTTCTTTATCTTTTTATTATTGAATTACAGGAGTTTATTTATTCTTAATACAGATAATTTTTCATATATACGTATTATGTATATTTTCTCCCAGTCTGTGGCTTGGTTATTTATTTTCTGAGAATTATTTTTTAAAGAGCATACATCTTTGATTTTGATGAAATTAATTTTATCATTTTTTTTTTTGTAACAAGTCATGCTTATGTATAAATCTGAATCTTGCTTATAAAATATTTGCCTATCCCCAAGGTCACACTGATTTTGTCCTATGTTTTCTCCTGAAAGCTTTATATTTTTAACTTTTATGTTTATGTCTATATTCCTTTTCAATTAATATTTGTACATAATGAGAGGTATGAGTTAAGTTTCCTTTTAATAAAACATAGTTGTTCCAGCATTATTCGGTGAAAAGATTTGCCTCTCCTTTCCCTATTGATAAGCTTTGTGGCCTTGGTTAAAAATCAATTGACCACATAAATGTGGGTCTATTTCCGAGCTCTCTATTCTGCCCCATTGCTCTGTTTGTCAATTTTTATGCAACTACCACATGATCTTAATTACCATAGCTTTATTTATGTCTAGAAATAAGATAGTGTAAATTGTCCAAATTTGGTCATTTTGTTTAATAGTATTTTGGGTATTCCAGAATTTTTACATTTCCACATAAATTTTAGAATAAGCCTGCCAGTTTTTACAATAAAACTTACAGGGATTTGATTTAGATTAGGCTGAATCTATAGGTCAATTTGAGGATATCTGACATCTTAAAAATACTGACACTCATAACTCATAAAAATGATATATATTCCATTTGTTTAGGTCTTATTTAATTTGCAAAGTTTTATATCTTTTGGTGTCTCACATATATTTTACAAATCTTATTCTTAGATCATTTGTGTATTTTGAATCTACTATAGTTTTTAATCTTTTACCTTTTAATTTTTTTCATTTTGGTTTATAGGAATATGATAGATTTTATATATTAACCTTGTCTCCTGCCAAGACCTGCAAAGTATTTTACAGGGCCTGGTGCAAAATAAAAATTTGCAGCCATTTGTTCAAATTTCAAGATAGTGACAACAGAGGATTAAACCAAGTGCTAGGCACTTCTGAGCATGAGACCCTGTGCAACGACACAGGTTGCGTGCCTATAAAGCCAGCCCTATCTCCTTCAAGAGAGAAAGTAGAATTTTTTGGTAGATAAATTAGGATCTTCTATATAAATGATATATTGTCTATAAAAAATCAGCTTTGTTTCTTCTGTTCCAGTCTAAATTACTTTATTTCCTTTTCTTGTGTTATTGTGCTGGCTAGGACTTCCAATTAACTTTTAATCAGTATAGTATCGAATAGAAGTGGTGAGCATGGACAATTTTGCCTTGTTCCTGATCTTTAAGGGAATATACATTGTTTTTCACTGTACAGTCTGATGTTAAAGATTGTTCATAGATGTTCTTGATCAGTTTGAGGATCTTGTTGATATTTTTAAAATTGTAAATGGCTAAGACATTTTGTCAAATTTGGGTTATGCTGGCCAAATAAAACGAATTGACAAATATGCCCTCAATCTTTATTTTCTGAAAACCTTTGTAAAAATTTAAATAGTTCCCCAAATCTATATTCCTGACATCTAGGCTGTATGGCATTTCTCAAGTCTCAATTGCCTGTGAGATTCCAACAATTTCCTTAAGCTTTCAAGGTCTTAGTTTCCACCCTTGTGAGGCAATATTATTACCAAATGTCTTACATGTCTCAAAAAAATTAGATGAAATAAGGGAAAGACCCCAACATAAGGAATGAAATTTTCAATGGTTCTTAACCAAAAGACTTTTTTTCTTTAGTTTATGCCTTCCCAGGTCAATGGCTGGGCTGATAGAAATGATGGAACAATCCTGCTGTCTCACCCCTGCCAACGAATTTTGCTACTTCTCCTTCATGCACTTGCAAATTAATTCTTCAGTGTTTTTCTATTTTCTGAGCAGGTACATTGCACCAAGAAATACTGAGTGTCTTTAATTAAAAAGACTTCCCAGAAATGCATTAATACAGCTTTAGGAATCTGAAATAAGCTTTTTTTTTTTTAAGTTAGCACATATATCTCCTTTTGTTCTCAGTACTAGGATAAAGAGAGGGAAAGAAGAATTTTGTAATGCTTCAGAGAAGGAAAATATTCACATACAAGCCATTTATGAAAACTTGTTATATTTTTTTCTTTAAGAACTCATTGAGTTTGGAAAGAAATGATGCATTTCTAAGTCATTTTTTTTTTT
>NW_012144744.1:1073265-1100410 GCF_000956105.1 Propithecus coquereli | reverse complement strand
TTTTTATTATAAAAAAGTTTGGGTTTTATGGTGAGAGCATGGCTGAATGACCAGTGATAGTTACTATTTTTGGCTGAAGAAAAGAACAATAATACTTGCATGACAGGGAAAAGTAATAAACAAATTAAAATGAACTGTCAATAAAAACATTTTTTCCATCATAAACAAGCTCTAGAATTCAAGGTAAAGTAAAAAGTTTCAGAGGAATAGCCATAGATTTCCAAATAAAAGTAAATGCTATAAAATAAGACCCCAGAGAGAAGAGAGAGAAAGAGAGGACTTTGTGGAAACCAACATTGAAATAAACCTGAACATGCAGTGAGTGTATTTCTCTACTTCAAATTTGCCTGAGGGATTTGGTTCTCTCTAAGTAATGCATTCTTGGTAAGATTATGAGCAAAATAAAAGCCTGATTGTACTAGCATATGTTGAGTTATAGGGAACATAAGAAATCTCTAAACTACTACACAATATCTGTATCACCCTGGCAATATGTCCTAAGCCTCCTTCTTGAGGTCCTGTGTTAAAAAATGAAGCGTATGATTTGTCTTCAAAATGCTGATTGGATTATATGCAACATCTGCAAATGCTCCAACAGCTATGACACTTCGAATAAATGCAAGAGATTCTTATGTGTCATATGTGGGAAACGTGATACACACTCGTCCATATTCCATGTGTAGGCAGATAGCACTATTCATTATGACACTGCACTTTTGCTGAGCTTAGGTATATCCTCATAATCTTTCTCTACAGAAGAGTTCAGGAAGCTACTACCAATAGATCAGAGTAAGAAAACACTTACTGTTCGTGAATCCTTGCATATGGTCTTTAGATTCTCCTCTTCACATTTCATGTCCACTCATTTATTCAATGACGCTTGAGGCAATAATGGGAAAAGGGCATGTGCTTACTCTCTCCAACTACCTGTCTTCTCTGTATGAGGATACAAAGTGGACCTCCAGGTTGGTGTGACGGGGATAGAGAACACTGTTCTGAGCAGTGATATCGCTACTGCCACTGGGGAGTAAATTTCTGGATTGAATTCCACTCTCCTGGTTAGAGGCCAAAATAGTTCCAAAATCCAAAAATAACCTTTCTGGCTATTTCAGTGGTGGATGCCAATCACAGAAACACCTTTTATCTTGGCATAAGTGGATTGTGTAGTCCAGTATCGCACAAAATAATCTAGTTTACAAATATAATTAACGGCAAAATGTATGCAGACTCAGAGCACCTCCAACAGGAAGAAAGAAAAATATTGTTGGAAACGAGGCTCAGAGATAAGCACAGCTAGGTAGCTTCTCCTGACAGAAAGCCAACTGCATGAAAGGAAAGGGTGGGAGAAAAGCTATAATTAAAGAAGAAAGACAAAGTGAAAACCCAAGTTTCATTCCCAAATCAGCACTGTCTTTATTCTTGAATTTTCAATTTTAAAGTTATATTCCTGTATCTTGATACTTCTTTCTATTGTTTTGCTGTGGATTCTTTTTCAAGAAAAACAAGCTCAGAAAATAGCTTATATTTTGTCATTGAGAAGACAAATTGATAAGAGCCCCAGAGTACTTCTTCAGTGTTGTGAGGTAAAAAACAATTATGCATTATTCCAAAATAACTGCAGCAGCTAAAAATTGAGGAAGTAATACCCAAATGACTGTGGAAAATAAACGGAGAGAATTGTGAACTTTTTAATGTGGAGATTTTAGCCTGAGCTCAAGTTATAAATATCAGCAAATGTTCTACTGTGCTTCATTGCATTCCTCTAGTGCAATTTGTTTAGTGCTTCAAGATATGAGACAGCCATATATTTTACTCTCACCGCTAGTAGCCAATTTGCAAGAAAGCAAGTAATATAAAAATAGCTATTTACTCTGTTCTAAGTGGTACAGTCCATTATCACTCTCCACTGATGTCGTTACAAGGATAGCAAATCAATAATCAGTTCTCATTCCCTAACTCGGTAAACCATCTGCTTCCATTATTGTAAAGCATGCTCAGTTTGGATGCAACCTTTACTGCCACACTAGTAGCTGATTCATTTGACAAGACCACAAGTATCACCATAAGAAAATTATTCCTTAATTACCTTTTCCCAAAATTTAAATGGTTAAGTGCTAGGGAATTTCTTTGCAATGGGAGAAGGTAAAATTACAAGCTATTGTAAATGCATCAAGAAAGAGAAAGACTTTGTCTAAATGGTCAAATTACAGAGTCTATCTTGCACAGCTTTTTCTGAATTAAGATTGCACAAGTAAACATTGGCTCTATATGGGAAGCCTCAGTCAGACATTTCATCACAGCCTGTAAAACGTTGTTTCTAGAGCAACCATTGAAATCAACAACAAAATTCTGAAAACTGAGACTGAAATTGTTGGATGCATCGCAAGTTAAAAACATAATGGCCCCAAGCTCAAGTGTATGCAGTATAACTTTCTTTGTTTTATATAACTCAGTTTAATTGCTGATTCCAAACCTCTATTGCACCTGGCATAGAAAATTTCAGCTATCAATTTCCTAGTAGATTTTCTAAATTTCTGTTTTATTAACTAATTCATATTTTAAATTCTGTCACTCTCTCTCCCCTAACCCAGTCTTCCCCTTTCTTTTTCTGGGGTTCTGTACTAAGTTGTGAAGAGGCTAACATAAATGTTAGAGGAGGATGTCTTTTCCAATCTTATCTATTTCTGTCTTATACTGGTATCTTTTGAGATTTCTATTTGTACCATCTTATCTGAAATATGTTCCCTTTAAGCAAGCAATGAACAAAGATGAAGATATAGAGGGATAGGAGGGGCCAACCTTTGTTATTTCTTCTAAAGTGCCAGGATCTATTTCAAACTCCTCTTCTGGTCTTCAGGGTCCCTCTTTCTGCTGACTTCTGTGTCCCCCTCCGTAGACAAGGGAAGAATTGGTTGCTGTTTTGTGTCACTTTGGGACTGCAGGTGGATCCAGAGCAAAGTAAACGTTCACACTGTCTCTGCCATCCCCTGCAGCCATCCCTGCTCTATTGCTTTCACATTAGTGAGACACAAAGAACACTGATAAAACTTCTGATTGCCAGAGTTCCAGAAATGACTGAGGAGGGACAGGTACTCTTGGTACTGAGATTCACAAGCTAACTTTGGAATATAGACACAGATCAACAATGAGCACGTGATTCTTATCCAGTTGCATTTCTACTCCCAGGTAATAGAATCTATCCCTGATTAGGAATGAAACATAAAAAAGGGCAAAAACTAGATTTTTATGATCATGTATCCTTTTTAATATTTCCTGATTTATAACTGGCTCAAGACTTTTAATCTTGGAAGTCAAGGAGTTGGAATATTTATTCCTATACTAACAATATTTAAACAATAGGCGCCTTCCTGTCTTGTGGCATGAAAGGGTTAGAGGGGCACTGGGATTATAGGAAGTGTGAGAAAGAGCAAGCTATTTAGTACTCAGTCTTCTGCCTCAGACACAGTTAAGATTTAATTGGTCACTTCTGTGTGACATGGCAGAACAATGGATAGTCCTATCTTACAATGTTTATTATACTCAGCCAGAACCAAGTAATTGTTCTTTCAAGTTTATCCCTTATCAGATTGTAACCATTTCTAGGGCAAAATCTTTATTTATTTTCTGGGTGGATGTGATATAATCTTTATTTAAAATAAAATGTTTATACTGAGATCATACATAAAAATGTATAGTTGAATCATTGTAGAATTAACATCAGTCTAGATTAGAATGAAGCCAGCATGCCAAAGACCCTAGTGTCCCCCCGGATCCCCTTCCTGACCTCTCCTACTCTATAGACATATATTTTGATTTATCAGATAATTTCATTTAAATTCATACACATAGTGATTATAGTTTTGCATATTTTATACTTTATGTAGATGGCATTATTCCATATGTTTTATTTTGTGTCTTCCTTTTTTTGTTCAAATTTATGTTCTTAAGATCAACTATGTTGTATACAGCTGCATTCATTCATTTTTGCTGATGTATAGAAATTTACATTATATGCACATACTACATTTTTTTTTATCCACTCTGGTCTTGATTGACTTTCACTGCATTTCCAGTTTGAGGATATTTTGAGCAATGCTGCTATTAACATTTCTATACTGGTACCCTGGTCCACATAAACACACATTTCTCTAGGGTAAATATCTAGTACCAAAATTTATTGGTCATAGAATATATAGAGTGCCAACACTACAAAATAATGTCAAATGAATTTTTATGAAGTTGTAAAAATTTAGACTCCCAACAGCAGTATATAATTGTTTTTATAACCCCAACCCAAACATCTGCAGGTATTTGTCAGATTTTAAATTTTTGCCAATCTGGGAAGGGTATGGTTACTTTAATTTGGCTTTAATTTGCAATTTTCTGATTACAAATGAGTCTGAGTCCCCTTTTATATGTGTATTGGCCACTGACTTTAATCTTAGGTAAAAATCCTTATTCAAATTTGTTATTATTTTTTCTTTTGGTTTCTGTCTTTTCTTAATGAATTATAAAATGTCTATAAATTTTGAATAGAGGCCCTTTTGTCAGTTACACATATTTCAAATCTCATTTGCATTTTCACATATAGTGTCTTATGATGAGGAAATTTTAATTATAATATGACCAAGTGTATTCATTTTCTTTTCTATGGTTAGTGCTTTTTGAAGCTTGCCTTCTAAGATTATGAGGATATTCTCATACCCTCACTTGATCTATTAGGAATTTTTTGTGTGTGTGTATGATGTTGAGTAGTTGATCAATTTCAACTTTTTTCTTGTACAAATACCAATTCCTTCAGCACTATGTAATGAAAGTCTATCTCTTTGTCATTGATTTGCAATGTCATCTTTGTGAAAATTTGAATCTATGTGTGTCTATTTCTGGAGTTGCCATTTTAGTCTATTGGATTATTTGTCAGTATCACAGTTTTAATTACTATTGCTTTATAATAAGCAACGGCACCTCATAGAGCAAGTCTTTCACTTTGTTATTATTTTCTTTAGGTATATCCTAATTATTATTGGTCATAAATATTCATAAAAATTTTAGAGTTATTTTACCAATATACTAAAATATTTATTGGGATTTTGAGTGGGATAACATTAACTTCTCACACCAGTTTGGGCAGAAACAGTAACATTAAAATATTGACTGTTCATATCTCTGAACATAGTATTTTTCTCACTTTGGGTCTCATTTTTTCAGGAAAATTATATTACTGCCTCTTAGAAGAATTCACAATTTTTGTTAGACTTATTACTAGATAATTCATAATTTTTGATGGTACAGTAGGCTGTATTTAATTTGTTTCCTTATTTATGGCTAGAATGTAGGATTAAAATTTATTTTTGTATGATCGTTTTATATTCAACAAGTTAATAACCTATTCAATAATTTAAATGATATTATAATTATAATAATTTTTGTAATGATTTATCTCTTTCATTCATCTATAGATTCTTGTGGATCTTCTATGAACACAATCATAGCAACTAAAATTATGATAATAATTCTATGTATGTATTCATTTCTAATTCTTATATCTTTAATATCATTTTCTCCCTAGTTTGAGGCTCAGACTTGAGATATAAAAGTGAATAGCAGTGGTAATGGTCCACATCATTGCCCTGTTTCTGGTCCTGAAGGAAATAAATGTTAATGCTTTTTTTTTTTATTTCAGCATATTTCGGGGGTACGGATGTTTAGGTTACGTATGTTGCCCTTGCCCGCCCCCCCCAAGTCCGAGTTTCAAGCGTGTCTATCTCTCGGATGGTGCGCATTGCACTCTTTGTGTATGCATATACCCGTCCCCTCCTCCGCCTCCCCCCCGCCCGACATCCAATAGATGTTATTCTTATATGTACACTTATGTGTTGATCAGTTAATACCAATTTGATGGTGAGTACATATGGTGCTTGTCTTTCCATTCTTGGGATACTTCACTTAGTAGAATGCATTCCGGCTCTATCCGGGAGTATACAAGAGGTGCTATATCACCAGTTAATGCTTTTTAATACTGTGTTTGCTGTACTTCATTTGCCAGTAAGATTTATTAGAATTAATGAAATTCCCTTTTATTCTTAGTTTGGCACTTTCTTTTAATACAGATAAATATTGAATGTTTTTAAGCAATTTTTCTGTCTCTATAAGATATGCTTTTTCTCCTTTAATCTGTAAATATAATTATTTATACCAGTCTATCTGCCACAGTATCGGTTTTTCATTCTTGAGATATTATTCTTAGATAATGTGTATCATTATTTATACATATTTGGATTCAATTTGCTAATTTGCTAATATTATGTTTACAATAGTTTATGAGTGAGCATGTCCTTTTATTTTTTATAGTGTCTTTTTGAGTTTTAAGATCCAGATTATACTAGACTCACATATTTTTTTTTAATATTTATATGCAATTGAAATTATTTCTTCCTTGAATGCTTGGGAGAATTTCCTAGAGAAACCAAATAAGCACAGAATTAAGTTTTTAAAAGAATTTCAACATGAATTTCAACTTTTAAAAACATTTAAAGTATGTAGGTTATCTACTTTGTCAGTTTTTTTTTTAATTTCAGCATATTATGGGGGTACAGATGTTTAGGTTACGTATGTTGCCGTCCCCCACCAAGTCAAGTTTTGATAAGTAATATTTTTAAAAATTTGTCCGTTTCATCTTAAAGTTTTATTTTATTAGTTTACAGGTATTTGTAATACGCTCTTTTTTTTGACTAGCATCACGTTTAATGTCACTTCTTTTTCTTTTCTGCTGATAAATATATATGCCTTCTCTCTTCCTCATCACCACCATAGTAAACCTCATCAGAGATTCAGCAGTTTCATTAGTCTTTTCAAGGAACAATTGGCTATGTTGATCCTTTCAATTAAATGTTTGCTTTATTTTTGTTTGTTTCCTTTTTGGTTTTTAAAATTATTGTTTCCCTCCTTCTAATCTTTGCAAGCTTACTTTGCTATTCTTTTTCTAACTTCTTGAGATGGGGTCTTATCTTGTAAAGTTTTAGTCTTTCTCCTTTCTAATGTATATACATGTGGTCATAATTTTCTCTCTACTATGACTGCTACATCCCACAAATCTTAAGATACAGTTTTTTTTCTATTAAGTTAAAAGTATTTTATTCACCATGATTTTGTATTTTAATCCATATGCTATTTAGAAATACTTCTTAATTTACCAACACATAGGAGTGTTTTTTTTAAACTGATCTTTAGTTTACATGGTGCATAGACAATATACCTTGTCTAAACCCAGTCTTTTTTTATTTCAGCATATTATGGGTGTACAAATGTGTAGGTTACATATATTGCCTTTGCCTCACCCACCAGTCTTTTAAAAATCTGTTGACTTTATTTATAGACCAGCATATGGTCAATTTTTGTAAATGTTCTGCATGTGCTTGAAAGAATTTTTGTTCTGATGTCTTGGGGGACAATGTTCTATATAAATCCTTTAGGCTAATATTTTCTACCTCAAGCCTTTTATACTTGTTGTTGCACCTGCTTTAAAGATTCTTCCCTCATACATTTGCATGGCTAACTACTTCACTTCATTCAGGTCTCTGCTGAAAGATCTTCTCAGAGAGAACTTCCCCCCTCATCCTATCCAAAAATAGACCTCATCTCTCGTCTCCCTTGATGCTGTGTTATTTTCCTTAAAGTACTTATTTCTACCTGACATTACATTTTATGTGTATTTATTTATTTTATCTATCTACCTAATTATAATGTAAACATTGTGAAGCAAGGACTTTTCCTGTCTTGTTTACTGTGCTATCTTCAGAACTTAGAGTATTACACACTTACTCAGAGCTTAATAAATGTGAATTGAATGATTTAATAAATTAATTTAAAATAATACTCAAGAGAGAACTCAGTAAATATATGTAGGAGCTTTAGTCCCATTGTTTTCCTCCAATACATTCAGTAATGCCCATGTAGGCAGCTGGTAGTCCTAAACATGGGTAATAATGGAGCAAGAAATGGCGAACAAGAAGAACCTGTACAAAACAGGTGCTCAATAAATATTTGTTGTCTGAATTAAATAAAACTGGGGAAAAAAAAGAAGAATGAAAAGAAAGGGAAAGAAAACAAGGTGAAGAGACTAAGTTGTAAATGGAACAAGAGATGACACTGACATGATATATATCTCTAGACCTGATTTTTATGGGGGTGGTGGTTGGAGGCACCTGACATCCTTCTGCCCATTTATGTGTTGCCTCCCAAGGAAGAAGAAATTGCTTAAATTATTAGTTGATTGAGAAAAGAAGCCGGATGCATGCAAAGCTAAGCCTATTCCTTTCTCCTTGCATTTTGGCATTGGTATCCCTGCAGAGAATGTACATTTTACTCTGTTCCACTGTGCATTAAATTTCACAGTGGCAGGCTCTACATCTGTGGGAGACTTGTTATTGTCCAATGGTAGGTGGGTGAATCTATTTAATTCTGAAGATGAATTTTATGAAGTCCACTGTTGCTGCACACCCAAATTTCATTCCCCAAATAGCTCTATAAAAATGTAACTTTTTAATCTTTATCTGCTTGGTTTCTTTATTATCTCTCAATTACTTCTAAAATCAGGCAGAGAACAGGTATGTCCATTTATTAGGGCTACCTATAGTATAGTTTCATTAATATGCATTATCAGTACTAAAGTATCTCTTTCAAGCATGTCTTTCACAATGACAGAGACTATTGGTTTCCATAGAAAGAAAATCAAGCTGAGAAAGCCAAGGGAAAAAAAGGAAAATAGATTCCTGTTTCAGAAACTCATCCAATTTGCTATGTAAGCTTTTTCGCATTCCATTATTCAATTATGTCAAATGTCTTCAAGCTGTCTATACAGGCAAAAGGAAATGCAGAGATGCAGCAATTGCTCAGCAAATTTTGACTGAAAGGGAAAAAGATGCCATGCTAAGGCTGGAACAGGGATTTACTGGAACAAATTACTGCTAAGATTTGAGCTCTAAGTTATCTTCAGAAATAGCTTATATTCTTAAGTATGATATTCTTTATAGAAACTTCTGACCAGCTGGATTGGAGAAGATCCTGGTGAACTCAGAGCCATTAAAGACATGCTGATCTATGACAGTTTAGATGAACAAGACTAGAACTGAAAGGTCCTGAAACTAAAATGAGAAAGGACAACATCAGGTCATGATCCAGGGTAATGCGGTGCTAATGTGGAAGTTTGGTAGGAAGGCTATCTCATGCAGAAGTTTTGAATAAGACAGTTAGTGACAGCAACACCACCAGTGACAATCAAAAGTGTAAAAGTAGCCAAATACTAATTTCTTTTTACAGGATGAGAAGGAATTCCCTTTATTGAATCTTATCTCAGGCATCCTGATTTATCTTAAATTCTGTAGAAACTGTTGAAGTGGTAGCTACCCTATCTTTCAACATTTCAGTACATTATCAATACTTCAACAGCAGCTGCTTCTAACTCTTACTCTTGTGCCATATTTTTCTTATCAAATATATGCTTATCTGAAATGAGGCATAAATTGTCACTTTTTTCAATATGTTAAAACAATCAGTTCTACAGTAAATAATGTTGTTCTTTGGGAGTTTATTTTATAAGTTATTGGAAGAAAATACATAAAGAAGTTATAGACACAAAATACCTAACTGTGGCATTGAAATGCCATTGCAAATGACCTAAATTCCTAAGATCATTAATTTCCAACAAAGGTACTCTTTTAGTACATTTGGGCCATTAAAACAAAATACCATAAACAATGTAAGTGGCTTATAAACAACGGAGATTTATTTCTTATAGTTCTGGAGGTTGGGAAGTCCAAGATGGAGGCTCTATCAGATTCCCTGTCTGATGATTGCCTATTTCCTGGTTCATAGATGACACCTCCTTTCTGTGTTCACACATGGTGAAAGGGCCTACTTTATAAGGACACTAATCCAATTAAGGAGGGCTCCGTCCTCATGACCTAATGACCTCCCAAAAGGACTCACCTTATAACACCATCATCCTGGGGGTTAGAATGTCAACATATGAATTTTACCATTACCATTACATGACTTATATCAATGCTACATGTTACTTGTAGGGGCTGGGCCTAGCAGGATGGATGGTTGGAAAGAACGTGAGCAAGGTGAATGAAGGGTCAGGTGAAAACGCCTTCCTGAAGCAGATTGTTTGCAGAGTGCAAAGATCAGCTCAAAACAGCTGACCTGTGTGGAAAGAAAGGATGGATGGAAAGAACATGGGGGTCACGCAAAAACGCCTGCCCAAAGTTGCTTGTTTGCTGAGTGCAAAGGTTAGCTGAAAACAGCTGACCTGCATGAAAGTTGTTAAGAAAATTAACAAATGGCCCTGACCCTTTGCACGTGTCCTTGAAAATAAATACAGGGAGGACGTTAGCTGAGGAGGCCATTTTCTCCTTTAGATTTTGGCCTCTCCTCTTCTCTCAGAACACTGTGGTTCCAGTAATTATTCATTCCTTCGCTACTGAGCTCAGGAGTGGAAAAAGTAGCCGCAACAAGTGGTGACCCCGACGTAATTCAGGAATTCTGGCGTCTAGTGAGCGTTTTGTCATCCGGACGACAAGGGGGAATCATCCTGGTAAGGGACAGTCCCGCCTGCTGCTTTGGGAAAGGGACCGACGTGTGTAGTTTCAGAAGGGGATTTCTAACATGGGGCAGCACCTGACAAATGATCAGCAAATTTATCTGCGCACTTTGCAACAACTCTTAAAAGCTGCCCAGTGTTCTGTCAAACCAAAAGGTTTACAACTCTTATGCGCAGTAAGACATTGCCCCTGGTTCCCAGATAAGGGCACTTTAGATTTAGAGCTCTGAGAACTAGTAGAGAAGATTTTTAAGAAGAATCTTAGGCAGGGGGTTCCAGTGCCCCATGCTGTGTTAACTACATGGAGTCTGGTGCAAACAGCACTGACTCCCTTGCATATTCCTGTGGATTCTAATCTGTTGGAACCCGCTCCTCCTCCTCCTCACTGTGGTCTGCTCCGCTGGAGGAGCCAGCATCCCCTGTCGTAAAACACCCAAATCCTGAGCCATTCTCTCCACCCTTGTCTTCTGCGGCTCAACGGGAGGAGCAGCTACCTCTTCCCTCCTCCTCGCTCTGTCAAAGGGGATCTCTATTCCTCCCCTGGTAAACTGTCCACTTCTTAACATTGCCTACAAGAGGGCCCACTGCTCAGGTACATCCACTGCAACCCATACCTTTACAATGGACCACTAATTAGCCCATCTGGATAGAGCAGTGGCCCATTAAGCAGGATAAATTAAAACATTTAAAAATCTCTTGTCCAGGACGAACTTAAAGCGGGACATATAGAATCTTCCCTGAGCCCATGGAACACTCCTGTATTTGTCATACCTAAAAAGAACAATAAGTGGCATTTACTATAGGACCTAAGAGCTCTTAATGCTACTGTAGTCCCGATGGGACCTCTACAACCTGGTCTATCCAGCTGTTGTTAATTCCAAGGGATTGGCCTTTGATTTTAATTGATTTGAGATTGTTTTTTCACAATTCCTCTAGTGAAACAAGACCAGGAAAGATTTGCATTTTCTTTTCCCACTTATAATAATGCCCAACCGTCAGACAGGTATCCCTGGAAAGTCCTTCAGCAAGGGCTGTTAAATAGTCCCACTATTGGTCAATATTATGTTCATCCAGCCCTACTCCCTTCTCGGTGCCAGTTCCCATCTGCTATCATCTATCACTATATGGATGATGGATTAGCAGCTCTTGCTCAAGAAAAATTATTATTGTTTGCTCAGGTACAAACATACTGCCAGATCCGCCAATTGATGACCTCCCATTATGAAGAGACACTGACTAAAGCTTACATCTCTTTCTCCTACTCACACCCCGTCCCTAATTTTATACAAAAAGGGGGACATGTCGGGGCTGGGCCTAGACGGATGGATGGTTGGAAAGAACGTGAGCAAGGTGAATGAAGGGTCAGGCGAAAACGCCTTCCCAAAGCAGCTCGTTTCCTGTGTGCAAAGGTCAGCTGAAAACAGCTGACCTGTATGGAAGTTGTTAAATTAACAGCCCTGACCCTTTGCACATGTCCTTGGAAATAAATATGGGGAAGAACTTAGCTGAGAAGGTCATTTTGTCCTTCAGATTTTGACTTCTCCCCTTCTCTCGGGACACTGTTTCGAGTAATCATTCATTCTTTCGCTATTCATTCTTTCGCTACCGAGCTCGAGAGTTAAAAAGTAGCCACAGCAGTTACTGGCTGCCATCCAAGGGAAAGGTGATCCTGTCTCTTTAAAAGTGTACATATCTGTATTCTTTTTCACCAACTATATCTCAAAAAATAGATGCTTGATTTTTACCATACATGAACAACATCTGTAGTTTGATTACAAATCAAAGAATAGAAAATGGAATTACAGATCAATCAAATGATAGTGAATGGGCTCTTGAGACAAACTGGCCAATGAGCCATTTGTGGAACCATCCTTTTGATGGTTTGTTCTCATATTTCTTTTCGGTTCTCACCCTTTCTATTTTCTGAGCTCCCTTTTCCTTCTGGCTTCTGGGTAGGATGTATTAAAGGGAGGAATCAGTAGAATTCTGAGAAGTAGGAGGAGGGTAGAAATTCTTGTTCATCTGCCTTGAGCAATGTCTTTGATAGTGGCTAAGCTTTCCCTGTGACTCCAGCTCTCACCAGGATACTTGTTCTTTGTGGTACCTATTCCAGCCGGGGCGTTTCCACTTTCTACATTGGCCCTTACTCTGGTTTCTGTGCTTTGGTAACAACACTACCTCCTTGTTTTCTCCCTCACGGTTTCCAACTGCTGCTCATCTCTGGTTTGCTATCTCTGCTTAGCTTCAGAGCTCTTCGAACACATGTGTTACTAACCCCCTGTAGTAAATTCTCTCTGCTTGAAATATCTAACCTTATTTCTGATTTTTTTTTTTCTCGTTTTTCTTTTTTTTCCCTGAAACTCAGACTGAAACATTCAATGATTAAAATAAAAGGCAGGAAGTGAGGTTGGGTAATATTAGTGGAAAAATAATCCACGTGAACAGAAGAACAATTTTAAAATGATTTTCTAGCATGAGAAAAGGAAATGCATGACCAGCTGAGTTGGTGAGTAGGAGGTTAACTCCTCTAGCAAATTCAAATCCCAGCTTTGCCTCTTAGGAACTCTACAACCATAGACAAATCATTTAACCTCTCTCTGCTTTAGTTTCCTCAATAGAAAAAAAATGATAAAAATAGTAACATTGTCATAGGTTATTGTGAACATGAAGGAAATTCTCAGCAATGTCTAGCAAGTCATTAATAAATGTTAATTATTATTGCCCTCTACTTCTTTAGTGTCTTGATAATACTTAGGATTTTCTTGACCATTTTAGGGTTGTTGAAGCAATAGTTATCTTCTTAAGAAAGCTGTACTGAATGGAAAGATGGAGAGATGGATAAGCAAATGAATAATGGTGTGAATGAATTGAAAAATGCATAAAAGAATGAATAAATGAACACCTAAACTGACTCATTAAAGGCAAAATAAATGAATGCATTCCCTGTACAGAGACAATCTTAGGAATACAATTAGTTCTTGAAATTTCCTCTTTTTTCTTTATACTCAGAAGAGAGACTGGAGAGATTATATACACCCAGTCTACTCATACCTTCCTTGAATATTTAAACTTTTACTCTACTTTTTCTCCAGTGCTTCCGCTTACTCAAAGACACATCCTCCAACTTCACTGACACAATTCTGTTACAGCCTTCACAGCCTTAGAACCCCAAAGCAGCAAGGATAAGAGGACAGAAGCCAAGGTAGGAAGAACATATTATAAAGGGTCTTGGTCAATATTTCTCCTGGGATCACCTGTTCTGTCCCCTCCCCCTGCAATAATGTTGCTAGTTCTCCAAGTGAGTTTGATTTACCAATCTGTACACTTCCTGGCTCCTTTATTCATAAAGATTTAATATAAAATTCCAGAGTTCTTAACACGTTTGTGGCAGGTGCTAATGGGCCATGAAGTTATGAAAACTGAAATATTTTTTTCTATTTTTAACTTCAAAACTGGGTTAGCAAAATACTTTCCCCTATTGATTATTTAAATGTTCTGTATTTTGGCATATTGGTCCCTGCCTCACTCTTAAAGCTATTTCTTACCGTTTCCCCCTATCTCCCATTTCACAATGACATCAATATATAACTGTGAAGTCACCTACAGGTGCTACGCCATATCACTCCTCCAGAAAGTTTCTTATGCTGTTCCCATCTGGAATACTCTTTAGTCTTCCCTTAAATATTTACATTCAGTTAAGGCCCCAAGGATTCCCTTATAAATTTTCCCTCAAGTATGGGTTAGGTGCTTCTTTTTTTTCTCCCTTAGCATCTTATGGTGACCTCTATCACAACTCTTAGCACATCGTTTTTATGTTCATTATAACCCTTTATAAATTTTATGCTCCTTGAAAACAAGGGCCAGTATTTTATTTTCCTTCCCTAACTGACACACAGTGGGTACACAATAAATATTTTGGAGTTTAAACTGGGTCAACATATGTGCCAAAGATCTTAGCCCCAGAGATTCAATATACAGTTTTTCCCCTTTGGTCTAAATAATTTAAATAATTGTTTTTGTTCTAAATTATCTAGATAATTTTATTTGGAGAGGATAATTGCAGCATCATGCCTGCTGTTTTAATACTATGTGAGTTGTTTCTTCTCCCCCAAACAATGTTATAATATCTATACTTTATCTAATTGCATCTTTGATGCTGCCCTCCCTGGGAATGAAAAGAATAATCATTTGTTTATTTTTTGCCTTAAGACAATGAGTACTAGAATCTGAGTAGGAAATGACTCATGTATTTCTGTCACTCATAGACCACCTCCATTCTGAAACCTGGGTTTTGAATCTTAATCTCTCCGTGAAATATAGTTCAGTTCGGGGCACTCAGTAAATACTGGCAGATTTGGCTTGATTGGACAACTCCACAAAAGACCACTTGACAGCCCTCATGAACAAGAACACATGGTGGGAACCCCAGGGGTGGGTTTGGTAAAGCCACCCTAGTAAGGGAAATTTGAGCCCATTTTCTCAAAGTCTTCTCGTGACTTGAAAAGTTCTTTTTTTCTTTTTAATCAATACGTTTTATTGTGTATATTCAAGATTTACAACATGATGTTGTGGAAATACATATAGATAGAAAAATAGTTCTTATAGTGAAGCTGATTGACATTATCTCTCACATATTTTTGGTGACAAGAAAAGCTAAAATCTTGCCTGACAAAAATCTCTGTTACAATGCAGAGTTATTAACTATAGTCCTCATGTTCTACATTAGATCTCTAGAATTATTCATCCTTACCTATCTGCTACTCTGTATTCTTTGACTTACATCTTCCTGTTTCCTGCTCGACCTGCCCCCCACCTGCCTGTAAGCAGTGCTTTATTCCTTTATTCTCTACCTTTGGATATTTGACTTTTTTTTTTTTGACTTCACATATAAGTGAGATCATGCAATATTTTTCTTTCTGTATCTGGCTTATTTCACCTAGTCCTCCCAGTCCATTCATGTTGTAGCAAATGGCAGGATCCCCTAACTCTTTTTTTTCCTTTTTTTTATTTCAGCATATTATAGGGATACAGATGTTTAGGTTATGTATGTTGCCCTTCCCCCCCCGCCCCCCTAAGTCCGAGTTTCAAATATGTCCATCCTTTGGACGGTGCGCATTGCACTCTTTGTGTATGCATATACCCATCCCCTCCTCCCCCCTCCCCCCTGCCCAACACCCAATAGATGTTAGTCTTATATGTGCACTTATGTGTTGATCAGTTAATACCAATTTGATGGTGAATACATGTGGTGTTTGTCTTTCCATTCTTGGGATACCTCACTTAGTAGAATGTGTTCCAGCTCTATCCAGGAGTATACAAGAGGTGCTATATCACCATTGTTCCTTAATGCTGAATAGTACTCCATGGTATACATATACCACATTTTATTAATCCACTCACGTATTGATGGACACTTGGGTTGTTTCCACGTCTTTGCAATTGTGAATTGTGCTGCTATAAACATTTGGGTGCAGGTGTCTTTCTTATAGAGTATCATTTGTTCTTTTGGGTAGATGCCCAGTAATGGGATTGCTGGATCGAATGGTACTTCTAATTGTATCTCTTTAAGGTATCTCCATATTGCTTTCCACAGAGGTTGCACTAGTTTGCAGTCCCACCAGCAGTGTATGAGTGTTCCTATCTCTCCACATCCACCCCAACATTTATTGTTTTGGGACTTTTTGATAAAGGCCAGTCTCACTGGAGATAAGTGATATCTCATTGTGGTTTTGATTTGCATTTCCCTGATGATTAGAGATGTTGAGCATTTTTTCATATGTTTTTTGGCCATTATTCTGTCTTCTTTTGAAAAGTTTCTGTTCATGTCCTTTGCCCACTTTTTGATAGGGTCGTTTGATTTTTTCTTGTTGATTTTCCTGAGTTCTAAGTAGATTCTAGTTATCAGCCCTTTTTATCGGATTTGTAGCATGCAAAAATTTTCTCCCATTCTGTAGGTTGTCTGTTTGCTCTTGTGACAATTTCTTTGGCTGTGCAGAAGCTTTTTAATTTGATCAGGTCCCATTTATTTATTTTTGTTGTTGCTGTGATTGCCTTTGGGGTCTTCTTCATAAATTCTTTGCCTAGGCCAATGTCTAGAAGAGTATTTCCAACATCTTCCTCTAGAATTCTAATAGTTTCACTCCTTAGGTTTAAATCTGTTACCCAGTATGAGTTGATTTTTGTGAGCGGTGAAAGGTGTGGATCCTGCTTCAGTCTTCTACATGTGGCTATCCAGTTTTCCCAGCACCATTTATTGAATAAGGATTCTTTTCCCCAGTGTATGTTTTTGTCTGCTTTGTCAAAGATTAGGTGGCTATATGAGGATGGTTTTATATCTGGGTTCTCAGTTCTGTTCCACTGGTCAATGGCTCTGTTTTTGTGCCAGTACCAAGCTGATTTTAATATTACAGCTTTGTAATAGAGTTTCAAGTCTGGTAGATTGATACCTCCCATTTTGTTTTTATTGCCTAGAATTGTTTTTGCCATGCGGGGTCTTCTCTGGTTCCATACGAAGCATAAAATTAATTTTTCTACATCTGTGAAGAATGATGCTGGTATTTTAATGGGGATTGCATTGAATCTGTAGATCACTTTGGGTAGTATAGACATTTTAACAATGTTGATTCTGCTGACCCACGAGCATGGTATGGTTTTCCACCTGTTTATGTCTTCTGCTTTTTCCTTCCTCAGTGTCTCACAGTTCTCCCTGTAGAGGTCTTTTATATCCTTAGTTAAATATATTCCTAGGTACTTTATTTGCTTTGTTGCTATTGTGAAGGGAATTGAGTCTTTGATTTGGTTCTCGGTATGACTGCTATTGGCGTATATGAAAGCGTCTGATTTGTGTGTATTGATTTTGTATCCTGAAACTTTACTGAATTCATTTATCAGTTCCAGTAGCCTCTTGGTTGAATCCTTAGGGTTTTCTAGATATAGTATCATATCATCAGCAAATAGTGAGAGTTTGATCTCTTCTGTTCCCATTCGTATGCCTTTAATTCCACTCTCTTGCCTGATTGCTGTGGCCAGGACTTCCAGCACTATGTTGAATACAAGTGGAGATAGTGGGCAACCTTGTCTCGTTCCAGTTCTAAGTGGGAATGCTTTCAATTTTTCCCCATTCAGTATGATGTTGGCTGTGGGTTTGTCATAAATGGCTTGTATCATTTTTAGGTAAGCCTCATCTGTGCCTATTTTGTTAAGCGTTCTTATCATAAAAGGGTGTTGAATCTTGTCAAATGCCTTTTCTGCGTCGATTGAGAGTATCATATAGTTTTTGCTTTTGCTTCTGTTTATATGGTGAATTACATTTATAGATTTGCGTATGTTGAACCATCCCTGCATCTCTGGAATGAAGCCCACTTGGTCATGGTGGATTATTTTCTTAATCAGCACCTGGATTCGGTTAGCTAGAATTTTGTTGAGAATTCTTGCATCTATATTCATAAGGGATATTGGTCTGTAGTTTTCCTTTATTGATGCATTCTTTCCTGGTTTTGATATCAGAGTTATGTTGGCTTCATAAAACGTGTTGGGGAGGAATCCATCCTTCTCGATGCTGTGGAATAATTTCTGCAGAATAGGCACCAGTTCTTCTTTGTAGGTGTGGTAAAATTCGGGTGTGAAACCATCTGGTCAGGGACTTTTCTTTTTTGGAATGTTTTTTATTGCTGTTTCAATTTCAGTCCTTGATATTGGTCTGTTCAGGAATTCTATTTCTTCCTGGTTGAGCCTGGGGAGTCTATGTGTTTCTAAGAATTTGTCCATTTCCTCCACGTTTTCCAGTTTGTGTGCATAAAAGTTTTTGTAATATTCATAAATTATATCTTGAATCTCCTCGGCATTGGTTGTAAAGATCCCCTACCTTTTTAAAGGATGAATAATATTCCATTATGTGTGTGTGTGTGTGTGTCTTACATTTTGTTGTTGATTCATCCATAGATGGACACTTAAGTTGTTGTTTCCATATCTTGGTTATTATGAATAATGTTGCAATGAACACACGGGAGTGCAGATATCTTTATGAGGTGATTATTTCATCTTCTTTGATAATATGTCCAGAAATGGAATTGTTGGATTGTATAGTATTAATAGTTCTATTTTTAAATTTTCAGGAAACTCCATACTGTTTTCCATAATGACTATACCAATTTATTTCCCCACCAACAATGTACTGGGGTTCCCTTTTCTCTTGCCAATATTTTATCTTGTCCTTTTGGTAATAGCCATCCTAATGGGTGTGAGGTGATATCTCATAGTGTTTGATTTGCATTTCCCTGGTGATTAGTGATGTTGATCACCTTTGCAAATATCTGTTAGCCATTTTTATGTCATCTTTGGAGAAATCTCTGTTCAAGTCCTTTGCTCATATTTTTTTTTCTTTTTTATTTCAGCATATTATGGGGGTACAAGTGTTTAGGTTGGCTCATATTTTAATTAGATTGTCTCTTAATATTTTAAAAATGCTACCAAATATATTTATTCAGAAATTCCCTCCATTTTCTAACTCTGCAGAGGAATAATGATACTTTGCATGTTTGTTCCGAAGTAAAAATGTTTCTTCTCTTGTAAGTTTTCCAAGGGAAACAATACCGAGCCTTTTCAGCAGCCTAATATTTATCAGATCAAATGACTTTAAATTACCCAGCTGATCTTTACCATTGGATTTCGGTCTTTTGGCCAGTATGTAATCATTTCCAATCATTACCTACTTGCTTGAAACTGCAGATCTATAATATACCCCTTTATCATCATTCCACTTGTTCATGCAGCCTGACAGCGGAATTCAAGTGCTAAAGGATTTTAAGATTTACCCAGCTTGTTAGCAGTTCTTTATCCTTTTAGAACTGCCCGCCCCCCTCAAAGCACCTTCCTATCTTGAACTTGTTCATTCGTCTTGGAGGGGAAAAAAAGGGATAAGCTGAGAATTTACTTGATGTCTCACCAATAAGGCTAAGATATTTTGAACTCTAAAGAAGAGCCTGGCCAAATCCCTAGTCAGTGATTTATGTAGTTGCCTTATAGAGTAAGGCAAGAGGGAGCAGGGAATCATAAGGGGTCAATATGAGAAAAAAAATTAAAGACTCTTCTAATAACTATCATTCATTAACCATCTATGAGGTTTATGTATTTCATGAAGTATCTCTTAATTTTATTATAAAAGCACTGAAGGTATGTGAACTTCCTTTTTCATTTAATAAATAAGGATATTGACATTCAGGCAAGTTAGTAACTTATTCACAATTGACCCAACTGAGAGGTTATGAAACTGGGATTCAAACCCAACTTTCTCTGGCTCCAAGACTTGTCCTCTTTACACTTTATCATGGGTTTTCCAGATACAGTTTGTTTTCATTCGTCTTCCACTTGTCACTTTATTATTCAGTCTCTGTAGTACAGGTGGCTTTATTCATGTGCCTCACTGTGGCACTAAAATCATGTTCCGTGACTTCATTCCCATGCTCTAAACTCTATTACACACCTCTGACATTAAACTGTATAAGGCTTCTAACCCAGCGCCAGAAAATAGTCAAATATCAACCAATGCCATTTATTTATTTCTGTGGTTGCTGCTCCCTTTCCTCCTGCAATCCTACTGACTGTCCCCTGACTATGCCACCAGATCTTCAGGAATTTAGGGCTAGTCTAGTCTCAACTGTTCTGACACCACACCAATCACTGCTTGTACTCCGATTCCTCGAGATCTTTAAAAATAGCTCATAGAGTCCTTGCCCTAAACATTATCAACATGAGTACTCGGCCTTTAGAGTTGTTTTTGTTGACAATGTGTTTTTTGTTTTTTTTTTTTTTTAGTGTAATACTGTGTACTGTATTCCTTCTTCTGGAAGTGATGTGTACCTTGTAACATTGTTTTCTGTACCTTGCTGTTCATTCCAGTGTTCCCACATAACATTGTCTGAAATAAGTGTCCAGTAAAATAAACGTTCAATGTCTAGCATAAATATAAGTTCATAAGAGATTTAAAGCATAAGCATGAACCATAGGCAATTGGTTTCCTTACACTGAGGAAAGTTCTTTGAACAAGATGTGTGCAGGTGCTTAGTGGGGAAATTCTCAGGACACCACCACAAATCCTACCATCTTTTGTTTTTGTGCTCCAAAGCTTGAGCCAAATACACTGACCTATTTTATTAGCTCTGAGCCACTTCATACTGTCTGTTTCTCACTTTTGCTAGTGTGCATCACTTGGGATGCTCACAAAGGCCAGTTGGGCCTTTTTTCTTGGTCTTAGTTCCTCAGCTTCACTCTTAAATTTTGTGTTTTTCATAATATATCATTTTTCATGCTCCAAACAGTGGACATTTTTAGTAGTTTTGTCCATTGCAGCATGAAAGTGATTTTCCATATTTTCTAAGATTGCTATGTAAAGTGACTAGAAAGATCAGTATCTCCACTGAAAAGCAGTGTGATTGAACTATCTAGATTCAGAGTAGAGAGGTTGATGATGAACAAGCTTCTGCCAGGCACTGGACAGCTGGATGCATTTCACAGCTCACAATGCAACCCTACTCCTGAGAACAAATGAAGAGTCACAGGTCTGTGAGAAAGCAGCAGCACGATGGTTGCAGACAGCTGAATGTAATTACCCACCTCATCCACAATGTGAAAGTGAAAATTAGCAGCGGTTGAATCATGGGGTGAGAGGGCCTTTCCAGCCATGCATGTGCCAGGCACATACTATTTCTTCGAATGCAACATAGCAAAGTCCTACTGAGAATTATAGTAAAAATGGTGGTACTACAAGAACCAGAATGCATCCCAGATTTTCTGCAACCCAGTCCAAACCACTCACCCTGACCGAAGAAGATCTGCTCTAATCTTCATTCATCCCTCAGTGTACATTCTCTTTTCCAGTCTACCTCTTCCAGTTCTCTGCCTTCTTATTCCTAGGAAAGCTGCTCTGCTTTTATAATATGTCTAGGCAACGTCAAGTCTTTCTCTTTACATGTTCCCTGGCAACTCTATATAGCTTAAGTTTTAGAATACAGAACCTCTGCTCACAGCTGTGTTAAAAGCAAAGTCATTTGCTCATTCTCTCACCAGTAAAATGTGGATTATTTCTGACTTTTAGCAATATTTTAAGTGCAAAATGAGACACTGGCATAATGCTTAGTACAGTTTCTATCAGGCAATAGAGTAGCTCTATATTAGTCCTCATCCTTCAGCTCCAAGAACACAGAGCCTGTGTGAGTTGCCCATTAAACATGGATTTGATTATTAATTGAAGTGTAGTTGTTAGCTTAGTATCTACTTCCTGAATACAAAATGACCACATTTCTTCAAAATGCCCAAAGATGACTTATTTGAAACTATTTTTTAATGAAATGGAGTAATGAATAAATATAAATGATAAACTATAGAGATTGTAAGTTAATAAAATTAATTGCATAATCAAAAGATACCATTGCTATGGCATAGTGCCATCAGGTATGCTACCGAGAGTTCTTATCTTGGTAGACGGAGATATTTACAGCAGACACTCATACAAAGGCTGAAAGAGTACAGATCTCAAGCTTTCTCTGGAATGCTGTCAGGGTGAGGAAAACCTGCAATTGACTTTGAAAAGAGAATTCATAAAGCTTTATGGATCCAATTGAAATTCCAGATAGATATCTGATTGACTATATTTTGTCATATGGTCAGAAAGCCTTTTTTAGAAAGAGAAAGGGGCACTTAGCTCAACTTTCTACTTCTGAATTTTTGCACTCTGCTGGACTGTGAATGGGTATCACATACTGACTAAAATGTATAAAATGGCAATAACCTCATCATTCACTTCTTAATTTTTATTATTCCCTCATTAACTCCAGGGCTTTGATCCTTTGAGACCTTAAATTCAAATTTCTCTAGAAAATAAGAAATTCTGTAATGGAGAAGTTCTAGTATATATGCCTTTCGTATCCTATGGATAGAAGGGCATCTTACCTTTATGAGAGTGAGACTTACACAGACATATATCTACTCCAGTGTATAAATGAAGCTTATTTAGAAAGGAACGATCATGACTCTTTAATACAGAATGAGATTAAGTGATTTTTAGCTTTCATAATCAAGATATAGTTAGCTACGGGTATTTGTATACACAAAGAGTGCAATGCGCACCACCCGAAGGATGGACATATTTGAAACTTGGACTTGGGTGGGGGGCAAGGGCAACATACGTAACCTAAACATCTGTACCCCCATAATATGCTGAAATTAAAAAAAAAAAGATATAGTCAGCTAAATGGTGGCCCTCCTAAAAATTATGTCCAAGTCCTAATTCCCAGAACCTGTGAATGTTACCTTATTTGGAAAAGGGATCTTTGCAGATGTAATTAAGGATCTTGAAATGAAGAGATAGTCTTGAATTCTTGAGTGGTCCCTAAATCCAATGACAATTACCCTCATAAGAGAGACACAGACAAGGAGACAATATGACCACAGTGGCAGAGATTGCTGTGATGTGGTCACAAGCCAAGGACTAACTGGAGCCATCTGAAGCTGGAAGAAGCAAGGAAGGATTCTCCCCTAGAGCCTGTGGAAGGAGCTTGTCCCTTCTGACACCTTGATTTCAGACCTCTGGACTCCTGAATTGTGAGAGAATAAATTTGTTGTTTAAGACAGCAGGTATATGATAATATTATAGCAGCCACAGAAAACAAATATAAGAAATGGAGTCTAGTTTTAATTCTGATATTCTCTACATCACATAGAGGTCCCTTCTCATTCACTTCAATTACAAAATGTTTTAGGTCTGCTTTACCTATATGTATTCTCTGCATTTTTTTTTCTTATGAATAAAAATAGGAATGACAAGTACTCCTTTCTCAGATGGACTGCAGTGACCAAGATGCTCTGTTATTGTTAGTAAGAAATTATTCTATGGTTTCCTTTCTTCACCTCTGCTGAGGACACCCTGAGTCTGCCAGCAGATCACATGCTTTCTGCCGTCTTATCCTGCCTGGGCTTCCCTTGCATGCTTTGCTTTGCCTGGTCATGCATCAGAGGGAGCTTAGAACAAGAAAGATGTAGGTCCAACTGTCTTGTTCTTCTACCAAGCTGCCATGAAATTTAATCACAGAGCACCTGTGTGAATTAATCCATATTTGTTTGGGCAATTAATAGTTTTCATAAAGACTAAATTATTTCAAACTTAAACCTTTTGAATGAGTGCATTCTGCAAACACACCACTTTTTTTTCCAGAAGTAGAAATATTTATGGTGACTGATGATGTCTTCTAATAGGTAGGATGCTGATGTTCCACTCAGTTAAGCAAGTGTTCTCATTCTTGCAAAATTGAACTAATCAGTAGAAACATCGATATTCACACTTAGAAAAGCAGACACAGAACACACTGAGGAAATTCTGGGGTTTAAGTACCAGTAAATGCCATATGATTAAAGTGAATGAAAAAAAAGAGGGAAAGGATGCAGTTAGGGAGAAAAGCAATTGATTTACTAACCTATAACATTTGAAGGAGTATTAGATAACTTCTAGAGTTTCTAGTGACTCTAAATCAGAAGTCTGTGACAAATTGCCTCAGTAAAATTTCCTTTTTAAAAATAAGTTAACAAATCTAGGTATTGAAAAGTTGCTGCAAATTAGCTAAATATCATTTTTTCTGGTAACCTAAATCAGTTCTATGCAAAAGGTTTGCATTATATGGTGGACACAATCTTGAAGAGTTGAATACTACATTCTAGCATTGTTGTAGCACTGGTGGCTGCTACTATTTCCAGATTAAGCAAATAGATTCTCTTCTTCCTCAGGTGCTCCATTACCCCTGTTTGAAACTATAGTACAAGATGACATAGTTTTGAACTACACAACTGATTATGATTCTAATGGGCAAGAACAAAGAAATCAAATGAGGGTACTGCAGAGGCAACAAATAGATGTAAAGATTCAATTTTCATAAGTATTCCTTGAATTTATTTCCTCTTTATTGCTTGGTGATAACCCAATTAGAAATTTAAGTTCTAATGGAAAAGAGAATGTTATTGTTTTCTTATGTTCTCCTTGGGTACATAATAGGAGTTTCATAACATTCATTAAAAAGCAATTAAATAAGAATTGATAACTTAAAAAATAGATTGCATAAATAATGTGAGTGGATAAAAATGTGGGTAACTAAATGCTCAATCCTTTAATAACTTTCCATTGATCTTAGAATAAAAATGTGACTATGGTCTTCTCATGACTGTGGCTTGAAATATCTGGCTCCAGTCTACCTTTCCAACCTCACCTAATTTTCTCCTTCACCTGTTGGCCTCTGGCTCCACTCATGAATTTCAATGCACCAAGCCTCTTTCTACTCCACAGCTTTTGAATTATTTATTTTACCTGGAAAGTTATTCCTATAGCACTTTACACGTATGGTTCTTTCTCATTCTCTAGATCTCAGCTTGTCCATCAGCCCCTTAGAGAGTTCTTCCTTGATCACCTCACTGTATATAAAGCGGGCTTCTCCAGTTCCTCGCCAGTTTATCACTATGCAATTCTTTCCTAGTACTAATATAGCCTGTCATTATTTTGCTATATTGTAGTTATTTATTTTCTAGCTTATTGTCAGTCTTTTACACATGAGGCTATATAAACGCCATAAAGATAGACCAATTTTGTCTTATTCATCTGTTTGGAGAGCCTACCACATTGCCACTGAATTAATGAAATAATAAGGGGTGAATTAATAATAGAAAACAGGATATCTCTTCTCTATACATGTATATACATATATATGTGTATATGTATATAGGATTCTATCTCAATGCCAGATTTCATGGTATCATAAGGGGTGTGTTTGTGTGTATTTTAATATTAAGTAAAGAAGTAGTTGCATTTGTAAACTGATTGAACTTTTCCAGTTATTTTTCTATGAAGCATGAGGTTGGGTAATTGGGTAGATGGCTTATTGCCATTGTGGACTTAGATATGCTATTTGATCTTTTAATTTGAATGTTTCACAGAATCCATTATCAGAATTTTCATAAATCCATATCACAACCAGGAGGGACATGGAACACAGAAAATAACAAATACTACACCTCATTCATGACGGTCTTTTGATGTCATCCATTTAGAAGGAGTAAGAAAAGCACGCTTGAAATTGAAATGTGGAAAACACATTTGGAATCTTTAGCTGGATGGCATAGTGGAAAATAGTGTGGTTGTGTGGTCATAGGTCTATGACTAACTAGTTGTGAACTCTGGGCAAGTACCTTACCCACTCTGAGTCCTGGCTTATTTGTAGACGTGAAGGTGAGAAGTTAGGTCAATGGCTTTGCAGCAGTGCTCTGCTGAAAGCTGTGAGTTGTGGTAGTGTATATGAAGGGGTTCCAGTTCTCCGACCCCCATTTAGTCAGAGAAGCTCTGCTTTTGTCCAAATTTTATACTAAAGCATTGAATAAATTTTGATTTTTAAAGCAGCTCTTATGCTTAAGAAAGTTTGAAAATCGCTAGAGTGGATTATTTCCAATATCCTATGACAAATTTTTGATGCTATGAAAAAAATTGATAAATATTTAATGACCAATGTATCCAAATCAAGAGAATTTAGAAAACATTTAAATGTGGTGCAGAAATAAAAAGACTTATAAAGAATTAAAATTGAGCTCTACTAATCATTAGAGTCTGAATTATATTTCTTTCCTCAGATAGTTTTCTTTTTCAGCTTTGTAAAATTTGTTCTAAATTTCTTTTGGCTCTGAAATGGTGGTTCCATTAAATTTCCATTGTAATTAAGAATATCAGAACAACCAAGTCTCTGTTCCAAAGTTTCTTCAGTGGAATCATTTGTGTTTCCTCAATCAGTAAGTTCAATAACATAATCTTGTAATTTTCCATCTTTTAACAGTGCTAGAGTAGGAATGACTTTGATACACAGGCAAAGGAAAGGTGCTTTTTCCACATACAGCTTCAATTTTGGTCTCAAGGTGTTTCTTGAAAAATATCATCAAATATCTGCATTTTATACCTAAATGTGGAATGTGTAGAAATGGCAAACCACTTCAAATATTGAAGATCTTTCAATATTTGAAAGATTTAATTGAACACCCACTCTGGCAGATACTATGCTAGATACTAGAAAATGAAGACTGTACATATTTAGTTTACAAGCTAACCTATAGCCTACTGTAACCATAATACAAAGAAAATGTATCTTAAAAGTCCATAACAGTGACATAAGCACAGACTTATAAAGTTCAGAGGAGAGGAAGGTCTAGGAATATGTATATGCACTTTAGGATTCATATGAATATTCATGTACAACTTATATATAATACTATTTTATACATATTCATATGCAACCTAGAAGGAATGAATAAGGCAAAGCTGTGATTAATAAATACATACCTAGTTTATGTGTAGAACTTTCATCTTCCTTCATAGTCTACTCTCTTTAACCACAATGATTTCACAGTATTAGTAATGGGATTTGACACATGGGATCAGTTTGCCAGTCCCTAACATATACAGTCATAAATGATTCTTGTAAATATCTTTGTTTTATTCAGTGAAAATTGAAAGGTTTTATTTTT
>NW_012144744.1:1023624-1072930 GCF_000956105.1 Propithecus coquereli | reverse complement strand
GAGTAAATGAGAATCCATGAACCAACTTGATTCAGAGTATAAATTCATGAGCTTTAGGTATCACAAACCACTAAGATGTGATTTACCTAAAACTACAACCTAAGCTTGAATTCTCGGCTCAGATAAAATGTCATTTGCACATTTTATTCATTTCGTATAACTTACTGCCAACTCTTAAAAATATGGCAGTGGCTCAAGTGGAAATATTCACTCTTCTGAAATAACTACTGAGCATACAAATAGGTTTTCTTAAAGGTGTCTCCTTCATCTATGAGAGGCAACGTGGCTTAGCAGAAAATAGCACTAAAGAGGAATTAGGGGACTTGGTTACCAGCCCCAACAAACTATAAATCAAGTAGCTTTGAACAAATTGGTTGACTAGAACTCCTTAATTCATGCTTCTGTAATGTAAAGATAATACTATTCACCTGTACTATGATAACTTGCATGAATTACCATGGAAGTGCTTTGTAAGTTATTAAATATTATATAAAACTAAGGTAAGAAGAATTTTGCTTTTAAAGCCAAGAAAGGCTTAAGCATTGCCATTTCTAAATAATTGTGGGTTAAGATTTTCTTTTTTCTTTTTTTTTTAAGAGGGAAGAAGAATTCTTTCTAAAAGAATTATTTAATTGTTTGTGGTCCTTCCCTTATAATTGCCTTCAGTTGTTTAGGTTGAACAAGTGGGCATCTAAGTGTGTTCAACAGTTTCAAATATAAGTATGATGCATTTGGATTTTACATACATATTTTCATCAATACATTTCATAGGGATCTCAATACTAAGTATGCAGTGGATGGGACAAAAAATCACAACAGGCAACTTTATTTTTAGAATTTGATCCAAAAATCAAGAAAAATAAATAAAAGGAGCCGAGTCTCTATTATGTTAGTACACAAAATAAACCAAAAAATACACCAACATTTACCATGGGATCATTTAAATGTATTTGCAAATGATCTGATAAGGGAAACATGTGATTTACAACACGGGGAACATCTTTTAACAACCATAGACTTAAATGCACTGCACTGTAGGTCACCTAGACTAGGTTAGCAAGAGTGAGCAAAGTGGTAGGTCCAAAAGGCAACCCCCAAACACCTTCCTCAGATGGAGACTTTGGTAATTGTCTGTGGTTAAAAAACAAAAAAAGAACGAAACCACCAACTCCTATTCTTCATCAGGTTGGATAGTCATTTTGTCCATTTTTCTCCCCCGATGAGTCCATTTTAAATGCTTCAATTATTTTGAAGACACTCCAAATCAACAGAACAGCAGACTCTCCCATTCTGTACATCAAAGACACAAGTGTTAGCCAATTGAGACATGGAATATAAATCAATTAGCAGTCTGCAATTTTTATATTAAAAATGATAGAGAAAGAGTAGAAGGAAAAGGAAGGACTGATAGACCCTTCAGGGTCCCTCTGGCTGGGGTTCCGCTACTCGTGCAATTTCCTGCTCTGCCTGTATTCCATCCATGCTTGGGAAACCTCCCTGGGATTTCCAAGTTTTCATACAACTTATTTGCTGGACTTATTCCAAATGAGATTCTTTCCAAAAATAAATTCCTGAAAGATGACAAGTTGCCATTTTAAAAACGAATCAAAAGTACTCCAAGAATCTGAAGGCAAAACCAAGATGGGTTCTAGAAAGGTTTGCATATTAAGTAGGGATAAATACAAAGTCTCTCATGGTGACTATGAAGGGCATAGTGTATGTTTAGATGTATAAATTCTCAGAAATTCATTAAAAATCAATTTCATATATTAAAGTAAATATATTTTTATAATTCTCTTTAATGAACATCAAGCATGACATCAAAGAAATAATATTAAATAACTCAGATCTCCACGTATCCTGGTTATTTAGTTTTCTATGGCTGAAGGATCAGATGCTACCATGGCTCTTTCACTGTATAAAGACTGATATGATCCTTTTTCTATTGGGGCTGCATTTACGATGTTACTTTCCAGGAAAAAGAAAAAAAAAAAATCCACATTTATAATAGCATAAAGAGGCAAGCTGGGAACCTTCCACTGATGCCTGAAGCTGAGCCAGGGTTTAATGGGACCAAGTAGACTCGTATTTTTAACGTGCTTAATCATGGGAATCTTAAACAGATGTTTTGGCAGAGAATTTGACACCGACTAACCATTGCTCCAAATAAGCTATAGTCGTGAACTTTGAAAGGAGGGAGGGGTCAATTTTTAATCTTAGAGACATATGAGGATGTCTCATTGGCACTCCTCCAAAAAGACAGGGAAATAATCACAATTAATCAAATGCTGTACCAAGAGCTGCAGGTCACCACCTTAGGCACTCTGATAATTACAGCAAACAACTTCACAGAGCACTTTTTTCCCTAACATTGATAGTCTCATAAAAGAACTTAGCAAAATTTTTAGCTTGAAAGGAGGTGTAGGTAATCTTCCTGCCTGGCTGTCTGCCTTTCTTCCTTCCTTCCTTCTTTCCTCCTCCCTTCTTTCTTTCTTTCTTTCCTTTTTTTTGTTTTAAATATGCCATTCAAAATAGCTTAAATCACCCAAAATTGAGCCTAGAGTCAATTGTTAAAATTCTGTAGTTTAAAGGCAAGAGAGAGTATTTTATTGCGTGTCCATTAGGGACTTGCCTTCACACAAGGTGCAGCTATGCTCCAATCAGACATATTAACCTCCTAGGAGAAGTAATGACTGCCTCTTTTTCCACCATGCCACATGAAAACTGCATTCAGAAACATCAGGAGAGGACTGCCTACGAGTGTTCTCTGGCAATTGTTTGAGGCCTCACCATCCCCAGGACATCCAATTACCTTGCATTTACAGGTTGTGCAGGGAGATCCAGCCATTGTCCACACTGAGCCGCTAAGCCTTGAAACACCATAGCTGTCCAGGCAAGTTTTTCTGATGTCATAGGTGATGTTATCAGCCAGGCAGGGGTCACTGACACAGCGGGGACAACACTCCCCTTCGGAGACAGCTGTGTACTCACAGCTCAAGTTGGGGCAAGTGAGTGGCCAGCAGTCTACCTCTCCTTCCTGTGGAGAGAAAGCCAAAAATGCCTCATCATTGTTCCTGTGAATAATTTTATTCCCAAAGTCACAGAGGGGGAAAGAGAGCACAGTAATTCTCATCATTCTCTTCACTGAATATTTTTAGTTAACACCATTGTGGGTACAATACACTTCCTCCTTGAAGACCTACTTATAGGTATCACTTCCTTCAGGATGCTTTTGCTGTTCTTCTATACTGCAGTCCACAGAAGGACTTAGGTCTGCTTCTTTCTGTGCCAAGTACAGCCTATAATTATTTTTATGATACTTATCAGTACTATTCTGCATTAAATTTTTTTTTTTTGAGACAGAGTCTCACTCTGTTGCCCAGGCTAGAGTGCCGTGGCCTCAGCCTAGCTCACAGCAACCTCAAACTCCTGGGCTTAAGCAATCCTTCTGCCTCAGCCTCCCAAGTAGCTGAGACTACAGGTATGTGCCACCATGCCCAGCTAATTTTTTCTATATATATTTTTAGTTGTCCAGCTAATTTCTTTCTATTTTTAGTAGAGATGGGGTCTCGCTCTTGTTCAGGCTGGTCTTGAACTCCTGACTTCGAGGGATCCTCCTGCCTCGGCCTCCCAGAGTGCTAGGATTACAGGCGTGAGCCACCGTGCCCGGTCTTGCATTAAGTTTTGCGCTTTCAGGCTATGGGCTTGTTTCTTTCTCTCCCTGATGCATAGCACAGTTTTGGTCAATAAAGGCTAATAAAATCAATAAATAAATGGCACGATACCAGCTACTATGCAAAAAGAAATTAATTTCTCTTAAGGTCAATAGCAGAACTTGAAGCATTATAACATCTCAATCAAATGTAAAGTTGAGGTTGGGCAATATCAGAACCATTTCAAAATGGTTTGAGTGTAACAGGTGGCTAACGAACTTTATATATTATAGCTCAAATGGAGCCTCTATGTATCTTGGCATCTGGCACCTGTGGCTCCATTAAGCTGCCCATGATAGAACCATTTCCCTATGCAGTCTTTTCTTCTATAGTGACACTCATAATTCATTGTAACTGTTGTTTAATTGTTCAGCTTCACGAGACTATGATCTTTCTGCAGGGATGGATCGTGTCTATCTTGTTCACCATATATCATCCAGAATCTGGCACATTCAAACTCTTGATAAATATTCATTAAATATGACCCACATTATTCTCAAGTAATTCTTATGTGTTCAAGAGCTTCAGTTTTCCTGGGAAATATTCACTGTAGGGGCTGGGGATGGAAGAGGATATACTTTTGAAATTCTGTGAAAATTTCATGCATACAATTAATACAAATTCTTCTGACTGCCTGATGATTGGCTTCTTGAGAAAGAAATGCAATTTTCCAGACTGACACGGAAACTAATTCTGTGGTTGTGTTAGATTTATTTGTTTTTGTATAGGAGTTTGAAAAACTGGCTATAATTTTAATTTATCTCAGTTATACTTCTCAGTAGTAGGAATGATTAAGAAAGATGTATTTTGTTAAGATTATCTGCACATTCACCTTGAGATTTTAGAAGATCTGATGGAAATTTAGAACACAATTTCTCTGAATTATTGTTTTTATATGCTACCCATAGACTGAATCATTCATTTCAACAAATGTTACACTATGGACACACAGCTAATAGTTTCCATTAGAAGTCAACCCAGGTACAATGTGCCATAATTGTGACCTTACAAATGGAACATCACACTCACTATGACAATGTGTCTTAAAAGTCTTCCCATCCTTAGAAATCTTTGTTTTTGTGGTATAATTTGAAACAAAAAGAACCAGGTCCAGACATTAAACCTTCTCTCCGGACTTTCTCAAATACGATTATATCATTAGTATCCCTATGTTAATATCTATAATAATTTTTTTCTGTATGAACATTTAGCATCTGAACAGATTTTTTCAAAGTAGAAAATATTAGCAATTGTAGCTGCCATGTATTAAGTACCTTCTATGTGCCAAGTACTGCATTTGCCCTTCACATATATTCTGTAATCTTCATAACAGCCCTATGAAATAGGTACTCATACATCTGGGTGCATGTGAGGAAAAGAATGATCAGTGAAATGCTAGGACTTGCCCAAGTTACTCATACAGAGCCAGCATGTGGGAAGATCAGGGTTGGATTCTAGGTCTCTTTTATTAAATCCATGATATTTCTACTATGTTTGTTACCTCTCATATTGAAACCTTTAAGGGTTATGTTACAAGAAATAAAAGATTTGACTTTATAAGGACTATAAGTATCAGTCAAAATTTTGAAAATTTTCTATCTTGCAGACATTTTTCTTGGTCTGGAGTTCCTAAAAAGTAGCAGCTGTAAACAATCATCACTTGGGTCAAATCTGTCCCATGAATGCTTTTTGTCCTGCACAGTGTTTTAAATACAATCTAAATGTCTTTAGCCAGATCATACACCCCTTAGTGAGCCACAGGCCCCTCAGCTCCCTGCATGGTATTATGAACAGCTGGGAACTAGAGCCCACAGCAGCTGAGATGATAACCCCTTGCAGAGTAAAGGGACAAGGCTTTCCAAAGGAAGCCGACATACCAGACACCGACACTGCTGGCAGCTGTGGGTCCAGTTGTCTCCACTTCGGTAGAGCTTGTGTCCATTTTGATCCAAACATTGACTTGTGACCCTAGTGTCACACTCCGGGCAACAGAAAAGGTCAGCGCTTGGATTCTGGCAATCACAAGCTGTCCGTCGGCAGAATATCTTCCCGTCCTGTTTAGAAGTGAGGTTAAGGAGGTTTCATCATTAGGGAAATGATGGATAGCCATGCTATGAAAACCAAACCTCATAAACACTTTACAGAGCGCAGAGGAAAGATTTCTTAGAGTCTTAGTTGTCCCCTGGCCACCTCTCATTTTATTCAAAACAAGCATGCTTGTGCACTCATGCAAACACACTTTCTTTCCCTGACCTTTCCTGAAATGCAGCCCAAGTAAAAATGGAGACATTTCTAAGTTTAACAAAGAAGTCAATATGTTCTTTGAAAATTTTTTTCTAAATACGTCCTTAAAAATCATACTTCTATTATTGAAAACTCATTGGAGTGGAAAATCACACTACTGTATTTTTCTAGTTCATAATGATACCACTTAACATGTTCAAGTGCATTCATCTAATTCTATCCCTGTCCTGACTCTGGAAGAAAGTCTGATTATACCCTGTTACAGAAAAATTAACTGAGGCCCATGGAGGATAAATGAGTTATTTAAGATCACACAGGTTAGCAGTTCTCTAAGCAGCATCACCAGGTCTTACGGTTTCAAAACAATTGTTCTTCTACAAGATAGCCTTTAGGCTCTCTATTACAGGGGGTTACAATCAGGTGCCACCTTCCATCTTGAAGTGTTCCCCAAATTGTAGGCACAGCACAATTTCTGGAATATTGGCCCTGAGGATTCACAGTTATAAAGAATTGAAGGTAAACAGTACTTAAGCATTAGACATTTTGCAACTTGTCTTATTTATGTCTGTTGCTCACAATAACTTCCTGCCTTAGACAATGATGAAGCTAAAAACATAAGACGAGATCTGTCATCGCCATTTATGGGTATAACTGCTTTGCCCAATATTTACAAAGATTACAAGAATCTTGAGGCTGGAAGGTACCTTAAAGGACACATAACCAAATCTCTTGAACTATACTTGAATCCTCTTTACAGCAACCATATTCAAAAGTCATCAAGCTTACGCTTGAAGCTCTCCAGTCTTGAACTCATCAGTATGGATAACATTCAATGTGTGCATCTCTGTGCATTTCTTAATGTTGAAAATTATACTACTTGTTATATCTATCCATTGATCTTAACTCATACCCTTGGTCATCACAGAACTCCCAACACCTTCTGTCACATTTCAACTCTTCAGTTCTTAGACAATAGCTCTTAGGTATTCACTCAGTTGTCTCATCTCTGTGTTAAACATCTTTAATTTCTCAACAAGCAAGTCCCATACTTTTTAATCTTTTCACTGCCATTGTTGACTTCTCCAACAGTTTTGAGTATTCCCTATCATCATCATCATTGCCATCATCGTCTATCATAAACTGAACACTTGTGCCATGCATTGTACAAAGTCCTTTACATGCATTGTCACATTTAATCCTGATAATTTATGGAATAGAAATTTCTATCTCCATTTCTCAGATGAGGTAGCTGAGAGTTAGAGAACTAAATATACTTTAGTAAATGGTCTTCTAACAGTGAATTGTGTCTCATGGTCACCACATTTTAAGTGCTGTGCTTTATTTCATGCAGACTTATTTCAATAAAGTCATGTGCCACATAACAGCACTTTGGTCAATGACAGACTACATATACGACAGTGGTCCCATAAGATCATAATGGAGCTTAAAAATCCCTATTACCTGGAGACATTGTAGCCATGGTGTAGTGCGAGGCATTACTTACTTGTTTGTGATGATGCCGGTTTAAACAAACCTACTGTGCTACCAGTTGTATAAAAGTGTAGCACATACAATTATGTATAGTACATGATACTTGATAATAATAAATGACTGTTACTGGTTTATGTATTTAGTATACTATATTTTTAATCCTTATTTTAGAGTATATTCCTTCTACTTGTACATATAAAAAAAAAAAAAAGTTAACTGTAAAACAGCCTCAGGCAGGTCCTTCAGGAGGTATTCCAGAGGAAGGCATTGCTTTCTTAGGAATGACAGCTTCATGCATGTTATTGCCCCTGAAGACCTTCCAGTGGGGATAAGATGTGGAGGTGGAAGACAGTCATATTGATAATCCTGACACCGTGTAGGCCTAGGCTAATGTGCGTGTTTATGTTCCATTTTTAACAAAAACGTTAAACATAAAAATAAAAAATTATAGAGAAAAGCTTACAGAATAAAAACACAAAGAAATATTTTGTACATCTATATATTGTTTATATTTTAAGCTGTGTTATTACCAAAAAAGTCAAAAGTAAAAGTTCGTAAAGAGAAAAAGTTACAGTAAATTGTAGTAAATTTATTATTAAAGAATTTTTTATAAATTTAGTGTAGCCTAAATGTATATATAGTATTTATGAAGTCAACAGTAGTGTACAGTAATGTCTTGGGCCTTCACATTCACTCACCACTCACTAACTGCAGAGCAACTTCCAGTCCTGCAAGGTCCATTCATGGTTTAAGTGCCTATGTACTTACCATGTGTAAATAGCAATAGGCAACACCATATAGCCTAGGTGTGCAGTAGGCTGTACTATTTACGTTTGTGTAAGCACATTCTTATGATGTTTGCCCAATGATGAAATCGCCGAACAGCTTATTTTTCAGAATGTATCCCCGTGGTTAAGCAATGCACGACTGCATTTACCTTCTTACTTTGGTTATATCATAGTGTTGACTTATATTGAGCTTAACGAAGACTAAAATCTCATTAAGCCCTATCCTGTATTGTGCATTTGGTTGTTTAGGGGCAGCAAGTGTATAATTTATTTCTTTTGCATTCCACCTTGTTAGATCCATTTCTTCTCCCCTGCCTGTCACAGTGTTTCCTAACTGCCGTTTCTGTCATCCACCATAGACCACCCTCCTTCACAGCTTAGTGACATCTGCAAACTTGATAGACCTGCCCTCAGGGACTTCATCTACTTCATAACAATGAGTAATCAGGCAGGGCTTGCTGAGATATTTAGTGTCAGCTAAAGAGGAAACCTTTAAAAGCTTTACATTCTTTATGGAGAATGGAAAGGAGACAGGTGGGCTATCTATATAGCAACAAGTTGAAAAATGCAGTGTGTTCATTGGCCCTATTACTATAAAAAATGACAAGAAATCAGTTTTTCAAAAACATCAAGAGATGAAAAGTTATATACACACAGTTGTGTGTATTGTACATGTGTGTATAGAGAGAGGCTCTAGAGTTAAGCAGGTGAATTGAGTCAGAGAATTTAGCAAATCTGGACAAAGAGGTCTCCAGATCCTAGTTATCTAACAATAGGCTTTTGGATTAAGCTCATACACCGTTACTTTAACTCATTAATGTATTTTGCTTGTGTATGCATGGTCTAAAATGACTCCCTGGGGATTTATTTTAACCAACAGAAGCTGAGAAAAGTAATGATAGCTACAACACGAAACCATTTGATCAGCTCAGCTTCTGATGGCACGATATTTTCTTTCTTCAAGTATAGAACGACCAAGCCTCAGGAGCCCACATAGCTATGTCTGTGGCCACGTGAAACACAGAGATAAATTATTTTAGAAGAGGTTACTGTACAACTTGGCAATGAGACCCAATCAGAATGTCAGTTTTCTTCCCATGTGCTGATTAAAAGAATGAATAAAAATAAATAGATAGCCTCCAGGGTGAGTGTAAAATAAAGCAATTTCACATCTCATCAATTATGTGAAAATGCCAGATAGATCCCTCTTAGTTTCTAACATGTTTCAGAACAATGGCTATGTTCACTTTGGCTTTGAATTACAGAGTAACTGTCAAGAAAATCATTTTTAATAATGAAAATGTCATAGGTAGCTCCACTAATTCAATTCGAATGCCTTATAAAAACTCAGCTCACAGAGCACAACCACACTAGAACCCAAATTTGGAGAGAGAATGGAGCTCACTGATAATGGGTAATCCTTTTTGTCATAGATCTTTGGGGCTATTCCCAGAGCTTGACCACTACCCCAACTAGGGTGGTTCATACAATCCCCACTTAAATGGCAAAGATATATTTTCCCACCCTTCTGCCACAGAAGCTGTTTTTATGTAGTTTTATAGTAAAAGTTCAGCTATAAGTAATTATAAGTGTTAAAATATTTAAATCGCTTCTGAATTTTAAAAAGCAGGGACATGTACTTTTCCATCAAATAAAAACGAATTTATTCTTGTTATACTACAGAAAGTTTTTTTTTTACTGTAAATTACAAATTCTATTACTAAACAGTCAAACCACTGATATATTTACTCCAGATTGCATAATACCACTAATTTTTTTCCTTAGAGTTTTGAAACTTTTAAATCAAGGAGGTAAACTTAGATAAGCTTATTTATGTAAACTGAATAATATAAACTTGAAGTTGCCAAACTGATGCCCATGATCCAAACTTGGCTTGTTGCCTGTTTCTGTAAATAAAGTTTTATGGGAACACAGGTTCCCTCATTCATTTACATATTGTCTATGGCTGCTTTCACATTACAGTGGCAGAAGTGACTATTTGGGACATAGGCTTTTTATGGTCTGTGAAACTTAAAATATTTACTATCTGATCCTTTACAGAAAAAGTCTGCAGACCTCTGACATAAACTATAAAATTAGGAGTTGTACTCCAGAGCCATCTATTCTATCTTCTCACACACAAATTTATGGGACTTTGATATCCAATCTTTTTACAAAGTATTAATTTTGCCTTCAAGTCACTGCCCACAAACTAGTCCTTTAGTCTTCTCTAATTAGCACCTGAGGTAGAAACACATTTAGCAGTCATTTTATCCAACTGTCTTATTTTAATGGAAAGGAAACAAGGCTTAGAGAGGGGAAATGACCTTTCCATGTAGAAAGTTAACAACAAAATGAAAACTAGACCACAATCTGGAGTTTTATAACAATGACTTTCCCTATGATGCATCCTTGTATGATGAGGAGGCTAGAGGGTAGGAAAAAATGTTTTTAGATGAAATCCAGAAGGATTCTTGGAGCGGAGCGATGATTCTCAAAACATAGGCCTCAAACCAGAAGCATTAGTATCTCTTAGGAATTAGTCAGAAATGCAAATTCTTGTGCTCCCCCCTTCCCCCAGACCTACTGAACCAGAAACTGAGGATGGAGCCAGTGATCAAAGTTTCACAAGCCCTCTGTGATTCTGGTGCAAGGGAAAGTTTTGAAACCACTGATGGAGAAACAACCACCCAGTCAAATGGGGAGTTAGCATGGCTTCATGTTCAAACTCCTACGATGAAAAGACAGGGTTTGGAACATTACAATAGGAGAGGGTCAGGGGAATGGAAATAGAGACCCTGTGCCCTAACAGGACCCCTGGCATTTTGGGGGCTGAACTAAAACTGTCAATATATTCTACTTTTAAAGAAAAAGAAACAAAAATCTTGGGGCTTGACAGCCAACTTCTGCGATCAAAAACACCATAGACAGGAAGGTATTGGTAATGCTGCTGGTTGGGTTCAAAGAGCAAAAGAAAGCATTTTTATGAGTTGACTGTGAGAATCCAGAAAGCTAACTTCTAGCCCGGCCCCAAACACAGACCGACTTATCCCTGATCTTCAACCTGTGAGTGAGTGCAGTACTTAGGATGGCAGAGCCAGTTTCCTGGCTGCTCCTTGCAGATCAGGTTCTTCTCTTCTTGCCAGAAAGAGACATGTGAGTCCTTTAGGCATCCCTAGCATGGTTATCCTCCTCAGTTTCTGAGCAGAGGTTCAAATGAAGCCATCAGATGGTCAAATGACCATGATTACAGGAAATCTTATGGCAAAGGTCTTCTCCACCTTGCCTTCTATGTTGTCACAGCAATTTGTCCTGAATTTATTGTAACATTGTAGTTGACTGGTTATTTATGGTAACCTTTTCCCTTCTCATCTCTGTAATCCCCAGAAAAACTCAAGACTTGGCACTACTCAAGTCTTTAGTATTACTTTAGTTTCAGGATAAATGCTGCTCACTTTTTTTTTTAACTGCATGAAGCATAAAAATGAAATCTGGCCTTCACAGTTTGTTCCCTTTCTCCCAGTAGATTTTCCAGTTACTACTAATAGTAGTAGTAAGCATAGGTGTAGATAAACGAGTAGGTGTAGGTATAGTAGCAGCTATCGAGTGTATAAAAGCCCCACTTGCAAACTCTAGCTCTCTCTCTTGTCAGTGGTACCTGAACCCTGTTCACCCAGGAAAATGGGCAGCTAAGTCTCAAACAGGCCACTCTAGAGCTTCACCTTTGCCCAGAGAACAGGGAAGAAATTGCCACAGAGGCTCAGTCTGTAGCATCATCAGTCATCAGGACCCATCATTTCACTTCTATGTTTCCTTCCATGTGATCTTACCTCTCTATCCCTTTTTCAGGTTTTCATCTTCACTGTCCTAAAGCAATTTCTCTCTAGTTAGCTTGCATCTCCTCAGGTCATCTATCATGCTGTCAATCAGATCTTGATTGGGCCATGTCAATCCCAAATGTAAAATTTCTCATACTCCTTTGCTACCCACGGGACGAAGTCTAAATTCCATGGCCTAGCTCCATTTCCAGGCTCATCACCACTACACCCTTCCTATACTCTTCTTGCTGCTGATATTCTGAGCTCATTATTCACTTCATATTTCTAACACAACATATATTTTTGCACTTCTATATCTTTGCATTTGAGATTACCTCTCTTTGGGATTTACTTTCCTTCAAAAATCTATTTGGTTAAATTTCTCATCCTTGAAAGTCTCATTCAAAGATTACCTCTTCAATGAAGTCTTTCCTTATTCCCTTCTGCATCCTTCTAGAAAATAGCATATAGTCACCCCTTGGTGTCTCCAGCCAAGTGGTTCTAGGATCCCCCACAGATACCAAAATCTGTGGATACTCAAGTCCCTGATATAAAACAGCATAGTATTTGCATATAACCTACACACATCCTCCTGTATACTTGAAATAATCTCTAGATTGCTATGTAAATAGTTGTATTGTTTTTAAATTTGTATTTTTTAAAATATTATCAATCAGAAGTTGGTTGAATCCATGTATGTGGAACCCATGGATACAGAGTGCCAACTGTACTTCCCCTTCTAGGTTCCCATAGCAAATTGTTCATAGCCCTACCATAGTATTTACAGGTGGTTAATTATTTCTGTATCCATTTCCCTTTTCATCTCCATGATCTCCAAAATAAATACAACTACTCATACTAAAATGCTGCATTTCCTAGAAGCTAATAATCCTGAGACCTCTCTACCTTCCCATATAGCACAGGTATAAGGCCCTTAGCAAATTTACAAATAGAAGAACCACAGATAGATATCTATGAAAAGAAGTTGGTCCGTAACCAAGATTTAGGGAGAAAGCCCAGAAAGATAACCATTTTTCATTTGGGTTTCTGTGGTCTGGATAATGCTGGAGAAATACAGATTCCAAGCAGTTCAGCAATCTTTCTGCCTAATCAGCTCGGTGGTCTAACGGTACACAAAAACATTGTCATTGCCAAGGAAATACACTGAATCTAAACAAAAGCCCCAATCCATTTGTGCTGGCCTAGCTTTACACTTGAACTCCATTCATCTGTGGACATGTTTCAAGGCCTTTTTTTTAATTTTCATGAAACACGAGTAGCTAACCTGGTGTTATTGACTCTCGTGAGGGAAAGTGGTCTTTTAAGAGAACTTTGACTCTGCTTCTTTCAATAATATGCCTTGACCTTTTGGCAGCTTGTGCAATCCTGCTAATGTGTGATTTGGTTTTATCTGAATTTGAAACAAGGATATGATTGAAAAGACAGTACTTTATGCCTCACTCTTATTTCTTAGCCTCCAAGATGATGCCATTATAACCATCCATTTGGATGTTTAAGTACTAGAGATATTTCTTGTCAGATTGGAACAGAACATTTTCAACTGCAAGTAATGGAAACAAACAAAATGATCTATTTTTGACCATCCTTATGTGGATGACTTACAGAATCTGATTTAGGGATATTAATTCAGCTCCTAAAACCAGGCTCTTTCCCCTCATGACCTCTGGGAAACGATGCTATAAATGGGTAATGAGTACAATTGGAAAACAGAGTTATATAGAGAAATCTGCTTAGTACTTTACTCAGAAAGGGGAGGGCTGTTGGTGGAGGTGCATTGTATTAACAAAGTAAAGTTACAAGAATTGCTCATCTCCTCTGGCAATTTCAGCCTAATTCTCATAAGACATTGGAGACACTTTAGGATTCGAAACAGAATAAATCAATTCAGACTGCTTGGATTATTAACACAGTTAATTAAAGAAGCTCTGGAAACATTTTAATGACAAGTTCCCTGATTAATCGTGGGCTTACATAAAACAAACACTGAGACAGGAATTTTGGTCTCACACTAGTCAAGCCTTGACTACAGTCCTATACCTATTCCCGGGACTGGGGACCTAGAGAGCCTAAAAAGGATTTGGGTTATGTTGTGATCATCCCCAAAAGTCTAGAAAAACAATATTTTCTTGAAAAGAACTAGCAAAGAATTCATCCCCCTTGTACTAACTGAATAGATGATCTAATTGCCAACCTCTTCCATAAGCCCTTTTCAAATATTCTAACCCATGATGAGCTTTTCTTTCTCTTAAAAAATTTGCCCTTTGAGTTAGCACCACATGGTTAAATATCATACTTAATAACTTCAGCACTTCCTGAGGGAATGTCCCATCCATCACTTACATAATACTGAGTTGAGAGTTTGAGCTCAGTCAAGTTGATTGACAGATACCATCTGTAGCGTGTAACAGAACATCTGGCAAGAGGGGACAACTTATCAACTTTGGGACAGGCAAATGGACTTCAAGACCCAGCTTAGACATTTGTATCTTTAATATTTAGGGCAAGTTACTTGATCCCTTTGAAACTCAGTTTCATCATCTTTCAAAGTAGTACTGTAAGACTTAAATAAGATGCTTTTTTTTTTTTTAAATTTCAGAGTGGCTTGAAACATAGCAGGTACACAACAAATGGGAAAAATGGACCTGAATTTGAGAACTAGGTTTATGTGTAAGAGGACAAAGCAGGTGTAATGGAGTAACAATCTAACCACTTGATAAGGTTACTTTTCTAAATAGGTGCCACAGGTCTGCTGAGGTGTGGCCGACTTGTCAAGGCAGCTGGACGAATTTCTTAAGGCTCATTTCAGCTCTGTTTTTAGGGGACACACTAGGAATGTATTAGGAGACCCAATTCTCTAAGAGGATACTAAGCAAGTAATTTCTCTTGGTTCCCATGCTCGTAAAGCCCAAGATTAAATAGTCCCATTCCAACAGACATAGAAATACAAGGCAAGAGCTACAGTACAGCAGTAACAAAGGAAAATAAATAGGCAAGATCAACAAAAGAAGAAATAAAGCACAAAGAAATCAAACACTTTAATAGGCCCATTTTGCAAAGCATAAAGCAAAACCAGATGATGACAGAATTTTATTTTTATAAGCAATAAAGTCACTTCCAAACAACTTACTGTAAGGAATAGCCCAGCACTAAGAGGCCTCATACCCTCATTATCATTTCTTTAAAATGAAAGTCCACCTGTCTCTGACACTGGAAGCGAGTCTGAGCCTGCTTTTCCGGATGATGTCACCACAAAAGTGAGAAAGTTCAGGCAAATGCTCATTTTAGGAAAAGAGTAGTTTTAATTAGCTAGTTTGTAAAAGTGTGGGATGAGAGCTTATTACAGCTCACCAGTAACCTCAAAGGCACTGTAAACTGCTAGTGGGAGGACTGTCATTGGCTTCTGGGCCCTGCAGCCCCGTCTCTGCAGTTTCTTCTCAACCCCACACCTCACTATTGACTAGGAGCACGATCGATTGAAAGCAGGCTTGCCTGCCTCAGCAGCATGATTGGCTGTAGTGTAGATTAGAACAGGAGAAGCCTTTCCAGGAACTACAGGAGACCCATGAGTCAACAGCCAGGGGGAAAGAGGTTAGGAGGCAGAGAGATGAGGGAGGAAAAGAAAGAACAGTTTGACTTTCTGCTGTATCACATCAGCCTCACCTTGCAGGAACAGACAGAACACCTGTCTTCTTTCAGGGTCCACACCTGGCCATTGCGCTTCAGTCCTCCTTCATGGGGGCAGTCACCAGAGCAGGAGGGCCCAGAGGGACAGAGACAGTCGAAGCCCCCAGCCAGGTTGATGCAGGCAGAATCATTCCAGCAGGTGTGGGTTCTTAAGGCACATTCATCGATATCTGCAATACAGAAAGTACAGATGCTTAGAATCTAGCCAAGGGAACTTAGAAAACAACAATCATTTCACATAGCATCTGCTAACATTATCCTGCATTTGTCTTGTGCCAGGTACTGTGCCTAATTGTTCATATGCACTATCTCACTAATTCTGCAAGGTAGCTCTGTGTGGGAGGATCTGTTCTTATTCTGAAAATAACAGAGCTGAGGTTTATAGAGTTAAATACCAAGCTCACTGACATAAGTGACTGGTCTGACACCCAAACCTACAGCTGCCTGACTGCAATTACTAAAATATCCAGTAGCAGTTAAGAACAGGTTTTAGGATGTTCTTAACTATTCCATCCAGAGACCATAAACACTGTTAATTCATTAACAGTGTACATTCCCCTCCTATGGAGATCTGGGTCTTTTAGAAAAGGTGTCAATGTATTAGCCACTGAATAGGAACAAGTGAGCAATTCTGGCAATCCTGAGACAATTAGATTTCCCCTACATCCTGGAACCAAAGTTGAAAGAAACGAGAACAATTCTTGGTAGGTGTTTTGTCTAATCGAAGTCTTCCCACCCTAATATCCAGCAGCATTTTTTGTGCATACATTAAAAAAAAAAATCAGAGCTACAGTAGGGTATGGCATGGATGCTGATGAAAGACATAAATATATTGTTCTGTGTTTTATTGGCAGCTAAGAATGGAACAAAAGCATAAATCCAGTCAGCCCATTCTGACATTTAAAGTTTGAGTGACCTTAACATCTCAGACACATACCTGTCTAGCCACAGCTTAAGTGCTTTCCCCAAAAGCAATCCATTATGTCACAAGGTAGCCAATTCCATCTTTGAATGACTCTTTTAAAAATGTCTTCCTTAAATTGAGATTGGTAGAAGTACTACTACTCATTGGTACTAGTTCTGAGGCCATTCAAGAAATTGCTACCAGTGTGTCAGGTCTTTCTTGTTTATGATAATCCTTAGATAAATGACAAATGTCTTTAAATCGTTTATCAGAGATTTCTACTCCTCTGATTAATCTACTGCCATGCCCTGCAAATATTCTTCAGATGAAAACATTGATTCAAATAAATTTTTATTAAAAGTTGCTATGCATAAGGTTTTTTTGCAGACAGCAGTAATACAAAATCAAAGACATCGAGATATTTCTAGAGCTAATTCCTTTCAAGATCTACTTTTTGTCTTTATTCCACTAATTGCAGCCTCAGTCAAAACATTTAATTAACGAACAATTACTATTCCTTTGAAAATTATGGAAATGATCACAAATCATGGTGCCTGTATTTCACGTCAACTACCATCAGGCCTCACTATATTTTCTCACTCTTACTGGTCATGCCCATTGTCATTCTTAGTGCATGCATTTGACCATATGGTGCTTCTTTCTAGAAACCTCTCAGCTCTCCAATCATTTTCTCTACTCTAATTCTAGCACTGAATGTGGGAGTCAAGTGACCCATGTTTGAACCTAAGGTCTTTATTTTAATTGGGTGCTTACCATGTACCAGTCATTTTACATATCACAACTGTAAGCCCTTGGTCACATCATTTTGCCTTTTCTGATTCATTTATCTTCTGTATAAACTAAATTCACCCAATCTATGATCTTCTTAAAATTAAACTCCCAGAATATCTCATAAGCCTCTATCTAACTTCAATTGTTATCTTCTGCCACTTCCTTTTTTCATTCAAAAGCAACAGATTCAAAATTTCAGTCAAATAGGAATAAGTTTAAGAAATCTACCCTACAGCATGATGACTATAGTTAACAATGCACTGTAATCTTAAAAATTGCTAAGAGTATATTTTAATGTTCTTGACACAAAAATAATAAATGTATAAGGTAATGCATATGTTAAATAGCTTGATTTGGCCACTCTACAATGTATACATATTTCAAAACATACTTTATACCATAAATACATAAAATTTTAATTTGTCAATTAAAAAATACTTTAAAGAAAAAAGCAATGGTAGAACGACGAAGAGGCCATGCTGTTTCCTATGTCTGTGCCTTAGAAAATGTCTTTTCTTATAATGGGAGCATTCTCTCGCTTTCTATTTCTACTTTTTCTTAGCCTATATGAGGTGAGGCGGAGCTGTAAATTGATAACATAAGAACTTCTCTTGCTGTGCTACCCTCACTCATAAGCAGCCCTCAAAATCCAGATCAAGCATCACTATCTCTTATTCCACAAGACAGTCACTATTGGCTTTTTGCTTTCTCTGTGCCCCTTATACTCGAGTCTATCCTTGCATTCACCTCTCAGGAGTTACATGTTTAATATGTCTACCTCCACAGTGAGCTTATTGAGGGCAGACATTAAATTTTATTTCTCTTTCTCTTCCCAGTGCCAAGTATAACAGAATACAATGTGGATGTTTCATGTATTTATTCAATTTAACTTAAAAAAAATCACAGAATAATACTTTTATAAAGCTTACTTAGCTAAAATTTGGTCTCTGGAATGTTCAGTAAATATAAGGCATAAACAAAACCCTGCCCCTCAGGGAACACATTTTTTAGTTGCATTTTCATCTGTGAAAGCCCTTGGATCTAACTTAAAGTAAAATAAATACAGTAAATTAGTAACCACACTAAAATAGGATAGAAATGCCCCCAATCCACCCACCCCATAAAGGCATTTGATTTTGCTGTCAAATACTTGAGGACAATGGCAGAGGAAGACGCATTAACAAAGCATTCCAGAAATTATCTGGAAGTGTAATTTCAACTGATCTACTACAAGTGGCATAATTTAGGGTATTCTCTAAATTAATCTTTAAATTGACAATTGATGCCCAACTATAATGTATTTTTTAATATTTGGTTATTTTGCATTTGCAAACTTGCAAACATTGCTGATGTTCCCTTCCATAAATTAAGAAACCTGAGCATAAAGATGAACACACCTAGTGTGCACAATAAAAACAGGATGCAAAACCAGGATTTGCTTTCAATTCTCCAGAATGAAAGAATTTCACAGTTGAATATAGGACCATATTGCCTAGAGTTCCATGTAATTGCTTTACTTATGACACAGAAATCTAATTCTGCTTCCATGCAATTTAACAGATTTATGGAAAGCCAGATGTTGGCAATTATGGAAACCAACATTATTCATATTCTTGGTAATACAGACCTGTTTGCTCTGCACAAAGCCAACTTAATCTATTATATATATCCCAAGGCATCCAAAGGGAAGAGGCACCCTATTTACATATTGCTACTCTTGTTCTCTGCTGAGCAAACACAAAGATATTCACCCATGAGACTTACCCAAATCATCAGACAGGCCTCCCAATGACAAAAAGGCAATGAAACAAAAATCAGGCAAAGTATTCTGTACTGAAATCTGTAATCATTAGAGTGTACTTGCTTTTTCTTATTGTAAATAATGGCTCTCTGTGATTTCCTTGTTTTTCTCCTTATAAATTCATTATTTAAATGCTTCATGCTCAAATGAGATTTTTTTCAATAAACTTCCACAGCTAAGCTCGCATTAGAACTAACTTTCTTGCATTCACATTTTCACAGTTTCTGAAAGCTGTTATTATTGTACTCAATTTTGCTTAAAAAACAAAGTCTAGTTGTGCCTAGTCAATCTGTTTTCTTCTTTGACTTGAGGTTCTTAGGTTACTTGGGCAAGTAAGAGAATATAATTCAGCGATGTTTATATCAGCAGCAGTGAAACCAATCCCAGCCTAGCCCCCGTTTTCTGACCCTTGAAGAAAAATGGCTTTGCAAAAGTCTTGATAGCATAACAACTGTAATGATACCTGCCTTAGGAGCTGAAACTTCTACAGGTTGATTTCAGAGATCTAAGGAAATATTTTTATTCCCAAGAGTTTGACAGCAGTTGGGTCAAAGGAGTAAACTTTTTCATTAGCCCATACTCTTTTTCCTTAAATAACTTTCACAGCATGTCTAGTCTTACTTTCAAATTCAAAACAGGTGATGTGTCAGAAAACAAATTTGAACCCAGGGTTTGAATATCCAGCTGTGTGTTCCAACTTGGAAATCATTACCAGACATTAGTGGCTCAGAAATTAGAACAGAGCTTGGGGGCTTGTTAACGATAGACAGATAGAACACAGATGCCTCTCCAATGGCTAAAGCAGTACTGCTTCTTTTACAGTGGCAGAGAGAAAATTATGGGTAAGAATATACACACTGCCTATCAGCAAAATAAGTAAAAGGAATCTGAGGTCTGACATGACTTACAAAGCAAAGGGCTAATGAAATTTTAAGCTTACGCTAAGTTTTAAGTCCACGATAAGAAGTGATAACCACACTCTTATCACGTACTCCTTGTACCACATTTGTACGTTGTTCCCTTTACATCAGTAGTCCCCAACCTTTTTGACAACAGGGACTGGTTTCATGGAAGACAATTTTTCCACGGATGGGGAGCTCAGGCAGTGATGTGAGTGATGGGGAGCAGCTGTAAATACAGATGAAGCTTCACTGGCTTTCTCACCTGCCACTCACCACCTGGTTTTGGCCCCCAGGTTCTTAAGTTTCATGGAGATGATTTTTCCATGAACATGGGTGGGGGCAGGGAGTGCAGCGGAGCTCCAGAGCCTTGGGAGTTAGAGTACAGAGTATTAAGAATGAAGTTGACATACTTGGACACATCAGAAGGCATCCATCAGTATGATGAGGGGCTCACACTCATCTCACTTTAACAAAACACAAGTTGTTTAGTCTCAAAGAGCCAAGGATAAAAGAAATAAGTGAGCTATCTTCATTTATTTGAGATGTTGTTATGTATTTCTTAGGAAGAGTTTCTAATGCCCCACCAATGTTAACTCTTTAGTCTCTTTTCCAGCCCCTAACCTTTCCTGAGTCAGGATGAAACCCTCTCCTATAACATTCCTCTTACTGTTTGGTGTATCATATTGTTACTCTGCAATGAATCTTCCCCTTTCCTTTTCAGAAGACTCTCTTTTTAACACAAGAAAAAGGAAACACTTTGGGCTCACTATTTCCTAGATCCAGATTTTATTTCCCGGCATCTACGACGAGCAGCTATCTCCATTTACTCATCTTCATTCTCCTCTGAATGTGTGCAAGCTTCCCGAGAACCCTTTCTTCAAAGCCTAAATCCTGAAGTTTCTCATGACCGCTAGTTTGCAAAATCATCACTTTTGCTTAACAAATATTATAACAAGCATTGTTATTGATTATGACAGTCTAAGAGCTCTCTCCTCAACCCTGCTGGATACAACCCTGTCCTGTTCTCCTGTTTTACCTCTTCATCTAGTCACTGATAATTATTAATCAATTAACTAATTACCCATGTATTTGTTGAGCATCTAGTTTGTGCCAGACATACTGCTAAGGGCTAGAGATATGATGGACAAAGAAGCCAAGTATGTTCCTATAAGTATGGACCTTACAGCCACCTCTCATTGTTTAACTTATTAATATTTCCTAACCTTCCACCTCTGGTCCTCGTTTCCCTTTCTCCTCAGTGGAGGCAGTATAGCATGCCAACCAAAATCTTAAGCTTTGGAATCCAGACGCTATGAGTACCAGTTAATGTGATCTGTTGTTCCAGTTTGCCTGGGACTGAGGAATTTCTGAGATAGTTGACTTTCAGTGCTGAAAATGAGAAAGTTCCAGGCACATGAGGACAACTGAGTTAACTGCATCCCAATCACATCCCTGCAATTTACTAGTTGTTATAACTCTCGAAAATTTACCTAACATCTCTGAGCTTCAATTACTTCATTCGAAAAACGTAGATAAAAAGATACCCCAGGGGATGAGTTGGTAATTTGGGTAAACACATAATAAAATGCTTGTCATGTAATGACTGCTCAAAAATGATTAGCTGCTATTTTTGTTGTTCCTATTGTTTCTATAATTTTTCTCTAATCTCATGAATTCCACTTTCCCATCTCTTCAAGGATATACTCAAATCTGCACCTGATCTCTTTTGATGCAGTCAGCCCACACTTCCATCTATTTGCTGAGGACTTCCACTTGGATTCTGAATTCACACAAAAATTCACATGATTTTCACCAGTACTTTGGCTAACCAAACCCAGAAATATTAACACTCCAAGCTCTCTCAGAGCCCTAATCTGATGCTAAGATTAAGTGAATAATGTTGGGGGAAAACCCATAATTTTCTGACACTCTATGAACTTGCTTTGGTCGCCAATTACATTTTATTTATCTGGTGTACAAATTGAGATGTTTTACTGCACCTGGGGAAAACAGTTCCTCTAAATTAGCCAAGTCGGTTTACTTTCTGGTATGAACAAGCCATACTTTTTAAACTAGTGATTAAATCTGTTTAAAATCAATACAATTGTGACCAGTGGAGAGAATAAATTAAAAATCTATAAATATTGAAATACTTGCTGTTTAAAGAGAATTTTATTGCACGGAGGCTACAGTATTGATGCCAACAACCCTAGATTTATATGGTTTTTATATATCTATCTGCTTATGGGTGGGGCAGTGGGTTGTATTATAGCTGCAGTCTACTAAATGCCTGACACTGGCCATACACAGCTCTTGTTTATAATCATTGTATTATTTAATATCTTTAACAAAATTTCACCCTTTGCTGAAAAGAATTACCACGCTTGTACTTTGATTTTATGCTGCCTGTGTCTGCTTTATGTTAGCTTGTATGCTTAGCTGTGAACGTTCCTTTCTATCTTCCTTACCCATTCAGATTTGTAAAATTCTGGTCTTATTTATCATTGTGTCTTTCACAGCACCTTTTACAGCATCTTTCACACACCAGGGAATGCAAAAACACTTGTTAAACTTGAAATGTGGTTGAGCTGCAATTGGAAAAAAACGCTTCCCCTTTGGTGGCCCTAGTTTTCTCTTTGGTAAAATATAGGAGTTACAGAAAAGGTTTCTTAAGATCTTGTCCATTGCTGACTTTATATGATTATTTTTCACCTCTGTAGGACTGAGCTTGTAATACAAGTGTTAGAATGTGAATGATGATAGATGGGTAGCAGGGCAGAGATGAAGGCTCAGGACAACAAATGGATTTCTTAGGATTAAACAATGGTCTTGGACATTCCATATGTATTGAAACAACTTGTCTCCATTAATGAGTAGTTGCAAGCAAGTGCCAGAGAGAGGAAGCAACAAAGAGAAAAGTATGGTTTTCCTATATGCATTGAAGCCTTGGCAATGTAATCCTCTATGACAAATATGCATGGGGAACCCAGCCAGGGTGAAAACCAAAACTACTCTCTGTTTTGACAGATCATTCTCTCAAGAAAGTTGTCAGATGAGAAATTATTTCTTCTCTCTTCTATTCCAAGGAAAGGTCGGTCTTAGGAACAAAGAGATCACAAAATAATTTCACTTACTTTAAGAAGCATCCTGCAATTTACACAGCAGTCAAAGGAAGGGAAACATTGTCAAGGGTGTAATTCTAAAACCAGGTCTCAATCTAAATGACAAGAGGGTCAGGTTACAGGAGCTAAGAATTCCAAAACCATTCACACCTATTATTTATTATTTTCTTTCACCACCCTTAGTCCCTAACTTCTAGAGGTATGCAAGACTCTTCCAAAAACTCTGCCCCAGTAATAAGACATTGACCAAGGACAATAATTTGGACCATCATGCCAAGAAGTGCAGTATCTGAGAAGTTAAACAAGCTAATAAAGAAATCTTGATCTCAGTGTGTCTTTTCTTGGAGGATTTCATCTCCTTGGATCTTCTTCCTTTCTCCATGTTTCTTCTTGTGTAGAACTGTAATCAACTGATTTGGTAAAACAGGCCTGGGGTTGCCTATTTGAAAGTGATATTCTCTGAGAAGATCAAGACAGCTTTTGTGGGGATAAGGGAAAAGGAAGCACAAAGTAGGAAACCTGAGTTCATACTGCTCTAATTTTGAATTTGTCTTTCACCCCAAGGGAGGTAAAATCACATGGGCTAAAACTAAGTTGGTTTCCAAGGAAAAGCAAAGGGAGGCCACTGACAAAGATTCTGTCCTTAACCAAACACTAGTCAGACTTTGCTAGCAGACTCTCAGACAAATGATTTTGTCTACCCCAACAGCAAACCCCCATTGAAAAACTTGAACAAACACTAGCCTAGTTTCTAACCACTCAAGGCCATATCACTAGGATGACAATTCCAAACCCCTTAAGTTTCTGCCTCAAAAAATTCAAGGCTGCCAAAAGAATTTAGTTTGTTCAACCAACACCTCCAGATAGGGCTCCTGTCTCCTAGTGTCTATGGGAGAGTTAGCATCTAATTTCCATAAATATCAGTTAACAATCCCAGATGGGTTTCACATGGACCAACTTCCCCTTCCAGCTTTTCATAAATTCCACTTTCCTGACTGTTCAACACCTACCTTTCCCCCTTCCTACTCTCACTCTCCCTTTAAAGCACCCACCCAGTCACTCGTGCACAAATTGAAGTTGAGTTCAGGTTATGTTAAACCCTCTTCCCCATTGCAATAGTTTATTTATTAAAATCTGTTCTTGCCACTTTAACTGGTTTCCACCTTTGTTTATTTTTAATATCACTTTATTCATCTTTAATACTGCTAGTGTCTGTAATACCACTCAGGTTGCTAAACAAAAGAAACTATTGCAGGTGAGCCCAGCTTATCAGGGTAAGTTGCAGATAGGAACCAATGTCCTCATTAGTAAAAAGAAATGATTGCTCTGCAAATTCCCTTATTAATTCATTTTCCTACAAATATTGAGCACATATGATACGACAGACACAATTCCTGCTCTTGGAAGATTAAGTTTTAACAGGGGGGAAGAACAGCAGGTAATCCCTTTCATGCATCTTTCCCAAGAAGCTGCAGGTGGTTTGGTATCCTGGCTATCTCAGGTACTTTTATTAAGTTAGGATTAACACATCTTTATGGAACAGAGATTTATCTTATCTAATTTACTAAACTCTTATGTACTATATTGATCAGAGTTTTCTATATTGATCAGAGTTTTCAAAATGTTTTCAAATTCATGATCTAATTTGTCCTTCCAGAAAATTTAGAATGTTATCAGCACCATCATCTCTAATTAATGCATAACTAAACCGAGAGTCATGTACATGATCATTGCTTCTCACTCATTTCTGGTAATTTTGGACATAAAGGGGACATCATGAGTACAAAATGTATTTGAAGTTTCATATTTTAAAAATCATTTTTCTTTCTAATTAATAATTTAGTCAGGACTGTTTTGATAGAAATGATTTTTTTTTTCCCTGAAACCATGTAATAGAGAGTTCCTCACCCAGTTTTGTGAGTCCTTGTACGCAACAACATGCTCGGCAATATTTGTACCCCAGTATAAGAGGTATAGGAACAGGCAACACAGTGTCAAGCAACTTCCTGAAAGCCATTCAGCTAGTAAGTTCCTAAGTCAGGACACAATGCAGGACTCCTGACTTCGAGTCAGGCTTGTCCCCATCATCACACCACGGCTGGCTCCCAATTCTATAGAAAACAAATACAATGACATTATGCAAAGCCCAAATGGTAAATCTCCAACATGCCAACCAATACATAGATTCTCCAAATATTAAGTGATACTCAATATATGTAAAAGGCAATAAAAATAATAAAGTCAAGGTCCCTATATAAAAAGTGTCACGATTAATTGGAATAAATAAAATCCTCACCATTTATCCTGTACTGCCACTCTTCTCCATTTCTACTGCCTGGACCATTGCCATAGCATCTCACTGTTTCCCTTCTTCAAAGAGAATCTAACATAAAATTCTGATCATGCCATTCCCATTATCTTAAGGATTTTTTTTGTAGCAGGAAAATGACCCAGTTTGAATTACTCTAACATTACGTATTCAGGAATTGATAGAAACTTGTAATCCATCCCTTGTATATGTATCCCCAAATAAACTGTTTTAGTAAGTCATTTTCAAAACTTCTCAGATGAGAAATTGTTACTCATTGTGTGGCAATAGGAAAATTCAGACCTCTCTGTTTTTCAGTTTGTCTATAAAATGGGAAATTGTTCCCAACTTGAAGGTTTGTTGAGAGAATTTTAGGGCAAATTTAACACGTAGTAGTTGCTTGGTTGCTTGATAATTATCATGTTCAATAGCTCTCTAATTTTGAGGCCCTCACTTTTTTCAGAAGAAAGTCATCCCAAGCATAAAAACAGAAGCAAAATTGCACAGGTGCAGACACACTGATACATTTATGATAGAGGATCTGAAATTTTGTGAGAAGTACTACTAAATTTGTGTAGTTATGTTTCATATTAAAATTTTTACTTTTCACATCAAAATGATATTTCAACATTGAGAGACACTGATATTATGAAATAGGATTCAAAACTTGTAAGTCCTCAGCTGAGAACACACTACCTTTCATAATCTGGTCTCCATCTCTATTTCCAGGTTCCTGTCTCATCATTCCCTACCTACATCATACCCATATATCGGGTGCTTCGACCACACTGGAGATCTCAGCATTTCAAGAACACAGTTAGATCCCTGTCATGATTCTGTCTACAATCAGATTGCTGTTGCTGCCTGGAATACTTCCCTTAACAGGTATTTTGCCTGAAAAAATTCTTTCTCGCCTAGTAGACCCAGTGAAAATATATTTTCTGTGAAAGATTCCCATATACATTGACATCCTCAAATGTCCCAACCCCAAGAGCAGTTAGTTAGTCACTTTTTTCTTAGCCAGCTGATACTAAGTCAATACAAATAAGATACTCTAACACCAAAACCTCTCCCAATCCCTGCCAACATCCTCTCTCCCTACCCTAGACTGGAAGGGCTGTGTCTTACTCCTCTCAGTGAGACTAAAACTTAGTATAGGAACTAGCACCCACCAGACCTTCCCAATAAATGCTCATTAAACAAATGACTGGTGATTGTATGCTAACAGTGTTTTATTTGGTCAGAGTACTATAGCTTAAAATTCCCTGTTCATAAACCCACACATAAATATTTCACAGCAGCATAAGTAACATCAGAGCAAAAAAATTTCAACATTCATTTCAAAAAAGTTGTAGATGATGATCTCTGAATTGCTGCCTAGACAAGATCTTTGGCTCAAGCCAGAAGTTTTGTCATGAAATAATAACTTACACTGAGCCTCAAAAGGCAGGAACCTGAAACTACATGGAATTCATTACCGAGGAGTGCTCTGAAACTGAGAAAGGAAGGCAGGCGAATCTCCATTGATACTGAGTTATAAATCTCCAGGCAGAAAACACTGAAAAGTTAAATCAGAGTGGTGACTGGAAACACTGAGGCTGGATAGCGGTGGGGGTCAGAGTCATTCTGCCATCCTAGCAAAAGCGATTGTTTCATCTCCTCCAAAAGATGTAGGCGCACACATATGCACACAGCTTCAGAGTGTTCCTGGACTCCTCTAAATGCTTTCAGTGAAAACCCCAAGGCAGTAGTTTTCAAACCTGAGTGGGCAACGGAATCAACCAAAGGGAGCCTCATTAAGTTACCAATCAGTAGGCCTTTCCCCCAGGGTTGCTTATTCAGTAGGTCTGGAATGTGGTGGAGAATTTGCATTTCTAACAAGTTCCCCGGTGATTTGGATGCTACTGGTCTGAGAATCACACTTCTAGAACCACTGCCTTAAGCTACATGGAACACTAATTTCATAGGAAGTAATATAATTTGAGAAAAACCTATTTTTTAGGAATGACCCACTCATTGGCAGTTGGTACTGCCAACTATTCAGGAAGAAAGCAAAAGTCATTTAAAACAACGAAGAACTTGCATGATATAAGCTTCGTTTTCCAAAAATGCCAGGTTCACAGAAAAAGGCCCCAAAGATAACCATAACTACACTGCAAAGCACCTTTTTAAGGAACAATATCAGTATTTTCCATGTGTATTACCCAACTCATACTCTCCCTGCACTAGCCAGTGCAAGATCCACCTCCCCAATAAAGCCTTCCTCAAAGTTTCCACCTCATGTCTTCCTTTTCTCAGAACTCCCACCGGGCCTATTCACACAATACAAAATTGTCATCCAGGGCCTCTGAAATCCTGAATCACATTTCTTTTTATATTCCCAGAGTCTAAAATAGCACCTGGCTTCTATATACTGCTTCTGTGTTGCTGTGATCTGAGATATCATATTAGCAACACAGTTTAGCACAGTGGAAAGGAGAGCAACATTCTAAATATCTTTTTAAAAAGTGGAGATTAGTCTGACAATATGGGAAGAAGACAATATCTATGTAAAAATGTTTGTCAAAATCATTAGGACTGGGACCATTTTGCTTAGTTACAAATCAGCTGCACCCCAATAGGCCACTAGAACATTACTCAGTACAGGACAGTTATGTTTAGCGATATATATTTCTAATGACCACATTAAAAAATAGACAGATACGTATTGAAATGATGTCCTTACAACAAAGTTAAAATAATAGTAGAAAAATTCTGGTGGTTAAAGAGCAAGTAGTGTGCTCAATTTTTTTGCTACAGAACTGGAAAAAAAAATTAAGAAAAAACCTCTAAAACAGCTCATTATTCAATAATACTAATAAATAAGGTTTTCTAGAAATTCCTAAAGTAGATTATATTCATTCTTGAGTTTTCAATTAGTATATTCTTCAGAGTGCTAAATATGTAAGATGTCTGAGAAAGAAAAGTGTTCAAAGGCCAAATAAATTGGGACATTCACAATGATTAGTAAAGGTTCTATGTCCATTAAATGGATATTATAAAATTTCCCATCTGATGGAGTTTTGAGGATAAAATGTTAGGAAATGTCTAAGTCTTCTTAGGTATCAAATAATCTTAGATATTATTTATTATTTCTATAAAATACCTAAGCCTTCCTATCGTTCAAGTTCAATCATTTCCATGCAATCTGGTATGACTGTTCTTTGAGCCTCTCTGATCATTCTCTTCTCTAATTACCTATATATTTTATAGCATTGACCACATAATTTTACAGTTAATTATAACCTATATCAGAAAGGCTATTGGTTATTTCATGTATGTTTATTTTGGCTTCAAATTGGAGCTGTAAAGTCCCTAAGGGATGAATTCTCTGCATCCTCCATACCACCTAGCTTAGTGCTAAGACCATTGCAGGCTATATTTATGGTTATAATACTTATAACAATACCCCCATACTTGTGAAGGGGATTTTTTAGTAGTTTTCTAATTTTTGTCCTCTTTGTTATCAGCCATGTGATCCTCACCTAGACTAGCACTGAAGTCCCCTGGCCCCCCACACACTGTTTCAAGGGATGAGTCCAAAGCACTTTCATCTGCTCCATAGCTAGTCAGAGCTGTCATTGGGAAGGTATTTAAACAACAGGGAAATTGTCACTAAAAAGATACACAACAAGGTTGGGAGTGACTTACAGGATAGATCTTATAGCTAGTTTGAATTCCTGTTAGAATAGTACCCAGAAACGTTTGCTTTTAGTTCAAAAGCTTAAGTGGAGAACAACATATAGGCTTGCTCTGTCAGCCCAGCCAGGCTGACATTGGCCAACGAACCTTGGGTCCATGCCTGAGTTAAGTGCAATACACTCCATTCTGATGTCATTTTGTGAAGGAATTATCACTAAAACTGAGGAGCTACACTTGCCCTCCCAGAGAAGTCTCCAGAATATATCCAATTTATCCTACCTGCTAAACAGCTCCAGGCATATGCTTGTATGGCTGAACTTGAAGGGGAGCAGGCAGGCTTCCAGAGGGTCTGATGGAACCCATTTCTCACCTGATTTCTCATCTGCAACTGTATGTCCATTGTAAGGCCATTTCTAGGGGACTAAGATGATCACCTCCATTAGATGCTAGAAAATGTTCTCTATTTTGTGTCCTGATAATACTGATCTTTTCCTACGTCCATTGCATACCCAGTTGGTGTCTGTGTCTGGTCTCTCCGCCCATTTGAATCTTTTAATGATAAATGGCAGTTATGTGCCATGCAGTTGAGGGCTTCTGATTCCCAAAAGTATGCTCCCATATACTTCACACTGATTCTAGTTAGACATATAAAGCTATTTAAACAGTTCCATGTCAACAAACACATGAAAAAATGCTCAACCTCTCTAATCATCAGGGAGATGCAAATCAAAACCACAATGAGATATCACTTATCTCCAGTGAGAATGGCCTTTATCAAAAAGTTTCAAAACAATAAATGTTGGCATGGATGCAGAGAGATAGGAATACTCCTATACTGTTGATGGGACTGTAAACTAGTACAACCTCTGTGGTAAGTAATATGGAGATACCTCAAAGAACTAAAAGTAGACCTACCATTTGATCCAACAATCCCACTACTGGGTATTTACCCAAAGGAAAAAAAGACATTTTATAAAAAAGACATGCACTCAAATGTTTATAGCAGCACAATTTACAATTGCAAAGATGTGGAAACAACCCAAGTGCCCATCAATACATGAGTGGATTAATAAAATGTGGTGTATGTGAGAAAGTACTACTCAGTCATAAAAATGGTGAACTAATATCTCAACCTGGATGGAGCTGGAGCCCATTCTTCTACGTGAAGTATCACAAGAATAGAAAAACAAACACCACATGTACTCGACATTAAATTGGTACTAATTGATCAACACTTATTTGCACATATGGAAATAATACTCACCAGAAATAAAGCAGGTGGGAAGGGGGCTGAGGGAGGAAGAGATGAGTAAATTCACACCTAACAGGTACAAGGCACACTATCTGGGGGATGGGCGCACTTATAACTTTGACTCAAATAGTACAAAAGTAATTTATGTAACCAAAACATTTGTACCCCCATAATACTCTGAAATAATAAATAAATAAAAATAAAAACAGTTCCATGGCCAGGTATTGTCTGCCCGTGGGAAATCTCTTCAATAATACAGAATTTATTTGGATGAAAACTGGATCTAAAGCTCTTTGGAAACAAATATCAACTTTGAAGATTATGAGACCACCCTAAATATTATCAAGAAAGGTGTGTGTGGGGTTGCTGTTTAACCAAATATACTTTATGCATGAGGGAGTCTTATTTTTGGCATAGAGAGAAAATCCATGAGTGTCCTGGGATTGGTGTCTATTCCTTGCCTCTTAAACTCTCTTGGTTTGAAATACCCTGGTCCACAAAAATGCTTTCCCCACCCTGGCATGTCTTTTCCCTCGAATAGAGAAGAAAGCATATTTGAGTCTCTCCTTGAGAATTTCATAGGCAACCTACTTTCAGATTAGAATAAAGTATATAACTCATATTTCCCTTTTTGCTCTGCCAGGATATTCATAAACATCTTTGTTAATTCTTATTGGTTAATGTATTTTCCTTATTTTTCAAATATTTTTGATAACTCTTAAATATGTCTTTTGTGTATATGCTATGCTAATTGTTTTTAAGAGGCAGCAGATATATAAATAATATAATTAGTTAAAAATCTACCTACCACCATTTTCTAATTCTCCGTCCATTCCCTCCTCCCCCCGCCCCCCTTCCATCCCTTCTTTTGTTTTTCTTCTCTGACTTCACATCACCAGAAATAGAGAGAAAGTAATGACATCAGTGGATATCCAGGTGGTATTATCATCAAGGCTGAGGTGTTCTCAGAATAACCATCAGGAATGTGCCACCTGGTCATCCTGCCCATAGCCCAGCAGGATGGCGCCCAAACCGAGCTCTTGAGACCAATGGATAAATAGGTCCACAGTGCTCAGGACACAGACAGAATCAGTAACTCTCCATCTGGGTCTCACTTGTTTCCTCTCATTTTCCCTTTGCTTTGTCTCACGGATCTCCAGGTGCTCTGCCTAATATCTCCTCTGCCTGTGAGTCCACGCTGGTCTCCTCCCTTCCATAAAGTATTTCAGCATTAACTCACTAAGAGCAGAAGCTTTGGGATCAAACACACCTGGATTATGGCATCTGTGTGCCATTTATCACCTGCGGAATTTGGGACAAGTTCTCTTAATCCTTGGGCCCTTATTTTCTTCACCTTTAAAATAGTGATAGTAAAAGGGCTTCCCTCCTATGGTCATTGTGAAACTAAATGAGATAATACACAAAATTTCCTGGCCCAGTGTCTGACACATAGCGTAGGTGTCCAGGGAACAAAAATGGCTAACATTTATAGAGCACTTAAAATGTAAGTATTGAATGCTTTTTTCCTACATTAGTTATTTAATTCTCACAATTAGTCCATAGCGACCTATGAGGTTGACATTTTTATAAATCGCTAAGAGCAGTGACTGGCACAAAGTAAGCTCTCAATAAATGCTGTCTCTTGTTAGCATTACTATTATTGTCTTCATTTGACAGGTGAGGGAACTTAGGTGGGGGCAGGTTAAATATTGACTATCATCTACTACTTGTCAGGATATTTGCGTATAAGGACACATATTAAAAGAATTCCATTGCAAGTATTATTTTAATCATTGTATGCTAGGAAAACTAAGCCTTAGAAAGGTTAAATATATTACCAAATGCCACTTGGCTAGAAAGTAGCCAAGCTGGTTACTGAATCTAGGCCTTTGTGTCCTTAAAACCTGCCTCTCCGTTATGTCACACTAAGCCTTCATAACTCCACACCCTCTCAGTGAGGTTTGTCACACAGAACAGTTTTACAGATAGAATATCTCCAGTTTCTACCCCTTTTCCTCTCCACTCCTAGGAGAAAAAGGCACTGGGCAAAGGAAACTGAACCCAAATCATTCTTAAGCCATTTCAATTATTCCAGACACATCAACCAGTTAAAATGTAAATCTCTTCCACAAGAGATTCCAATGGAACCTTTCTAGGTTGTTTTATGTTCCTTCTCATGGTGACAACAGTTGCAGCAGCTACTCTGACAAGTAAATCCTCATGGTGCCACTACAGTCACCAGAGAGCAGCCTGCAGAGTCTAGGAGCCTGCTTCACCCAACTAAATCCTGAGGAGGAGGCAATAAGGGGAGGCTGAGATGTGGCCTGTCCCATGGGAATACCTATATTTAACCCTCGAGTGTGCCTAGATCAACAAAATGAGCTTATTGGAATTTGAAAATTTTGTTTGATAACTAAAAAAAATGCATGACCAATACAACTTAATTCAACACAAATCTATAAAAGATATCAAAAGCCTCAACTGTCCTGTAGGTGATAAAGATGTGATTAAGAATACAAGCCTAGGCCGGGCGCGGTGGCTCACGCCTGTAATCCTAGCACTCTGGGAGGCCGAGGCGGGTGGATTGTTTGAGCTAAGGAGTTCGAGACCAGCCTGAGCAAGAGCGAGACCCCGTCTCTACCAAAAATAGAAAGAAATTAATTGGACAGCTAAAAATATATATATAAAAAAAAATTAGCCGGGTATGGTGGTGCATGCCTGTAGTCCCAGCTACTTGGGAGGCTGAGGCAGTAGGATCGCTTAAACCCAGGAGTCTGAGGTTGCTGTGAGCTAGGCTGACGCCATGGCACTCACTCTAGCCAGGGCAACAAAGTGAGACTCTGTCTCAAAAAAAAAAAAAAAAAAAAAAGAATACAAACCTAATCTGGGAAGTTCTATAAAAGAAGGGCAAATAAATGGCCGTGGGGACACATAAGAGGGATAAAGTTTTACTGTTATTATTAGAGAAAATATATGACAGTGATTTTCTACATGGGCCGAATAGTCTTTCTAATCACTTGGGGGAAAAAATTACCTCGTGAAATAAGCCACGCACAGAAAGAAAAATACTGCATGTTCTCACTCATATGTGGGAGCTAAAAAAGTTGATCTCATGGAGGTGGAGAGTAGAATGATAGATACCAGAGTCTGGAAGGGCTGTGCGTGGGAGCAGATACAGAGAGATTGGTTAGTGGGTATAAACCTACAGTTAGAAAGAATAAGCTCTGATGTTCTATAGCAGGGTAAGGTGACAATCTGTTGCATATTTCAAAATAGCTAAAAGAGAAAACCTGAAATGTTCTCAACACACAGAAATGACGAATACTTGAAGTGATGGATACCTCAACTACCCTGACTTGGTCATTACACATTCTGTGTATGTAACAAAATATTACACATACCCCCAAAATATGTGTAAATGTTATGTATCAATAAAAATAAATTAGTAAATAAATTTTTTAGAAATGACCTCAGTCTAGGCCCCACAGCAGTCCAACTGTATATGAATCTCCAGAGTGTGATGCCCCATGATAGGTATTTTTAAAAAGCTACCCAGATAAATATTCTATGAAACAGGTTTGAGAATCACTGTTCAGAGAGTAGCACTTCATCAGGATTTTGACTAGTGCTAGGGATAGTCAGGGAAACGCATACGAACAAAAAAGAAGAGGAAAGAGAGTGCAGAGTTTGTGGAAGAGCAGATTAAGGATTTGAATGGGCTTGAGTATTCATGTGACATATAAGAGGGAACAGAGAAAAAGAAAGTTTCATTTGTAGGAGCAAGATCATGAAGACAAATTGACATTTGGGGGAGTCTGAATCTTATTTTCAAAATATGTAAAATATGGCTCTTTATGCATGGCATTGTTAATTATATGTTAGTTTTCATTTCTAAATGACCTAGATAACTATGCTTAGATAAAAAAGCAATTGTTCACTACTTTTATATTAAAACAGAGTAACTGACTCCCACCACTGCCTCAAAACACAGAGTGCACTGTACCCCACAGTAACAACAGATCACTCACTGCCATCATCTTCTTCTGCAAATACCAATTCGCAAATTTTCGTGTGCCCCTCTTTTTCTCCTAGCATGGTAAAGATATGCATGCAAATGAGACAGAGAGAGGGAGAGAAACTAACTTATAAGCTCTTCAAGAATAGTGATTCTGTTAGCCTCTATTATACCTAGGACTGCTCATTTTTTCAATTATATGATCTACTTTAGGAGAACGAGGCAAATCTTAAATATTTTTTGCTCAAAAAATAACAAATCTTGCATGGGTGCTATTTTTATGATGTCAATGGCATTTGATGCTTACAGTAACTAATAAGACCAACAGAGTAGGTCCTATTATCCTCATCTGACAAAAAAGGCATGAAGTGACAGGAGACTATTCTTCTAAAAGCCTAAAGTGCTAGATTTTCTATTCTAACATACGTCATTCCCACCATTGTCTAAAGAAAAAAAAATATAGATGAATACATGTTGAAAAACTACTTTTCTTTTTAATTTTAAAGGTTGTTTTAGATGCTGTTTTTTTCTTTCAGATGTGAGCATTAATGGTTGATGTTATTTAGGGCTTATTCTGATGTGTTAATTTTCAGTGCTCTTAAGCTATTTTATTATGATTCAGAATATGTCAGGTCATAAATCCCTCAAGAACAGACATCTTAACTTGTTCATAACCATATTTCCAGATGACCTAATACAGTGTTGGTATGATGGTTATTCTCAATAAATTATTTTTTCTGAAATAAAAGACTTATATAGTTTTGTGATATTTAACATCTTATGTACCACAATCTACACAGCCAGTTATGTCAATCCAAATAGAAAATAAATCTGACCTGATACAGTTTTAAATGTCTTCTCCTTCAATCATTTAGCACATATGCATTGAATGTCTACTATTTGCCCACATTATTCAAGGGGCTAGGGGGACAGTGGTAAAAGACAGACAAGGTATCTTCCCCCCAACACTTGAATACTTGTGGCAAGAGACAATTACACACATGTGCATGCATAGTAAATTTGGGAATAAAAATGCTAAAAAAGATATAAAAAGAGTATTACAGTGAAGTGACCGAGGAAAGGCTACTTCAGATAAAATAAAGAGGGTTTCCATGAAGATGTGACATGTAACCTGAGATCTACATAGCATGACAGCCATGCGACAAGATAGGTGATGAGGGCTCCAAACAGAACAGTAAAGGCAAAGGCCCTGAAACCGGGCTGACTTGTCATGTTCGAGGCATGAAGAGATCAAAGAGGCTCACATATTCAGGAGATGAGTCCTAGGAGTAGGCAGGGAGAATATCGCCTGAGACCTTGAAGGCCGTGCAGAGCTAGAAAGCCATTTTACATTCATGGGAAGGCCTTAGAAGGTCATAACAAGAAAGTGACATGGTCTGATTTACACATCTGTTTGTCCAAGAAATATTCTGAACCAACAGAGTGATCTCAACTACCAAAGAAACACTAAATAGTAGTCAGATCTCTACCTTTAGGAAGGCTCATTTACAAAGATTTTTCCAAGTGTAGGGAAATGAAAGGAAATTCAGATTAACAATCATCCAAATTAAAAATGTTAATAATCAAAATGACTCTATGTTTTGCCAAGGAGTCCATTCTGCTGAGGTTTTCCTGTGCATACCAGACATACCAGGGATCAGTTCATAAGCAAACCAAGGGCCTCCCCTGAGAGTGCAGGGATTTCACCCTCTCCTCCAGGCACGCCCTTCATCACTGCAGAAAGAAATTAGCCCCATGACAGCTGCTAGGTGAGGTGCCTATAACATCTGTCATTCTAACAGGGACACTTATGAGAGTGACAGGGCGCCATTGATAATTTACATCAGAACAACAGGCATAAATGTGGACTGTCCCTAGATAATCCCTTGGCCTAGGCTTGATTCTCAACTTATACCCAAACAAGCTATGTGGCTGGTGGTAAGGCATCACCATTTCTGAGTTTATTAGTCATATGATGTGGTTGCATTTTCACATTTATTGAACACTAACTACCAAAGGTCTCATTGGAGAGACAGAATAATAAAGCCCATTCCCTGCTCACAGTCTACTCAGAAAACAAAATAAAACAAACAAAAACAACAACAACAAAAAAGCCACTGTACTGTAGCACAAGTGAAGCTCTTAAGACATAAACCAAGGAAAAAGGTCTTGAGTTAGCAGAGAAGAGAGGAGTGATAAGTCCTAAGAAGACATCAAAGAATACTTCATGGGGACCTGGTGAAATACGAGCTAAATTTAGGAAAATGAACAGAAATTCATATGTGAATTGTCATGTTCCATTCTAGCCAGAGGGGAGAGCATGTACAAAGGCATAGAAGTATGCAACACCATGGCAAGCCCTGGCTGTTAAAAATTGGTTTAACTAGCTGATCTCTAAGGTTCTTTATGCACCAAAACTCTGAATCTCCCCTTTTAATGTGTGAAATATAATTTGTAAAAATTAAAATTTTATTTTAGCCCCCAATTTAATATATATGTTACAATTCTATCTCCATTCCTCAACTACAGCCATTTGAGCTATCGCTATTCACATAACATTGATTTACAGCAAGCTGCACATGTACAGAACTACCTGGCAGTACACAAAGGAAAAATGTGAAGACCCAGGATCAATGCAAAACCCTCCATGAAATTGCAATTCATTACTTTAACAATAAAAGAAACATAGAGTCTGGGGCAGAATGCTAAATATGCAGAAACGTTTAAGATAATTGCTAACTTTTACTGAACATTTAACAGATATTTATCCAATTAATTATCACAACACTCATATCAATTAGATATGAACACTATTTCTATTTCACAGATGAAATAGATGAGGTACAGACTAGATAAAAACTTGCCCAGGTAAACTACTTACAAGTGGCAGAGCTGGAATTCGACTGCAGACAGCTGGCCTAAGAATCTATGCTTTTAATTACTATACTATATGCCTTTCGACAGTAATGTCAAGATTGTGGGGGACAATTCACAATATGTGGCAAGTGTTCTGTAATTCATCTTTGCTTTAGAGCAACATTGGTGGATAAGTTGGAAAAACACTGACTGGATCTCAGCAGCAGCCTTAGGGGAAAAAAGAACAATATGTACTAAGCAAAGATAGTAAATTTCCAAATCAATTTCCCACTTTCTAATTCAGTAGCTTAAATGTTGGGAGCCCAGGATCAGAATGCTTGCCCCCTGGGGTGGTCCGAATCAGCATTAAGAATTCAGCTGAGTCCATATGACATGAAAGAACTGGATTGGCCAAGGTTCTCATGGAAACAGTTACATTTTTGATCAGCTGTTTGGATTTCATGAATGTTGTAAGGTCTCGAAGGTGAACAACTCCATCTGTTAACTTCTTGTGTTTGGCATTTAACAGAACCACAAGCAGAAATGCAATTAAAGGAGACTTTGCAAGAGATGACAATGGTGGCAAAAGCAACAATAAGGTTAATGCAACTATGTCATATACGCATCAATTCAAAGCTTGCAATTAAAAAATACATGTTATCCTTTTTAATCCTAATAATATTTGTACATTATTATCTCCATTTTTACATACATATAGATGAAGGACCAGAGAGTATAGTGAGTTTTGCAGTACGAATGCTAAGATTTAAACTAAATTTTTAAATCCTAAATCTAGTACTATTTCCTCCTCTCCACAATTGCCTCTCAAACTGTCAAAAATTTCAGCAAGTCATCATGGTTTTCCTTAGAAATAACTAAATTCCATACCGTATAGACTGAGGCTTTGTTCCTCTGACTGCCCCAGTTTCTATATAAAAATTCTAACACCCCACATAGCATAATCCTTGGCCTAATCCCTGAATTGTGGAGGGGAAAAATTGAAAATTGATGAGTTTAACCAATGTGCCATCATATTTTAACACTGGGAGCTGAACAGAGTAGCAAAACAGGCTGCCCCTCCTGCAAACGTTTAGGTGGACGGAGGGCATGGCTGAAAGCTGCTTACCAATACAGGACTCCCCGGACAGTGAATAGGTCCCATCGTCATGGAAACCGCTTCTGCACTCACAGTGGTACCACCCTGGCAGGTTAACGCAGCGGGAATGGTTGTGGCACTCAATGATTCCCTCTGTACATTCATCAATATCTGCCTCAGAGAAAAACACAAGCCCACCAGGACATTAATTTATTTTGACACTAACCTTTCAGTAAACACCTCAAACACGCTCACGTCAAAGTATCAATTAAAACTGGTCAGTCACCTAAAATGAAAGTTACAGGAAGAAACAAATCCCATTTTTTTCCAGAGTCCAAACAAATTGCAAGCTTCATTCTTGGATGTTTTCTTATATATTTAACAATGAATGAAAGCTGACGGTCATAAAGACATTCCTATCAAATGATGTGTTAACTTTTGAATAAACACAAACTAAATTGAAGATGTCTGGCACAATTTTGGTATTGGGTATATAGGACTTTTCTCAGATTCAATGTTTCTAAGTTGCTAATTCCAGATATTATTTTGTGTTCTTTGAAAATACTTATGAACAAAGAAGTTTAGGAAACACTAGGTTAAATAGTGTTAAACTGATTTTGTACAGTTACAGTCCCAGAGACCTGTTATATTAATTATGTCCCTCAAAGCTTTGAAAGAGGAATGATAATATGCACTGTTTCCCAAATTTATTTGGCTGGTAAATGCTTTTTCTCGGGATACCAATAACATCTTGCAAAACTAATGTTCTGGGGAACACAGTTTGGGAACTACTGTTCTAATTCTTTTAAAACTGATTGATCATGCTAGTCAATCAGAGATTTTCATTCTTCGCTCATTTCTGATGAAAGGAAGTCTCCTGGGCTTTGTTTTTCTCTAGGCTCTGAATCTTTAGAATTGGAAAATATCTGGATCAGGCATAGATTTGTTTAACCCAAAGGCTTGCCTTTTAACTGAAGGAGGTTGACATCATTGCAGAAAGAAGAGTTGCTAATTGTTAAACAAGGGTCAGCTCATTCTTACAGAATTTCTCCATGTAATTATTTTTTGGAATATAGCCATTGCTGGCTGGGAATCTCCTACTTCTTTTGGAAATATCTGGACTATGGCACTCTTATATGAATATAAATTTAATTAACATTGGAATATAACACATAATGGATATAAAACACACTTTAGGATCTTTTTCAACAGGGCCCTGTTGTAGGTATCAGCTCAGGGGCAATCAGCTACTAGTGGTTCTATCTTGACTAGTCCTGAATTGTGCATTGAGCTCTGAATTTAGTTTGAAACCTGATGGTCTCATCTCATGGCACTCTGGCCAAATAAGGAAAGAAAATGTGTAGCTCCTTATACTGGGCAACTCCAGCTTGGCCTTTTACTGCCAACTGCCACCTTCTTGCTCTACAACATGTATTGTTCAGCCCATAAAGTCCTTTCACATACAGTATCCCTTAGGCTTCTAGATGCCATCAGTCCTCAGGACCTGTTGCTCTTATTGTTCCTTCAATTATTACAGTCAGGTTGTGTGTATGTTTATTATAAATCCCAGAAAATAAATTTCTAACAACTACGTAGATTGTCATTCCTCAAATTTTACAAGACTGGGCTCTCTGGAACATACGTTGGATCACTAAAAATGTCAAACCTCGGCATAGAGAAATGACTGGAGACAGTGGCTCACAGAGAGAATGGTCTTACCCTAAGTAACAGAGCCAGCTCAGTGCTTTTGTAACACAGGGCAACAAAAGACACATAACCAGAAGACTGACTTTCAGAGATGTCTTTTCTATGTTAGGCTGAAAGACAACTCTGTAACAAAGCAGCAACAAATTCTACCTCTGATATTTATTTCCAGAACTCCTAGAGAAGCAGTCATGATCACCATACACCCCATTACCTGTAGGCTGCTGACAATACTTCAGGCAATAGCCAAAGCTAGTGTTTTGGGAAACCAGGAAATACAAAAGGAAGAGCATCTCAATTAACCAAAGCTATCGTATGTTCTGGTTTGCCTGTAACAATCCTGGTCTATACCTACTGCCCCTTCCACTCTCAAAACTATCCCAGTTGGAGGAAAAATTATCTGATAATCTTATAAATATAGTAACACCTCTAGCCCTAAATTCAATAGGATGTTTCTAGGAAGAGCAAGAGTGGTGAATGATGTTCAAATGCTTTTTGAACTCACAGATATTTCTATTTCAAGAATGAAATGAGGAGAGAGACTGGCAAGAGTTTCTGTGATCCAGCAGGGTAGAAGTTATCTGTACAGCACAGGAGACTCTCATAGGCCGTGAAGACAATCAGACAGCAACTCATCTACAACTTCCCCAGAGACACTAGGGAATCCCTGGCTCGCATTGGCAATGAGAAAAGTAATGGATATGCCCGTTGCCTGGGAGCTGTGCTTCCCACAGCAGATTCTGTGAACTCATCGGGAATAATCAGGGCTCATGGAACACACACTGGCACCTGGTAACAAGGCTGCACATTTCTGTTCTCTGTGCAAGGTCTATAATTAAAGCGAGAAAATTAATTTTATATGCAACCGCACTGTACTTGAGAGGTGCTCACATTTTCACCATGTTCATAAAGCTGGCTGTTTCTTCTGTGTAGGTTGTCAAGAGTAGTATAAAAAGCAATCACCATAGATGCAAATGCAGAAAACACTTGGAGGCTTTTGGGCAATACTTTGGAGACTTTACAGATTATAAATGATGCTTTCTCCCCACGCTGGGTTGTAGTTGCCTTTGTCCTCAGAGATTTGTTTTTCTCAGTCCATTCTAGCTACAGGCAAACAAATAAGACAGATGCTCTGGGAACGGGGTCCCTCTGAGTTCACTGTGGAATCTGACTCTCTTGTCCAAGGAATTCTGATAAATCACAGTGAGCTTGGCTGCCCCTCACAGTGTGCCAGCCAACCCAGAGGAAATGAACAACCAAAAAGTCACCTTCCTTCCCTTAGAAAGTCCCAGGATTTTGATTAAATCTCAGTTTAATCCAGCAAAGGCCTAAAAATGTGGCAGAGAAACAAGAGAAGCTGGGGTATTCTTGAGAGTGAAACGTATTGTATTCATTTCTGTATCCTCATTGCCACGTGTCAGCCACACAATAATTAAGATTATTGTCCATAACACACAGCTAACAAATGGTGAAATCTAGTTCAAAAAACTAGCTAGAACCTGTATCTATCACTACTCTATCATATCATCTTGTTGACGAGTCAAGAAAGGATGATTTAGACAAACACAATGCATTTATTCAATTCTTTAAATATTTGTTCAGCTAAAAATATGTGAAAGGATTATTTTTGTGTTGTGGTGAATGTAAAGGTGAATAAGACATGAATTCCTGAAATCCAGGAGCTCACAATCCAGGGAGGAATGATACATACTTATCTTTCAAACCCTGCCCAATACCTTCTCCAATTCCTCTAGACAGACACATCCTCCTTCCTCTAGCAACTCAGTACCTGTAAAAACATCTGCTTTAGCACTTCTCTTGTCATATCGCAATTTCCTTTTGTGTCCATCACTCACATGCAAATTTCCCAAGAATATGGACAACTTATTCAGGCTTACCTTTCCAGTATTATTATTCCTAGTAATAGCTAGAAATGTGACTGTCAAGAGTGTGAAAGTGCCCAATACGAGTTCGTGGGAATGAACGAATGAAAAAATGACGAATGAACTGAATGAAAGGAACAATGAACAAGTGCTATTATAAAGATTCAAAATATCACAAGATTTCTTGACATTTGCAAGTCACAAATGTGCAATGTAAATTCACAAAACTGAATACAATTAGGTTGATTCAATTTAATATTTTGCTTCTTCTCTTAATCTTTAGAGATTTTAAGGAGGTCCAGTAATAAACAAAAAGGTATAATTGCTATGATGTTATTATGAATAATTATAACAATTGTAATTGTTACAATAAAAAGTCCTATACATACCAGAAATTTGTTATTCACAATGAGACACAAATGAATACTCAAGGTTCCCCCCCTCCCAACAGGATGTATCCTAAGCAATACATTTAATCCCATTCGGGATATACATTGAATTTGCTGTAGAAAGCCATTTGCAAACAAATGCTTGGCTATTTGAAAATTTATAAAATCAATTAAGTTTTTCTCAAAGCTTATTTTTTAAGAGATACTTTTGTATTTCATATTAATTGGTTGAAGCTCACAGTGAATTAGTGGCTTAAACTGTGGTTGGATTACATCTTTTCTAAGAATTTATGCAATGATATTGAGTCATGAAGAAAAACTTCCAATATTTTCATTCATTCAACAAGTTTATTGAGCACCCACCATGTAGTAATCATTGTAACATGCCCTGATGAAAAGACAGAGTCCCTGTTCTCTAGACACATAGAGTCTATGGGGCAACCGGAATGTAAAACAAAAAAAAGAAAGAAAAACAATATGGGCTTTGGAAGCAAACATGACTTCTTCAAATTCCTGCTCACCAGCACACTAGTACATTGTTTAGCTTTTACAAGTCTTTGTTTCCTCATCTGTAGGTTGAGGATAATAAAATCAAACTTCATAGGATTATTAAACAAAAAAGAATCTTAAGCAAAATTTATGTTTCTTATATAAAATATTAATTTTGTACTAAATATTACCACTAAAAAAACAAAAGACAGAATAAGTGCATTCTGAAAATCCCCCCCCCCAAAATGCTAATATCAGCTTGCTATCAGGAAACTGGTTAGGACGGAGAGACTATTTCTGGATCTTTAGAAATATTCATTTGTATTTTGAGACAAGTATAACATTGTAAAGCACTCAGGAAGCAAATTTATACATCTATAATATATACCCCATAAAACTTAGATTTTCCCTCCCCAAAAAAGTTTACATAAATTTAAGGAAGTAGAATCAGCAACATAAATTGCCACAAGTATAGAAAACAAAAAAAATGATTATTATCTGATATTTGCTGAATGCCGGGATTGTACTGAATATAGCATGCGGATACCGTGTGGTAGAAACAGACTATTTTTTTCCATCTCCTTTCCTTCTCGGGCTCCTAGGGGTGTGTCTTGAGCATGCTTCCTCTGTAGGTAGAGGAGGCCAAGTGACCACTCTAGCTATAGAGCTAGAAGTAATGCAATTTCAATATGGCCCATAAACATACCTTATATAAGTCCCCATGATATTTCCACCTGCTCACTACAGGCAAATGTCCATAGAAACCTAGGAAGCCCCATACTGAAAATGGCAGAACCATTTTTTGCCTGGTTCCCTGTATGACTATGTAGCCCTTTCACAGACCTAAAACTATCATGGACTATTTATATGAGTAAGAAATACATTTCTATGTTATTGAGCCATTACAGTTTGGAGCTGCTTTTAATTGCTAGTCAGCATTTCCTACCTATTATGATAGACTCCTTTCCATATTAAGTGGGAAGACTGTGCTCATGTCAGAACTCATGCTGATATAATATCTAAAAACAAAAACAAGCAAACAAACAAACAAACAAAAAAAAAACAGGACCAATCACAGACAATGTAATCAGCTAAAGGAATGGAAGAGGTTTTGTACTGAGAATCAAGAGTCAAGAATCAACATGATGTGTAAACCAGACAAAGCCTTGTAGTTAGATGCACTTAAGTTTGAACCTGGTTTTGTTACTTCCCAGCTATATGACTCTGAGCAAGTTATTTATCTTTTTTAAACTTCAGTTTCCTTGGTTCTTAAAAGAGGATAACATTACTGTCTTACTCTGTTTTGTGTTGCTATAACAAAATACCTAAGACTGGGTAATTTATAAAGAGAAGATGTTTATTTGGCTCATACTCCTGGTGGCTGAAAAGTCCAAGATTGGGCAGTTGCATCTGGTGGGAGCCTCAGGCTGCTTCAAGTCATGGTAGAAAAATGGAGGGGGGTGGGCAGTTGTGAGCAAAGAGATCACAGAGTGAGATAGGAAGCAAGGGAGAGAAACCAAGGAAGCCAGAATCTTTTTAACACCTCACTCTCATGGTTACTAACCTATCTCTGCAAGAGCAAGAACTCATTCACCCTCACAGAAAGGCATTAATCTATTCATGAGGGATCTGTCCCCAAGACCCAAATGTCACCCAACCCTGCCACATTGGGGATCAAATTTTAACATAATTTTGGTGGGGAAAAACCACATCAAAATCATAGCAATTATTAATACTTAGTTCATAATTTTGCTTTAAGGATTGAATGAGATCAATGTAAAAGCTACTCCACAAAGTCAGGCAGGCATTTATTAGGGCTGCAATAATTATCATTCTCTAATTTACAATCCCCACTTGGCCACTGAGGTGCTATATGTCCATGCCAAGACAGACCAAGTCTCCAGGCTTCAATTCCTTACATGAAAAAATGAAGGGATTGTACACTTAAGTCCTCCTCTAGCTTTTATATCCTGGAAGATGGGAGATCTGGGCTTTGGGCTCATGATTTCATCTACTGCTAACCAGCTAAATGGCTGTGAGAAGGTTTAAGCAACCTCTCTGCACCTCAGTTTTTTCATTAGCCAAACTGCAATTTAAAGATATGCATGTTTGTCTGCCTCACCAAAAAAGCTCCAATAAGGTGTGAATAAGCTCTGGGAAGTCAATTAATTGCTACATAAAATATATGGTGACATCATTATTACTGTTTCTTCTTTGTAAGTCCTGATTAGAAACTAGTTTTGGTCCATTAAACTGAAAGATACCTGCTATTAATAATGATGTCAACTGTATTGGTGACATGGCTCTCTGCCTTTTGCAAATCTCTTTCTTTACTGACTTTGCACAAGAGAACAGTCTCTTCCTGGTTGTGTCCATCTAATTTTATCTCTGAAGACTTTCTTTTTGTCTGTCTATCCTCTAACAAATTGTGCCCAAATTCTTCCATAAAGAATCTATGTATTCACATTTCAACTCTCCCCTTTAGACTAGAGGCTCTCTGATATACATCTCTAAACTGACCTCTAACGCAGGTCCAGATATACCTTACTATTGCCTATGGATTAGCTAATCTCAGAGGTCTCTTCCTTTCAGACTCATTCTGCCAAAAGCTTAACATATATATCTTTCTATGTATCAAACTTAATTTCCACCCCAGCACTCTTTCCTCACTCTCATCTCCATAATCAATGAATAAAAAGTCCAAGTTCTTATAATGGCTTGCAAAGCCTTACGCAATCTGCCTTCTCTTACCTCTTTGAATTCATTTACCACTCTTCCTTTTTCTTACCCGGGACAGCCACACTGGCCTCCTAGCTATTCCTCAAGCATAGAAGCCTTTGAACATGCTCTTCCTTCTGCCTAGAATGTTCTGTCAGATATTTCTAGGGCTTAATCTCTCAAACACCTCAACGCTTTATTCAAAGATTCCCTGTGAGCTTTTTCTTCACTGCCATATCTAAAATTATGACCATCACCTGCTCACTTCAGCCAAAGTATTCCCTACCCTCTCTCTTGCTATATTTTTCCTTTGTACTTACTGCCATCTAACAAACTTTATATTTTAAGTGCATATCTTGGTTTTTATCCTATCTTTTTCCTCTTAATGGTTTTCAAACTCTGTGAGGTGGCAAAAGTGCAGAACAGGACCTGGAACTTAGTGAGCACTAAATGAATATTTGCTAGATGAAGAAAAAGAGGGAGGAAAAGGCACAGGAAGGAAAGGAAAATGCAATAAAAATTCTTCCTTTGTCATAGTTTAAAAATCCGCATTGTATTAATTCTGTAGATCTGCTACCAACACCGTGCCGCAGTTCCTTATTTTTCAGACCTGAATGAGTGAGGTAGCTCCTATCTGTTCTTTTAGTCACTGTGCTCTCCAATCCATAGCACTATCTGGCTAATTTTCCCAAAGCTAATCACTAAGCAAAATTTAAGTAAAATAATAATAGCTATTCTGGCACTCAATAGCTAGTTCAGCCTGGCTAAGTCACTTTTTAGCTCAATACCTTAATTCTTTTATTTGTATAATATGCAAAGATTAAACTGAATAAGTATTTTTCACCTAGTACTCTACGAAGCACTAAATTTCTTTGGAGGTTCTCTTAGGCATACAAGGTGACTCTCAGTTGAACTCAGCTTGAGTGACCACGAGCAGCTATACATTTCTGAACTATACATCTATCAAAGTTTCACTGCTATGAACATTGATAATTTTGAAAACATTGAACTAGATCATATTCACTCCAAGCCTGAAAATCCTACGATTCTGTGATTTTTTTAAATATCCTGATCCTCTAGTAATTATGAATGATCCTTATTATAAAAATCTCCTACCAGGAATTCAAATCATAAATAATTGACCTCACTTTGACTATCAATTTGCCTTTATTTCCCAAAACTCTTTAGCACAAAACCTTGGCACTCTCTGGGGTGGCTGCCTTAAGTACCCCTATATTCCATACTCAATTTCATTTCAGGGTTCCCAACCTGCAAATCATTGTTTTTAAATTAAAAACCAAGCACAAGTTTGATTCCACCAAGAAGTTCTCTTTCTTTTCTCTGAATTCCTATAGTATTTAACAATTCTCCCACCCCATTTAACTCTGATGTAGATTCTGCTTTAGAAAATTCTGTGTTTCTTGCTACAGTTTCTCTCTCTGTCAAATATAAAGAATTTTTGAACTTCCACCTATTACTAATTTACCATGTGTGTCAGGTTCTCTGACAAGTGCTTTATATTCACTACTTCATTTGATCTTCAGAATGCCTCTGAGATAATTTGAATTACCCTAATTTTACAGAAAAGTGGAGGCTTAGATGTTTAAATAATATACCCATGATAAAACATCTGGAAAGTGGCAGAATGGGGATTTAAGCCAAGGTCTATTTGACTTCCAAATATTAATACATACTATTAAACATTATACTATACAGCCTTCTGCACATCTGGGGGAAAGAAGAAGCTTTTCCTTCTTTTATTATCACCCGTGGTAAAGCACCATTTCAGGCCTAGAACTGACTTAACTCATTGTTATCAACAGGTTTCTAGATGAATGAGTTCAATGGAGATTTCAGCCAGTGCTACTACAGAGAAGGCAGAATTTAGAGTTCGATTCTAGCCAAATTAACTGTTTACTGTAAAATAAACAAACACTCCTGAGGAAAATTCCACCTTCATAAAGTAGGGACATAATATCCAATACATAATAAAAATTTCCTAGATATCTAAAAGAATAGGGAAATGTGATCCATATTAAAGAAAAAAGAAGATAATAGAAACCAACACCACTCTCACTCAGGTATTGGATTTAGTACAGAGGACTTCAAAAAAACCATAAAAAATATGTTCAAAGACTGAAAGAAAAAAAACATACAGAGATGAATAATGAGCAGACTTCTACTATCAACCAAGATGGAGTAACAGGGACTGCAGTTACCAACTTACCTGAAACAAACAGGAAAAAATCAACCAATATATATATGAAAAACTAGTTTTCAAGGTACGGGAAATCAGGAAACTAGGGAGAGTGATCCCTAAGAGACATAAACCAAATGAGAAGAGTGCTGCAATGGCCCTACTTTACTACCTTAGGAGAAGTCCAGGCCATGGTGCAGGAGAGGAACCCAAGAGGAGCACAGTGGACTATCTGGTTTGAGGTTATGAAGATGAGAACATGAGAATACCAGGATAGATAGAGGCAAGGCTGTGTATTGAAGAGGAGAGAACTACACAGAGACAAAATTCCAAAGTCCGGCAGAGAATACCAGTCAAGTGTGCAGCAGAGTGTTAATCACAAAATAAGTGTGAAAAAACTATTCAAACCTGAAGAAAGATCATCAAAATGGATTAGAGGTAATAGAGCTTGGTGCTTAGACAGGGAGAGTAATAGTGTATGCTTCCATAAGCCAGACTTGAAAATCTCATAAATCATTGGATAATGCTGGACAAAGAACAGGAAAGTGTCTTGCATCAGTAGTGGAGAGTAATTAGCCTTATATTAAACCCTGCTCTGGTCCCAACTAAAAATCTTAAAAGTAAGACCCAAAAGGATCAAGTTGTGTTTAACATCTTACCTGCATCTTGGAACAAAGTTCAGGAATATTTATAGGAATATAAAAATATTCATCATCCAACAAGGTAAAGTTCACATTGACTGAATATGATAAAGGATTATCAGGCTAAATAGAAACAGAAAAATCCGAATGAATCAAATGAAGGGGAAAATAGATCATTTGACACCAACACAAAAGTAACACAAATATTAGAATTAGACAATAAGGACATTAAAACAGTTACTGTAACTATTTATATGTTGAAAAGCTAAATAGAGATGGGGAAAGTTAAAAATAGATTGATGAACTGATCCATATCTATCTCCAAATGAAACTAATAGAAATAAAAGCTACTTTGCATTGGATGAGAAATATATTGGATGGGCCAATTGGCAGATTAGATTTTGTAAAAGACTAGTTTAAAATTTAAAAACTAGAAAGTATCCAAAATGAGACACAAAGGAAAATAAAAAGACTTTTGAAAATGAAAAGACCATCAATTAGCTTATACAGAAGAAAATCGTGTAGCCTAATGTATGTGTAATTACAGTCCCTGAAGAAGGAATAAAAAGAGAAAAAAAAAAATGGAGAAATACGGCCAAATATTCCAAATGTGTTGAAGACTATAAGCAAACCAACCCAAGAAGCTCAATGAACCCCAAGAGCAAAAGACATGAAGAACACCAAGACACATTATTGTCAAACTTCCCAAACAAGTGATAAAGCAAAACATCTTAAAAGCAGTCAGAGAACAACAAAAAAGATATGGTCCATGCAGAGGAACAAAGATGAGAATGTCA
>NW_012144744.1:1019206-1021489 GCF_000956105.1 Propithecus coquereli | reverse complement strand
TGTAAAAAAAATAAAATAAAAGACATGACCTATGTCTGGTCCTACCTACAAGGCCAAGGTATGTGAGATAGGATTAATGCCAACATAAGCGGGCCTCTAGGACTCCATTGAACATAACCTGAGGCAAAAGGGCCAGATGCAGTTTTTTGAAATAATAACACCCGAGGGAAATACCAAAATATGATATGATACACATCAAAACCAAAGGAAAGAGTCAAGGACAAAGGTGGGCAAAGTCACCACGGAATACAGATCTGGGAGGATGGAAAGCAGCTCAGCATGGGGTAAGGAGCAGGTATGTGGGGAGAGGCTCAGGACTGAACATTGGAATGGTAAGCAGGTGATGAATCACCTTTGGACACTGGGCCCTCAGTTGCAAGTGACACCTTAACCTTGCTTACCTCCCCTCTCCCCAGAAGAAACATAATGGGTCACAAAACTGAAATTCAAGGGCCCTGGCTCTGGGGGTCCACGCAATTGAGCAATATTATCAGGACTCCCTCTGTATCTCTGCAATGCCTATCAGCATATTAGCATCAGTGTAAGCCAGAACCTCTTCACGAAGTAGCCCCCAGATGTTCTAGGTTAACATACTTCTAAATCTATCAAAAAGAGAGATTCTTACCAATAGTATCGAAACCAAATCTAGGATTTGAGCTTCATGCATCTTGGTTTGGTCACATACTGAGCCATGAAGTAATTACAGTGGTGATGTCTGGGTTACCAGACCACCCTAGGGCAAGAGGTCAAATCAGAGCTACTTGAGGCATCTTAAACTGAGGCTTGAGAGGGATTTCTCCTTAGGAAATGCTGGAATGCCATTACTAGAATGGGGACTGTATTCTAGGAAGACAAAAGCAACAGATTTCCCTTAGAAATCTGTTTCCCAGTGGATTTCTTTTCATGTCACTACTACAGGATATTGTGGGATGGATGTATTGGCTCAAGAAACCATGCTACTTTGAGTGCAGACTTTCCCTTTGGAATGCGTCTTAGTCTAAGGGGCACCTTTCACTTCTCTATTCTCCTCTTAGTGCCAAGTCAGAGTGCTTTGTTTCCCCAAAGTTCTGATACATGTATTTGCTTTTGTCAAGGGGATAAGTAAAGAAGACATCAATGTCATCCCATGAACTAAGTTTAAAAAGATACATCTCTGAGGGTTCTGGGAACATAATAGTGTAGAGTGGTTCACACCAGGAATCTCTCGCCACACCTAGACAACAACTGCACTGGCAGAATCTGTCCCATGTGACCATTTTGAAACTATAAAATCTATTTGAAGTCTTGCAACTTCCAGGGGAAGGTTTAGAGGTTAAATTTTAGTCAATTTTAGCTGGTCTCATGGTAGCAGCTACCCATCTCTAACCCTTCAGCCATGCAATTTTTGTTTTCCTACTATGTCCTGACTGGTACACTTTTCCTATTACTTTCTGTATAAGAACTTTGAATGGTTTGTATAAAGAATGGTGAGCCCTTAATCTCAGAAAAAAAGTAGGCCCATCTCCCAGACCCTGGGGTAAATATTCATAAATCACTCTTTGGTCTAAATTAGTGCTTCTCAGAGAGTGATCTTCAGACTAGCAGCATTAACATCAGCAGGGAAAAATACTATAAATGAAAATTATCAGGTCCTTCCCAGCATACTGAATTAGAAATTCTGGGGATAGAGCACAGTAGTCTGTATTTGAACAAACTTGCCAGAGTTATCCCAGGGACCATACTTTGAGAAACACAGGTCTACAATTATAATGGTATCTTCATCCCTTTTCTCAGTGATTTGTCTAGATAGGGGCATGTGACCAAGTTCCAGCTAATGAGAAATAAGAGGAAGTCTGCTGGGGATGGAGTGGCAGTGGGGCTCCCATTCCTGGTAAGATGACAGATTTCCTAACATGTCCATTCTGTTTAGCCAGATGGATGGATGACCTGAGGATTGGTGGTTCAGCCAACTTGGGACCTCAGGAAAAAATACAATTAAATCATAGACACACCAAACTAGTCCTCTGACATCATTGAGCTGCTGAATTAATCCTGGAGCTACATATTGCCAGGTGTTATGTTACTATAGATAATTAAGTACTTTTATTATTAAGTCACAATTACTTGAGTTTTGTGTTACTTCCAGCCAAAATAAATTCAACAAATGGAATATTCTTGTCCCTATTTTACAGATAAAGAAGCAAAGCTTTAAAGAGATCGAATAATTTCCATGAGGCAGCATATCTAGTATATGATATGGTAAGTTTTGAATTTGTTTTTCTCTGAATCCAAAACTTCATCAGA
>NW_012144744.1:1015909-1018106 GCF_000956105.1 Propithecus coquereli | reverse complement strand
CTTTTCCATTGTGTGTGTTAGTCATTGTAATACTGGTGATGACTCAGAATGTCTAAATCCTACATGCTAGAAATCATTGAATTATAGAAGAACAGAGGAATGGAATTTCTATATGCTACCCTATTCAAGGCCATACACTCCAAAGATTATAGGATCCAGGCAGGCAATCTAAATGAGTGATGTAGCCCAGGTGTTGGTAAACTAGAGGGAGTACATGTTGTGCTCAAGGGGAGCAGCCATTACGTAACTCCTAAAAAAAATGTTTCCATGCTCTGTTGGAATCCCAGAAAAGACCACTCCATCACTCAGTTTAAGGTTCACTGGCTGTATGTCTAGCTGGCTATAAGGTTGGTTTTATCTAGTTTTTTGAAAACACCATTTAGACCAACATTGTGCAGGACACATAAAACATGTTTTAATTGAACTTGAGCTCTTGGTTGCAAATTCTGAATCTAAAACTATTTTTTTACATGTAGGAACATAATTGAGGTCCAATGAAAGAAGTGATTTGCCTAATGTTTCCTAGCTGGTGGGAAAAATGCCAACAGCATATACCATGAATCAATTCAACAGTTTTTTTTTTTTCCTCCATTGCTCTTCGCTGTGTGGATGGATGGATTGATTGACTGATGGATTGATTTTTTGCAAGACTTTTTTTAAATTTCAGAATCTTATGGGAGTACAAATGTTTTGGTTCCATGAATTGCTTTTGCACAGTTTGAGTCAAAGTTATAAGTGTGTCTACACCCATACAGTGCACATTGTACCCATTAGGTGTGAATTTATCCATCCCCTTCTGCCCCTTCCCACCTGCTTGATTTCTATTGAATCTTACTATCATATGTGCACATGAGTGTTGATCTTTAAGCTTCAGTTCAGTAGTGAGTACATGTGGTTTTTGTTCTTCCATTCTTGTGATACTTCCTTAAAAGGATGGTCTCCAATTTCATCCAGGTTGCCACAAAAGGTATCAGTTCACCATTTTATTTATGGCTGCGTATACATATACCACATTTTCTTGATCCACTCATGTATTGATGGACACTTGGGTAATTTCCATACCTTTGCGATTGTGAATTGTGCTGCTATAAACATTCAGTGCAAGTGTCTTTTTTACAAAATGTCTTTTTTTCCTTTGGTTAAATACCCAGTAGTGGGATTGCTGGATCAAATGGTAGGTCTACTTTTAGTTTTGAGGTATCTCCATACTACTTTCCATAGAGACTGTACTAGTTTGCAGTCCCACCAACAGAATATAAGTGTTCCTTTCTCTCTGCATCTATGCCAGCATCTGTCATTTGGGACTTTTTGATAAAAGCCATTCTCACTGGAGTTAGGTGATATCTCATTGTGATTTTAATTTGCATTTCCCAGGTGATTAGAGATGCTGAGCATTTTTTCATATGCTTATCTTCTTTTGAAAAGCTTGTGTTCATGTCTTTTGCCCATTTTTTAATGGGGCTGTTTGATGTTTTCTTGCTGATTCACTTGATTTCTTTATAGATTCTTGTTATTAGACATCATACATATAGCATGCAAATATTTTCTCCCATTCTATAGATTGTCTATTTGTTCTATCAATTGTTTCCTTGGCTATGCAGAAGCTTTTTAATCATGTCCTATTTATTTATTTTTGTTATTGCTATAATTGCCTTTGGGGATCTTCCTCATAAATTCTTTGCCTAAGCCGATATCTCTAAGAGTTTTTCCAACCTCTTCTTTCAGAATTTTTATAGTTTCATGCCTTAGGTTTAAGTCTGTTATCTTCATGAATTAATTTTTGTGAGTGAAGATTAAAGAACAGTGATGTGAAATTGCTAGACATATTTAAAAGAAGCATATGTATGTGCATATATATACACACACACAGAATCATGTGCCACATGACAGTGTTTTGGTTAGCAGACCACATATATGACAGTGGTCCCATAAGATCATAATACGGCACTTTTACTGTATCCTTTCTATGTTTAGATATACAAATAGCACTGTTTTATAATTGCCTACAGTATTCAGCACAGTAACATGCTGTACCGGTTTGTAGCCTAGGAGCAATAGGCTCTACTAATAATATATAGCCTAGGTGAGTAGTAGGCTATACCATCTAGGTTTGTGTAAATACACTCATGACGTTCACACAATGACAATATCACAGAATGATGTATTGCTCAGAATGTATCCCTGTCATTAAGCAATG
>NW_012144744.1:1012896-1015859 GCF_000956105.1 Propithecus coquereli | reverse complement strand
TCATGTATTGATGGACACTTGGGTAATTTCCATACCTTTGCGATTGTGAATTGTGCTGCTATAAACATTCAGTGCAAGTGTCTTTTTTACAAAATGTCTTTTTTTCCTTTGGTTAAATACCCAGTAGTGGGATTGCTGGATCAAATGGTAGGTCTACTTTTAGTTTTGAGGTATCTCCATACTACTTTCCATAGAGACTGTACTAGTTTGCAGTCCCACCAACAGAATATAAGTGTTCCTTTCTCTCTGCATCTATGCCAGCATCTGTCATTTGGGACTTTTTGATAAAAGCCATTCTCACTGGAGTTAGGTGATATCTCATTGTGATTTTAATTTGCATTTCCCAGGTGATTAGAGATGCTGAGCATTTTTTCATATGCTTATCTTCTTTTGAAAAGCTTGTGTTCATGTCTTTTGCCCATTTTTTAATGGGGCTGTTTGATGTTTTCTTGCTGATTCACTTGATTTCTTTATAGATTCTTGTTATTAGACATCATACATATAGCATGCAAATATTTTCTCCCATTCTATAGATTGTCTATTTGTTCTATCAATTGTTTCCTTGGCTATGCAGAAGCTTTTTAATCATGTCCTATTTATTTATTTTTGTTATTGCTATAATTGCCTTTGGGGATCTTCCTCATAAATTCTTTGCCTAAGCCGATATCTCTAAGAGTTTTTCCAACCTCTTCTTTCAGAATTTTTATAGTTTCATGCCTTAGGTTTAAGTCTGTTATCTTCATGAATTAATTTTTGTGAGTGAAGATTAAAGAACAGTGATGTGAAATTGCTAGACATATTTAAAAGAAGCATATGTATGTGCATATATATACACACACACAGAATCATGTGCCACATGACAGTGTTTTGGTTAGCAGACCACATATATGACAGTGGTCCCATAAGATCATAATACGGCACTTTTACTGTATCCTTTCTATGTTTAGATATACAAATAGCACTGTTTTATAATTGCCTACAGTATTCAGCACAGTAACATGCTGTACCGGTTTGTAGCCTAGGAGCAATAGGCTCTACTAATAATATATAGCCTAGGTGAGTAGTAGGCTATACCATCTAGGTTTGTGTAAATACACTCATGACGTTCACACAATGACAATATCACAGAATGATGTATTGCTCAGAATGTATCCCTGTCATTAAGCAATGTATGACTATATATGTGTATGTATAAATACATATTTATACATTTCTCTTTTGTACATATAGGCATCTATCACTGAACATGTACTCAAAGACTTTGCTATACATAAAATTACAAATAAGGAAGAGAATAAACATTTTTTCAAGTACCCAAGCACTATTATAGTCCCCATGGCAACCCTTTCCTCATTTTATAGATTAGAAAACTAAGCATAGATGTCACTTTTCCAAGGGCACAGGTTAGTACCTGATAGAACTGGGGTCCAAGTTCAGGTCTGTCTAATGCCGAACACTCTGTTTCTCTACTATGCAACGTTGCCTCTTTCTTCTACCTTCTTTTGTGAAATCATAAGTAACCACACGTGGCTTCTTCCCTTGAGGACCTCACAGCCTTTTGATGGAGGCAGACAGAAACAAACACCTCTCTGGGGGAAATGCAGTGCCAATGACCCTGAGAAATTACAGCATTGCCAGGAAGACATCCAGAGCCAGCTCTCTGCAGAAAGCTACTCATGCAGCTCATTAGAGCTTCACTTGCTCTCTCTCCTCAACCTGTAGTGAACATAGTTCAGGTGCCAACTTGCTCCTTGCAATCTCTAGACAAGGCTCTCACTTCAAAATCAAAGTCAGATCGTGGAGTCCTTAAGAGAATCTTCTTGATGTGAAATGCTGTGCCTTGGAGGCTTGGCAATAATAATGGTCCCTTAAGACAGGTGTAAAATGGAGCAGGTGTATGTGATGTGCTATCACATACAGTATCTTTTTTGATCCTCACATCTCATAGTGAATTGTGTAATTTAAGGTTCAAATTTTCCCTTCAAATAGGATGAAACTGAGGCCCATAGAGAAAATTGCTCAAAGTGGAGAAGCCCAGATGAGGTCTTCTGCCTCTGAGCTCTATGCTCTTTGCAACCTAATATGCTAACTATTTAGGCATTTGCAGATGGAAAGGAAAGATTAGTGTCAGGAAGCAAGAGGAAGTTCCCCCCAGAGAGAATTAGCTACATGTTGCAGTGGGATTTGATTCCTGTTGGCGATGTTTCTATAAGCTCCCTCATCAACCACTGAGCTTTCACTTTTCCAGTGTCCTCTCTTTCAGTAATTTTCAGTAAGCTACTCTTGTCCTTCCCATCCTTTCCCCCAGCTGTGCCAAAGACTGAGATTTTCAGAAAGCAGAAATATAACAGCCATAGAAATCCACAGATTGTTTACACTGAGAGCCACCTGAAGGTCAGTACTTTTAAAATTATGCAAATGTCTAAAGTATAATTAAAAGCAAACAGTAAAGAGGAACTATTAAATAATTTGTGTCAACACAAGATTGCCAAGGAAAAGTGAAGTCATCCGTCAGAGACTTTCACCATTTCTTCGATGCTTTGCCCTCAAGCCCTACCCTACCTTCAAGCTGTAAGAAACCCTCCTAAGAAGGATTCTATCCACCACCCACTGCCATCACCTTGACGCTAGTACCACCTACACCACTGAACTCCTGACTACCCAACAATAGCATTGGCAAAGAACAAATAAATTGAAAACTAGTAGGACAAGACTGAACTCCGTAAAAAGAATAGTTTCCCAATTCCTAAGGCAGGGCTTTCCTGTCACAAAGAAAACTGCTCAAGCCCATGTGTCAGATCTATTCTTGTGGCCTTCACATAGATAACCCAGTCTGCCCTCACAGCTCCCACATGGTGTGTGGCTTTGTTTGGCTTTGTTAAAGCTATATTTAAAAATTGAATAAGATAGCCAATGTTAAGAATCTAGAGACTTTGTATACAATTATGGATTCCTGTCATCTT